>NW_028270159.1:9289879-9604323 GCF_037043375.1 Chiloscyllium plagiosum | reverse complement strand
ACACAGGTGTCTTGTATAATATACAAAGGGGAAGAGAATTCCCATGTGTCAGTCACTTTACACCCAGGGGAGAAAAAAAGAGTTAAAAATCAGTAACACAGATAATACTGGATCTCCATTTTGAGGCACACGAGATGAGTCTGACTAGTTAATAGAGTGTGTCATTCACAAGTTTAATTAGTTTCTCCTTCAGAGTACAGCCCACAATGACAGTCACTCACAATGCCCTTTCTCATTGCATTGTTTGAAAGCCTGTGAATTTGAACCAAGTTGGTAGCCAATTATTGTCAGACATGACAATTGGTTTGAGAGACTTGCAGTTGCTCTCATTTTGGACAAATTAATGGACATGAGAGCTTGCAGAAATTCAGTCAATCACAAAACTGTCATGGTGTAGAAGGGGACCATAGTATCTGCACTGGTTCTATTACCCAGGCCAATCTCATGCCTTTCCCTCCCTATCCCTGCTGACCATTTCTATCCTAACAATCATCCAATACCCCTCTTGACCGTCTCCATTGAACCTGTCTCCCTCACATTTCCAGGCAGTGCATCCCTGACCCGAACCAATCACTGAGGGAGAAAGGTTTCTCTTACATCACCCTTGTTTCATTTGCACATCACTTTAAATGGAGAGGAGAAAGGGTTAAATTTTCTCAACTACTGAAAGCCTTGCTTGAACGCCCCACTGTTTTGTTTCATTTCCACAGTGGAGCTTGTACAGTCTTGATGGACCCTGTTAGATTAACTGTTTCCGTTAAGTTTCAGAAGGTGGGATCTGGGCCAGTGCAATCTGGAATACGTTTGTTCTTAGCACGAGTTCATGTCAGCCCAGGTTTGCACAAATCAATTTGGGATTTGATGTTCGCTCTTCCCCATAGAGATGGTGAAGACCTCTTCCAGGTCTCATTGTTACTCATATACAGGGGAACCTCAATTATCCAAATGTGAAGGGCAGGCACTATTTCGTTCAGATAATTGATTATTCGGTTTATCGATTAAATGCCTTTCCTCTGGGGTTCGGAGTTTTTAAGGTTTGCCCCCAGTTCAGGAGACTGCAGCAGCACACAGCACACGAGGTCCCGCCCCTGACACCGCCCACCGTCCTCCAACCCTACCAAACACCTCCCCGCGCCCACAACCCCATGCAACACCTCCCCCCGCCCCAACCCCGTGCAACACCTCCCCCCGCCCAAAACCCCGTCCAACCCCATCCTCCGCCCGCTCCCTCTCTGGGCAGCTGGACTGGACACCAACAACAAGATAGCTGTTGCTGCTTGCAGCTGACACACACACGCGCGCACACGCACACACGCACACACACACACACACACACACACACACACACACCCATTTTGGCTGCAACGTTTTGACAGGTTCCACCTTTGCCCTGTACAGGACAACGTTGGAGAAATTATCTGGGGAAGGATGAGGGGGTGGTTTAGGGTACACCCCTGTGTAGATCTCAAGGGAAAGTGTAGGGAGAGAGGGAGGGCTGGCAGTCAGTTATTTGGAGACGGTGCCAGTTTAATCACTGTAAACAAAAGACGCGATCACTGTTGGAAATGCGTCTTTAGTGTGTGTTTCCATCGGGACCTCAAGAAATCTTTCAGATATTCCAATTTTCAGATAATTGAGGTTCCTCTGTAGCAACCTGCTCTGTCTTAATGTCAGAAATCTCAGCACAACATTGTTTACCAGGGAAAACTGAAAGAACTGCAAATGCTGTAAATCAGAAACAAAGACCTCTGAGGGAGGGTCACTCGACATGAAATGTTAACTCTGGTTTCTCTTCACACATGCTGTCAGACCTGCTAAGCTTTTCTAGCAAGTTCTGTTTTTGTACTGTTTTCGAGAGGTGAGGCTGAGGTTACAGTCACAGGTTTGGTACATACCCCTCTGGACATCAAGGTGTTGATAGCAATCCACCCAATCAGGGTGTGTGTTTGCCAGCTAGTACATCAAAACCAGTCTGGAGTTTTATCTCCTAATTATTGCGAGTGATAATTTGAGGTGTCTGAGCATACTGATAGGCTGCCTGGCAAAATTAAAATGTTAAAGCCCTCAGTAGAAACCCCAGGACTTAGAAAGTGACACCCACTTCCTGCAGGGTCTCCGGGGAACAAAAGATTATAAGTATCATAGAAGCTTAGATTGTAGCTACAGGAGTAGGCCATTCAGCCCTTCAAACTTGCTGTGCCATTCAGTCTGATCATCTTACTCAGTCTCCTGTTTCCACTCTCACCCCATGCCTTTTTATCCTTTTACTCCCAAGAACTTTATCAACAGCTTTTTGAAATACTTAGTGTTTTCAATGCAACACATCAGCTTGCGATGCCCACCACTGCCCAAAGGTGGTTGGGTAAATGGCTGCTACCATCCCCTTTTCCAACTCAATCCCAGGATGATTAAGGCACATTTGGCCTGTCATGCCCATACCGGCCCTTCAAACGACCATCACTGCCTTGT
Organism: Chiloscyllium plagiosum; assembly: GCF_037043375.1. Classification (NCBI taxonomy): domain Eukaryota; kingdom Metazoa; phylum Chordata; class Chondrichthyes; order Orectolobiformes; family Hemiscylliidae; genus Chiloscyllium; species Chiloscyllium plagiosum. The sequence goes on along the minus strand of NW_028270159.1, from coordinate 9,601,854 downwards.
GCCAATCTCCTGTTTCCCGCCCACGACCCCCTGCCCCCAAGTCTACAGGAACCAGCTGGTCTGTAGTGGTGAAAGAAAACCACTTGGTGGAGGGTTCTGAGGTCAAATGGCCCTCGGTGAGATATTCATTCAGAGGGGTGCACAGGCACAATGGGCCGAGTGGCCTCCCTCTGCTCTGTGACAGATGGCGGTGGAGTAGGATCTTAAGCCAGAGCTTATCCGTTCTGTCTGTTTCTTTTCCTTTCATTCCCTCTTGCGGTTTTCTTCTTTATCCTCACTTCTTTCCCTCTACTTATCTCCATTCCTTGGAAAGCATAGGTGGTGGAGAGCTGAGCCAGTGCAGACTTGGGGACTCCCAGTCTCCACGTGCAGGACAGCGCAGACTCCCAGTCTAGAGGTGAAGGGCAGTGGGGACTCCCGGTCACGCGGTGAGGGGCAGCACGGACTCCCAGTCTCGAGGTGAAGTGCAGTGGGGACTCCCTGTCTCGAGGTGAAGGGCAGCGCAGACTCCCAGTCTTGAGGTGAGGTGCAGTGGAAACTCCCAGTCTCCACGTGCAGGACAGCGCAGACTCCCAGTCTCGAGGTGAAGGGCAGTGGGACTCCCGGTCACACAGTGAGGGGCAGCACAGACTCCCAGTCTTGAGGTGAAGGGCAGTGGGGACTCCCAGTCACGCGGTGAGAGGCAGCACGGACTCCCGGTCACGCGGTGAGGGGCAGCGCGGACTCCCAGTCTCGAGGTAAAGTGCAGTGGGGACTCCCGGTCACGTGGTGAGGGGCAGCACGGACTCCCGGTCACGTGGTGAGGGGCAGCGCGGACTCCCGGTCACGCGGTGAGGGGCAGCGCGGACTCCCGGTCTCGAGGTGGAGGGCAGCGCGGGCTCCCAGTCTCGAGGTGAATGATAGTGTGGACTCCTGGTCATGAGGTGAGGGGCAGCGCAGACTCCCGGTCACGAGGTGAGGGGTAGCGAGGATTCCCGGTCACGAGGTGAGAGGCAGTGTGGACTTCCAGTCCCGAGGTGAAGGGCAGCGCGGACTCCAAGTCTCGAGGTGAATGGCAGCGTGGGCTCCCAGTCTCGTGGTGAACGGCAGTGCGGAATCCTGGTCTCGTGGTGAACGGCAGTGAGGACTCCTGGTCACGAGGTGAGGGGCAGTGCAGAATCCTGGTCTCGTGGTGAACGGCAGTGTGGACTCCTGGTCACAAGGTGAGAGGCAGTGTGGACACCCGGTCTCGAGATGAGGGGCAGCGTCGTCTCCTGGTCTCGAGGTGAGGGGCATTGTGGACTCCCGGTCTCGAAGTGAGGGGCAGCGCCGTCTCCTGGTCTCGAGGTGAGAGGCAGCACGGACCCCCGGTCACAAGGTGAAGGGCTGCGCTGACTCTCTGTTTTCGATGGACTGTGATGCTGAACTTATCACTGTATTTCTTTACGTTTCTAATGTATCCCTAAGGTTTTGTACCTAGGTACCTTTGTACCTAAGATGGCACAAGAAGTAGCAACTTTGTACGCTTCTCACTGCTCTCCTGTGACCCTGTATTTGAGTACATGTGCTGATAACATCGAATTCTGATTCTAATGGCAAGTCTGTGATTGTCAGGTTATGGAGATCAGAACAGCTCCCAGCCTGAATCTGTTGCTGATCGAACTGGAACAACTTCATGAACCTGAGCTCCAATTTACAAATACTCGCAGCCCTCTAAAGGAATATATTGACATGACTGACGTTATAGTGGCAGATCCTAAATAATAAAGAACGTTTCTGGCAAGCCGGCGACTGGTGTTTAAAGCTTTGGATTTCACAGGAAACCCAGTGCCAAATTCCAGCCTCACTCCATTAACATTGGGATACACTGCTCCCAGTGGCTAATTTACTGAAGTGCAGCTGGCCCCCAGACAGGATGGATCTTGCTGTCCTCAGGAACATGTACATTACATGTGCCTGATGTCAAGTTGGATTGATACAGATTGCAGAGACTGAGGGGCCCAGACGATTTCTATAACATAGACAGACACAAACCTTACATTGCAAGAGAAAGAATTTGTTAAACGGACAAATGGTGATTGATACAGAAGGTTATAAAAGTGAATCGAGATTACTATTGTTAGCCTATTTGGCAAATAGCCATATAATAGACTTTCATCAGATCATCTCAGTTTACTGATAGTTTCCAAAATAACCAGTAAAACAGAATGATGTCATCTTTTCCTAAACCACTTATTTTGTTCACTTAACACTGATTAAAGCCTGATGGGACAATCACATAACCCAGTCAGTGACAGCGGGGCAGGTGGTAGAGGAGTATTTTTAAAACAAGAAAACATTTTTGGAAGTAGCATCCCACAAGTATTCACTAATCCCTAAATTACACTGAAAGCTTTTTTGATCTGACTCATAATACGCCAATGGTTTGGGGATTAACCGATCACATTTACTGGCCTTGGAGTCACATAGCGACGAGTAGCACTTTTAAACACTGACCCGCATAAAGATTTTATGGAATTGGTTTTTTAAGTTGGGCCTCAGTACAGCACTAAACTCGAGCGACTGTGAGATTCTGCACGTTAGGAGATATTTTACACTTTTTTAAATTGTTTGAAGCAATAATTTTATTTTCATAGAATGCCTACAGTGTCCATTTGGACTGAGTCCACTCTGACCCTCTAAAACATCCCACCCTCCTACCCTGCATTTCCCATGCTCACCCACCTAGCCTGCACATCCCTGAAACACTATGGGTAATAATACTGTACTTAAATGGCATCTGGATGGGTACATGAATAGGAAGGGTTTAGAGGGATATAGGCCAAATGCTGGAAAATAGGACTAGATTAATTTAGGATATCTGGCCAGCATGGACGAATTGGACCGAAGGATCTGTTTCCATTCTGTACAGCTCTATGACTCTGTGACTGTATTAATGCATGTTACTCTGCTTACGGTGCAGGTCTATCCAAATGTCATTTACTTCAGCCAACTGCTCTCAGTAAGCTACAAACTGTTCCAACTAGTTACAAGCTGCAAATAACTCTTCCAGCAAAAAAAATCATTTGAAATTTGAGAACCTTCCTATGCTTCCGCACCATCTCCATGGTGATGTAGTCTGCTCTGGACTGTCCTCAAACTGACCTTTACGTTAACAATTTATTTTCAGTTCTGATGAAGTAAATAGATTTAACAGCCTTTCAGGGTTGTCTGAATGCTTCTAAACCAATTTAGCTCTACCTCCCAAAAGAAAAACATCCCTCAGGAATTCTATTGTTCTTGCAAGCAAAGCAGACATCATGTCCCCAGCTCTTGAACAAAGCAAACCTGTTGTTTCATAATCCATCTCTTCTATTCTGACTTGAACATGGCTCACCTTTTAAACTGCCGTTTCTTGAGCTATTTCATCAATTTCTAAAACCCAAAACTTTAATACCTTAACTTCTTAATCAACGTTGACTCCCTACACTGTGGAAGCAGGCCATTTGGCCCATCACGTCCACACCAATCCTCAGAAGAGCATCCCACCTCATCCCTATAACCCTGCATTTCCCATGACTAACCCATCCCTGGACACTATGGGCAATTTTCCATATCCAATCCACCAAAACCTGCACAAGTTGGACTGTGGGAGGAAACCGGAGTATCCAGAGAAAACCCCACACAGACATGGGGAGAATATGCAAACTCCACATGAGGCTGGAATTGAACCCGAGTCCCTGGTGCTGTGAGGCAGCAGTGCCAACCACTGAGCCACCATGCCACCTCAAGCTTCCCCTTAATTCTTAAGGCAACACAGTCACAATCTCTTAACCTATTACTTGACTTAATTTAAGTATCAGGCTCCAAGCTTGCTTTAATTTCATTTATCGCATTTCCTAGAATTAAGACTTTAATTCCCAAAACCAAAAGCTGTACTCGAAAACACACGGACAAAATATTGGCAACTATAGTTTATGCTGCCCTCTCTGAAAGAAAAATTGTATTTTTGGGATGTGAACATCACTGCAAACACCATCAATCATTGTCTATTTCCAACAGCACTTGAGAGGCTGATGGTGATTTTCTTTTTTGCAACACTGCAGTCCGTTTGATGCAGGGACATTTGTAATGCTGTTAGGAAGGGAGATTCAGGATTTTGACCCAGCGACACTGAAGGAATAGCGATGTCAGGATGGCGGATGTAGAAGTACTCAAAAGCAAGAAGGGTGTAGAAGAGTAGGCAGAGATAAATTGTTTCTACTGGGAAAAAAGGTCATGAACCAAAGGCTACAGATTGGATGTGATTGGCAAAAGAACCAAACCTAACATGGGGGGAATGTTTCTGACCTGGAATGCATTGCCTGATAGTGGGATGGAGGCAGACCCAACCATTTAGTTATCATTTTTCTTCTCTCATTTTGTATAGCCTTGGATGTAGTTTTAAAACAATAGATTGGCTAGTTGTTGGATTAGGAGAGGAATTGTACCTGAGGGAAGCTGGAACATTGGACAGTTTTGTGAAGGGAAAGGATTTGCAGGGTGAAGGGGAAAGCATGAGGGGTTTGGACTTAGTAAAGTTGGTCTTGCAGAGACCTAGTGTGAACTCAATGGGCTGAATGGTCTTCTGTGCTACATTTTGTGAGCTTGGGGAGTTACTGGTATACCGCTGTGCCTGCTGCCTTTGTCCTTTAAGGTGGTAACGATGACAGCTTTGGAAGGTGCTGTCAAAGGAGCCTTGGCAAATCACTGTGCAGTGCCCCCTTGTTAATACCACAGTGCTCATGTTAAGATCATTTCCACCAATGGATCTACTCTTAGCATAGATCCCTTGTCTGAAAATGATTTCAAATGCCCACATTAAAGGAGATCAGTCTGGGAGGCCAGTGACAGTTTAGTTGTGTGTGTGTCCCCACCCCCCCATTGTCACAAATTTTCAGACAGAAGAATTAACCCAAAGGAGTTCCTGCGATTAATTTCCTGAACTTAAATCATTTTCGAAGCAAGATGACTAAATGTCACCGTTCATGATAATTTATCTCCTGGATTCGTAAAGTAAATTTTAGATATTTTTAAGATTTCTTGCTTCCCACAAGGCTGTCATGATCAACTCCGCAAGACTATTTATTGGAAATAGGAAATAACTATCTCCGCCCCCTTTACTATTTCTGAAGATGTGGGTATCACTGGCAAGGCAGCAATTTATTACCCTTCCCTTATTGCCCTGAACTGACTCAGACATTTCAGAGGGCAAGTAAGAGACATTGCTGTGGATCTGGAGTCACATGTAGTCCAGTTCAGGTAAGGATGGCAGTTTCCTTCCTGAAGGGCATTAGTGTAATACCAGATAGGATTCCCCTCACCCTTAACAATGGATTCATGGTCATCATTAGACTCTTCATTCCAGGTTGGTGGGATTTGAACCTAGGTGCCCAGGTGCTGCAGACTGTTAGTCCAGTGATAATACCACTTGGCCATCAACTCCCTAAGGCTGGCACAGAACAATAAACAGCAGAATAGGAGGCCATTCAGCCCAGCCCCTCCTATGATGCACATTTCCTGTGTTTCTATTGCTTTAATATTTCACCTCGGTTTGTATCCATTTCCAGACTCCAAGGGTAGAATTCCTTCTCCTGTAACTTCCAGCTTCGTCCCAGTTTCCCACTGCAGTTGTTGACCACAGCAGTATCCATCCCAGAAACTCTCTGCTGGGTTTTCTCAATCAGCAGAGGGCACGCTCAGAGCTCTGTCCCACCCACCTCTCACATCAGTACTGCCTTCTTCTGTTGCCATGATTACATGAACAAGTCCTCTGCACAGCTTTGAGAACTTATTACGGTTTTAACAATGATTGTGAATTGGCAACAAAAAGATGTCTCCATTGCCTATATTCAGGGAAGCTATAAAATGAATAGCTCACTTCATACATGGTATTCCCCTAAATTATCAAAAAGATATTCAGGAAATGAGGAAAAGGTTCACAAGGGTGTTACCATGAATGAGAGGAAAACTTGAGCAAGGCTGTTTGGAAAAGAAAGGGCTCAAAGGTGGCTGAATCGATGTTTTTAAAATCACGAAGAAATTCAAAAAAGATGGATGTGAGAAAACAGTTTCCAATCCAGGGTAAGTCCAGAAAAAAGGAGGGGTGAATATAAAATTACCATCCTGAAAGGAAAGCAAAATAAATGTGTGAGGGAAAAGAAATCAGACTGGTGAAAGGCTTTACATTAATACCAGTAAGTGCTCCACAAATTTCCTTTTAGAAAACAGTGTGCCTTTTCATTCCTGAAGACGGAAAAAAATCCTTCATTCATTTGTGTTTTGTGAAATGTAGGATCCAGGGAGAATGAGATAAGATTGACTTATTTTCACTCGGGGGGGAGTGTTTTGATTCCGTTGATGAGAGTAAACATCCTAATGGGATACTTCATATGACTCCTCATCCTATGAACACTATGTATACATTTGCTGTGATCTCTCCACAAACATGTGTGTTTGAGGCAATCAGAATAGACCACCTCAGCAGATCTGGCAGCACCCGGAGAGAGAAACACAATTAATGTTTAAAATCCAATATGATTTTTTCAGCATTCTGAAGATGCTTCATCTTCTGATATTTAAAGAATGTTACATACATACACGTATACATACAACACTACACCTGCATACACATATGTACAACACACCGGTGTACACAGACACACAATGTACATACAACACAACACCTGCATACACATGTGTAACACACACAGATACACATGTATATACAGAACAACACTTGCATGCACACATATACAATGCACACGCGGATGGACATATTCAGACACACATGCACATATAGTACAACACACATACAATACACACATGTTGTCATGTTGTCTGTGGGGAGGCTTTGGTCTAGAGGTATTATTGCTAGACCTATTAATCCAGAAACTCAGCTAACGTTCTCGGGACTTGGTGTTCAAATCCTGCTATGGCAGAGGATGGAAATTGAATTCAATAAAGAATGTGGAATTAAGGTTCTAATGATGAATCATTGTTGATTATCAGAAATACCTATCTGGTTCATTAATGATCTTTAGAGAAGGGAACATAGGGATGGGCAATAAATGCTGGCCCAGCCAGCATTACCCTCATCCTGTGAATGAATTTTTAAAAATTGTCGAAGCAGGAGTTGAGCTTACACCTTTTCCAACTATCAAGGAAATCAGGAAGTCTCAGAATGGTGCTATGAATGTAACTCATTTATCACAGGGCTGTGAATAAAGGGGAGACACACTACTTGGTTTTCTGGCAGGTATTTGACAAGAGGCCACATAAAGTTATTGTGCAAAATCAGAGGTTTAGCAGGAGGTTTCATAGTAACGTGGATAGACTTTAACACCTTGAGATTGTGAACCCATCCCCATTCCTTCTCTTTCTTTTAGCTTTGCTTGTTGCCATCTCTGTCACCATGTCCTCTCTCCCTGCCTCCGCCCCACTCCAATGGGACTGTGTGTTCTTTCCAGTCTCACAGTTAGACACACCATTGTTCTGCCATTCTCACATTCTAATCACTTAACCTGCACTTTCAACATCCTCTCTCCCCCAGCACGCCAGCTGCCCCACCAACTATGGCATAAATGTCCCCTCCACACTGCAGTCAGCTCTGATGAAGAGCCATTTAGACTTGAAACATTAGCTTGCTCTCTCTCCATGGATGTTGCCTGTCGCGTTGAGATCTCCAGCATCTTTGGTTCTCAGCATAGCTACAGGATTGACTGGTGAACCGAAACCAGAGAGTATCTATAAATGGATCTTTGTCTGATTGGCAGGATTGTTCAGTGGAGCCCTGCAGGGTTACTGAGCTGTCAGTGACAAAGATGAGGGGCTCAAAGGTTTGGTGGCCAAATTTGTAGATAACATAAAGATTGGTCAGAACATGTGTTGTGAAGGGGACAATAGGAGGATGCAGATGGATATAAATTGACAGAATGGGCAAAAATCTGGGTGAATGATGTGTCCTCTAGTTCTAGGTTTCCCCCTGCCCTCCAAACATTCTGTCAGCACCCACACGGTCATGTTCCCTTCAGGATCACAATGGGTTCACTAAGAACACTTCTCATCCTGCCAACCTCCAATGGGTTCAACCATTCCCCACAATTCTAGCTTCGTCTAAGAGCTAGGCTTTACAAAGTGACTTAAAAGGAGAAGGAGATGTCAGTGGTGAGGTGAATCCAAATGTTAGGGCCCAGGCAGCTAAAGACAGATCTGCCCAGGGATTAAAAATTAGATTCAGATTCCTCAATCACATTCTGGAACTCCCTCATTTCAGCCAAGTTGACTTTCACCAAAGTATTGGAGGGAATATCATACAGTATTGAGGTACATTAGGGCAGCCTGGTGGCTCAGTGGTTAGCACTGCTGCCTCACAGCGCCAGAGACCTGTGTTTGGTTCCAGCCTCAGGCGACTGTCTGTGTGGAGTTTGCACATTCTTCCCGTATCTGTATGGATTTCCTCCGGGTGCTCCGGTTTCTTCCCACTGTCCAAAGGTGTGCCAGTTACATGGATTGGCCATGTTAAATTGCCCATAGTGTTCAGGGATGTGTAGGAAAGATGAGATATGCAGGGTTATGTGGATAGGGTGTTTTTGGGCAGGATGCTCTTTAGAGGGTCAGTATGAACTTGATGAGCTGAATGGCCTGCTTTCACACCATAGAAATTCTATGATTCAAGTGAAGGAATGATTGAGGGGATAAGGGGATCTCGAGAATTATTATCCCATAACCCATCCAGTAAATGGAGTGACAAAGCAGCTGAAACCAACATCCCCACAGATTGTCGGTTCCATCCATGATTATTCTACAAGCTGTGCAGAACATTCTTCATCAGAGTTTGTTATTTCCCATCTAGGGACCCGAAGGAAAACCAGGGAAACCTGGAGAGAGAGGAAAACCTGGCAGAAAGGTTAGTCATGCTTGCATTTATTTTTATTGAATCATAAAAAGGTTACATCTCACATGAAGGTTTAACTTGTGGGACTAATTATTAAGGCCAGAAGCCAAGGGGGTTGACTTTCACAGGAGTGATATTTCTGAAATGTTTGTGCTGAATTGGAACCAAAGTAAAATCCTAAAGAGACCTTCACAACAAAGTGATATTAAAAAAAGACACCCAAAAATTCACAGCATGCATTGGTTCATTTATTGCCGAATATTTACATTTGTATGGGAACTTGAGTATTGCTGAAAGAAACGATACATTTTGTTGAAGCTTTTTGCATTGCATTCATCAGAACCTTTTGCAAGAATACCAATGTAAAGGTGGAACAACGTTTTAGACTGCATGGGATGAGAGTGCAAACGTGCACTCTGGTAGAATCTCAGTGGCACTATCTCGACCAATCAGAGGTCCCTTTCCAACCAATCAACTTTCACTTCCTATACAGTCTGCAATATTGATGCCCTTTATACGGGTATTCTTGCAAATTGTCCTGACAGGTGCAGCACAGATGCTTTGAAGAAATGCGTATTTTGCTCAGCAGTCCAATAACATTTATGCAAGATCTAACATTTATTTATTGGTACCTATCTTTCTTAATACATATACGTTTACAATGAAATTGACAATTAACGTCTCCAGGACTGTACTCGGGTTCTGAAGCTGTTGAGCTTTTGGTCCCTGAAAGGTGCATGTGACTTTTACACAAAGTAAATTTAAAATTAGGGGTTTTTTTAAACCCAAGGTCATGGAGTCAGCTTGTGCATGAGGTTAGCTTTTATATGGGTATTTATGTTATTAATCAATTTTTATTCCAAGATCTCAGTCCTTCTGCAAAATCACTGTACAGGTAAAGACCTCGCTTGCTCTATATGTACAAGACCATAATGAGGCCATAAGAAATAGGAACAGGAGGAGGCCTTTCTGCCCTTTGAGCCTGTCCCGCTATTCGATAGGATCATGAACGATCTGACACTCAACATATCCACATCCTGCCCTTTACCTGTAACCTCATCAAGAATCTATCTATCTCAGCCTTAAATACATACAAGGAGTCTGCCCCCACAAGGAGTCTTCTCCTGTGGCAAGGAGTTCCAAAGACTCACAACCTTCTGAGAGAAGAAATTCCTCCTTATCTCAGTCTTAAACTGGTGCCCCTTTATCCTGAAACTCTGCCGTCTGTTCGTAGACTTATCGAGGTGTCATAGAATCCCTACAGTGTGGAAGCAGGCCATCCAACCTATTGCATCCACATGGACCCATACCCCTAACCTATCCCTGTAACTCTGCATTTCCCATGGCTAACCCATGTAGCCTGCACATCCTAGACACTATGGGCAATTAAGCATGGCCAACTCACCCTAACCTACACATCTTTGGACTGTGGGAGGAAACCAGAACATCCTTTGGATCAGAAGTTGGTGCACTTCCTTGTTCTGTCTTCTAAACTGATGATGAGTTGTTCTAACATTTAAGATTTAAATCCAGTTGAAAGTACTGAATTGATTCACAACCTGCTAATATAATAGCAGCAAAGTGTTGCAAACATAATCGCTTGAGTATCCATGAACTCCTGTTGAAAGTTATATTGTGAAATTTATATGTAGTATTGTAATCTTTAGTAGTACTTATGTGTGAGATATTAAGGATGTGTAATTTCCTCTATGATCTTGGACAGGATCCAGAGACAATGTGGAAAACTATTCAGTTTCTGGAAACTAACATCACTCTACCCCTCAACTCTATACACACAGCAAATCATACTCCACAGAATCATTACGGTGCATAAGGAAGCCATTCGGCCCATCGAACCCATACCTGTTCTATCACCTAGCACTCATTTCCTGCCCTTTCTCCCTATATATCTGCACACCATTACTATCCAAATTCCTCCTGAGTGCCTCAATTGAACCTGCCCAACCACACTTCCAGGCAGTATATTCCACACCCTAACTAAATGTAAAATTGCCATACTCCCAGAGGATTGCTGTTTCATTAGAGAGAGATAGGTAACTGAACAGTCACCCTGCCTCAGGTGAGGTTGTGAAGGGTAAGCTCAGCCAATGCAGGAATTGAACCCACACTGTTGTATCACACTGCATTATAAACCAGCCATCCAGACAACTGAGCTGTCTGACCCCAGTCCACTAACTACTCACTGATTGAAACAAAATGCTTCATTTTTACATCACTTTCAATCTATGCTCTCTCTTTCTCAGATGGATGCTATTTCTGTACAAATTATTTATGCATGCTTAAAACATCAGCTGAATAATAAGAGATGGATTAAGTCAGCTGTGGAGCGTGATTGGTTTCTTTAAATTCCTTGCAAATGGAAGTTTTGTTTTGCTGTGGTCATGGAGAGTTGCCCTCTCTGTCTGAAACACAGCTCGTATCCCATGGAACATTGCTCACAACCTCTCACAGGCCACCCTCACACTCAGACTCCTCACACCAGCTCAGCTCTGATACTTCCTCTTCTGCACATGTCAAGTTATTCAATAGATTCAAGACACTTTATTCTTAAATAGTCTTGTTTGTGGTTTTTTTGCAGTTTGCACTGCGGGCACCCAGTGTGCTGGAATTGTAATGCATTTGTTGTGTGATGAAATCTTTGTTAACCCTTCCATGTGTTATGCCCTGTAGGGTAGTAAAGGTCACTTGGGACATCTAGGAGAGACCGGACCTCCAGGAGATCCAGGACCTGAGGGGACCCAGGGACCAAAGGGATCCCGAGGCACACGAGGAGCTCTGGTAATAATCACTTTGTAACCTCTCTTGCTAAAGCAAACCACCCCACCACCACCACCCCCCATCTCCCCCGACAACCTGTTGATGTGGAAAAGAATAAAGACTTACCTGTAAATTATGAAAATGTTGGCAGGAACCCCCGACCCCCAAACACATAAATGGACATACTCACAAACACACACGCACACACACACTCACAAGCTCACACTCTCAATCACAAACTCACACACACACACGCAGACTCGCACACACACCTACACTAACATACACACACACAAAGATTCTCTCTCACACACACACACATACACACACACACACTCACACACAATTGTACACTCACACATGCACACACAGACTCGCTTTCACACACACTCACAGACTCTCACAAACACACACACTCACACTCTGTCTCTCACACACACACACACTCTCTCTCTCTACCACTGAGGCCTCAGAGCAATTCCATTGTGTGCTTGAGGAGAGACATAAATGCTGCATGTTACTGAGGAATGTCCCCTCCCCAGAGGACATTTTCAACTTTGGGGAGGTGATGGCATGGTGGTATTATCACTAGCTTGTTACTCCAGAGACCCAGGGAATGTTCCAGGGACCTGGGTTCAAATCCTGCCAATGGAAGATGGTGGAACATTAATTCAGTAAAGAATTTGGAATTAATGGTGACCATTGTCAATTGTTAGGAAAACTCATCTGGTTCACTAGTCTCCTTCAGAGAGGGAAATCTACCATCCTTACTTGGTCTGGCCTACATGTGACTCTACACCCACAGCAGTGTGGTTGACCCTTCTGGATAATAAATGATGCCGTCATCCTGTGAATGAATTAACAAAGGACTGATCACCCTGAACTCAGCAAATTGCCTGGCTTCAGGATGAGTAGGAAATGTGTTGCTGGAAAAGCGCAGCAGGTCAGGCAGCATCCAGGGAACAGATTCTCCTGTTCCCTGGATGCTGCCTGACCTGCTGCGCTTTTCCAGCAACACATTTCCAGCTCTGATCTCCAGCATCTGCAGACCTCACTTTCTCCTTCAGGATGAGTAATGGAGGCATTAGTAATGTGCACATTAAATCAAAAACTGTATACGTGCCACCTGTTTCATTACCTCCACAGTATAATGCCAGCCACAGGACAGGATATTAAATTAAAATTGGAGTTTGCCAATGTACAATATCATTGACAGCTCTGCACATTGAACATTCTGCCCACTAAATGGTACTCAGAGACAGAATGGTGTTGCATGTAGCACATTGGTGATGCCACACTTGTGTATTGGTGAAAAGAGAGGCATAATTCTTCATTTTTCTTCTCACACTAATCAGAACAATTGCAAGATTACCAAATTTCACATGACCACAACAATTTGTACCGAAGGAGAAAAGGGTAGTAGTTGGTTGACAGGTCACCTCTGATAAGAATATGGGGTGTCATAGAAATAAGCCTAAATCTCAGCAGCAGCTGCAAAATCCATGCTCCTCTCAGTCCACCATTGTACAACATAATGTTCAAGCCTTGCACGTCTTTTGAATTATCCGGGGACTAGGGCAGCCTTTAGTTACTTGTTTCTTTCTCCATGTCAACACTGCTGCCCAGTCTGAGTTGACCAATCAGCAACCTTTTCTCCTGTGGATAAAATTACTGTAATTCTTTGAAATTTGGCATTCTTGCATTGGTCCTGAAGAATGCAGGAGGGAAGGCTTCAATCACACATCTCTCTCTTTTCAGCGATATCCATGTGGGAAGTGAGGAATGATGAGGATGTAGCACAGAACAGGTTGCTGCCTGTAAATGATCATTTACTGAGAATGCAGTAAGTTCTCCTTGTGCAGCAGCACAGTAGATACAGAAGGATAAACTGTTGTGTTGCAGCAGGCGATACTGCAAGGTGTGTTTAATATACAGTACTTTTCCAAAAAAGAAGTGTAATATGTGCCGATTTGTATTTCTCAGAATTAATAGATTAAAATTGAACCTCAGCAACAGATTAACTCTATTCATGAGGTATTGGATTAAGTACATTGATGGAGAAAGATATGTGTGTAGCTTTCGCCTTTTGCAGTAACTGCTGGAAGTCCAGTTGAACTTACAAATTCAAATACGTAGATCCCGACTGCCACTTTAACAAAAATGAATTGAATTTACTTTCCACTGACTGGATGAATGAAAAGATTTCAGATTTACGAGCCCTTGATTATCTGATCAGCTTTCCTTCCCTTCTCTGTCAGGGAGCTCCAGGTCGCATGGGGGCTCAGGGTGAACCAGGAATCGCAGGCTATGAGGTAAGGACACACTTGATGCTGCTTTACACCACAGTACGACCACTCACTGCACAAACAAAACCAAAGACGGCAGATGCTGGAAATCTGAAATAAAAACAGACATGGCTGGGGTAACTCAGCATTAATGGCAGCAACTTTGCAGAGAGAAACAGAGCTACTGTTTCAGGTCCAGTGACCCTTCTTCAGAACTGGGAAAGGGCAGGAAAGTGGAGGCAAGGAGTGTGGGGTCTTATTGTGTGGTGGAGCATACCTGAGGCAGCCAACTCCTGTTCCTATTCCCTATGTTCTTTCAGTACTCCAGGTGTGGGCTCACCATGGCTCTGTATAGGTGCACATCCCTCCTTCTGAACTCAAACCCTCTTTCTGAAGGCCAGTGCACCATTTGCCTTCCTATTTGCTTCCTGCACCTTCCTGTCTACTTTCAGTGACTGCTATAGAAGGACACACAGATCCCTTTGTACATTGACACTTGCCAATGTATCACCATTTAAATATTATTCTGTCTTTCTGCTTCTCACACACACAACTTCATATTTAGCCACATGTATGCCCACTCACTAAATCATCTCAAAGTCTCCTTGCATTCTCCTCCCAACTCACAATCCTGCCAGAACCTTTGCTGTCACAGGGTCATACAGCACAGAAACAGATCCTTCGGTCCAATCAGTCCATGCTGACCATCATCCCTAACTAAACTAGTCCCACCTGCCTGCTCCTGGTCCATATCCCTCCAAATCTTTCCTATTCTTGTATCTATCCAAATGTCTATTAAAAGTTGTAACTCTAATCACATACACCACTTTTTCTGGAAGTTCATTCCACGTGCACACCACCTTCTGTGTGACAAAGTTGCCCTTCGTGTCTTTTTAAAATCTTTCTCCTCTCACCTTAAGAATATGTCACCTAGTCTTTAAGTTCCACAGCCCTAGGGAAAAGACACCTGCTATTCATCTTATCTATACCGCTTACGATTCTATAAACCTCCATAAGGTCTTTGAAACTGAAGCAGCAGGAGAAAACCTTGGTGTTATGGTGTTTCTCTCTCCACAGATACTGCCAGACCTACTGGTTTTCTATAGCCATTTCTGTCTTTGTTATGGGCAACTAATTTTGGTTTCTCAGCAGTCCCTGGGACACAGCCATGATAACGGCTACGAACAAAGATGAACCATTGATGCTGGACCAGTGGAAGTAAAAAACGGTCAATGTCTCCTGCATTCTGGAGCAGGATTCGAAATCTGACTCCAAAACCTACTGTGGGAAGTTCATAAGTACACAGGAGATAGGAGCAGAATTAAGTCATTCGGCCCATCGAGTCTGTTCAGCCATTCGATCATGGCTGATGTGCTCCTCACTCCCATCTTCCTGCCATCTCCCCATATCCCTTCAACCCATTACCAATTAAACATCAGTCTAACCCCTCCTTAAATGTACTCACTGTCCCAGCATCCACCGCACTTTGAGGTAGCGAATTCCATAGATTCACAACCCTTTGGGAGAAGTAGTCTCTCCTCAATTCTGTTTTAAATTTGCTCCCCCTTGTCCTAAGACTGTGATCTCTCGTCCTAGAATGCCCCACAAGAGGAAGCATCCGCTCCATGTCTACCTTATCCACACCTTTTATCATCTTGAATGCCTCAATTTGATCTCCCCTCATTCTTCTAAATGCCAGACTGTAGGCTGAATCTCTTTAATCTCTCTTCATACGACAAACCCCACATCTCTGGAATCAATCTAGTGAACCTCCTCTGAACTGTCTCCATCTTTCCTCAAATAAGGGGACCAAAACTCTGCACAATATTCGAGGTCCGCTCTCACCTCCAAAGCTCCTTCCTGTAATATACTTCATAACTTCCTGTTAAAGCCGTAACTGTGCCACATGGTTTAACTGGAGTCAGGAAATGTTTCACTTGTGTTACAGCAAGGAAAAGTGAGAATGGTGTATGCTTTCTAGTTTCAATTCCCCCTCCCACTCCACCAAGGATATGCAGGTCTTTGGACTCCTCCATCGTCAGACCACAGCGAAACGACGGTTGGAGGAAGAACGCCTCATCTTCCAGCTAGGAACCCTCCAACCACAAGGGATGAACTCAGATTTCACCAGTTTCCTCATTTCCCCTCCCCCCAGCCTGTCTCAGTCAAATCCATCAAATTCAGCACCGCCTTCCTAACCTGCAATCTTCTTCCCGACCTCTCCGCCCCCACCCCAGTCTGACCTATCACCCTCACCTTGACCTCTTTCCACCTATCACATTTCCGACGCCCCTCCCCCAAGTCCCTCCTCCCTATCTTTTATCTTAGCCTGCTGGACCAACTTTCCTCATTCCTGAAGAAGGGCTAATGCCCGAAATGTCGATTCTCCTGTTCCCTAGATGCTGCCTGACCTGCTGCGCTTTTCCAGCAACACATTTCCATCTCTGATCTCCAGCATCTGCAGACCTCACTTTCTCCTCCTATGCTTTCTAGTGTCAAGGGCTGAGCAGAATTAAAATAGAATAAAGCGCGGCACCAGATAAATGACGGGGAGTGAGTTTGCAGATCCTTGAGAGGATAGAGAGGAGAATTGCCAGTTCCAGAGGGCAATAAGGTAGGTCAGAGAAGCTGGGGAACTGAAGAGACACCTGATAGAGGATTATGACTGGTTTAGATGAGGTAGCAATCATGAAACATCTTCTCATTAGCTGATGTTGCAAGGGAGAAGGAAGGTATATTTAAGATTTTGGGAAAGAGAGGGTGAACGTGAGGAAAAACATTTTTAACTGAGAAAATGGTAACCATCTGGTGTACAGAATTATGGGTACAGGGTGGACTGGGTGATGTTGAAGTATTCAGTCAGCCATGGTGAGATTGAATGATGGGCTGAATGGCCTTGTCCAGTTTCTATATCCTGCATTCCTAACCTGGAATTTACTGGAAGGGTGTGGAATCAAAGACAATGAATAATTTCAAAAGGAAATTTGTTGGGGCACCTTGAAATTAACTTTCAGGGTTATAACAGATTAATGCGCTTGGTAACTCCTGGTTTACTTTACAGAGATCCAGGATGGAGTTCAAGGGCCAAGTGGTCTCTTTCTCTACCATAATGAGTTTTGTGACTGAAAAAAGAACCCAAGAACTTTGACTTGTTTTAAATCTTCAAACACTTTGAGTGATCCCCAGAAGCCCCCCCCCACCCCCGGCCAGTGGACAACATTTGATGCTTTGATTTAAAGCAGTGAACCTTCACACAAGAGCCCTTCCTTTCCCATATGATGAAAAATGTTTTTTTCACCCAAGTGTCTAAACATTTACGAAGGGTCATCAAATCCACCCAGTCCAGTCAACCTCCTACACCAGTACACTGCCAACCCTCTCTCCCTGGATAATGTCACCACTGGCAAGAGGCAGCAAAAGAACCACAAAAGGAAAAATCTCATGGATAATGTGAGAGAAAAAATTGGAAATATTATGCAGATCCCCCATGGCAATAAATTATAGCCCAAAAGAGATTGCAGTCTCCTCTGACTCACTACAATCTCAGCAAATTTACAACTAAATCCTCCCTCTTCTCAAAACCCTATTTACGTCTATCTGGTAGGAAAAGCAGACAGAGACAGTCCAGGGTTCCCTCAGATCAATCTATCACTTTAACCAAGCACTCACTGCCTTTCCTCTCTCATTTAAAAGGTGAAGTCTGGTGGTGGTTTAACCCAAGGTGTCACCACACCTCAGTTGAGGGGAGAGGTTGAGAAGGACAGTCCTCCTTGTTAATCTCAGCTCGTGTGGGAATTGAGCCCACGCTGTTGATATTATTTTACATTGTAAGCCAGCAGTCCAGTCAAATGAGCTAACTGACTCCACACCCTACTGGGTTTTTACAGTGATGGGGTGAAGTCTGACTTTTTATTTTATTATTCACTCACTGGATGAGGGCATCGCTGGCCAGGCCAGTATTTATTGCCCATCCCTAATTACTCAGAGGGCAGTTAAGAGTCAACCACATTGCTGTGGGTCTGGAGTCACATGTAGGCCAGACCAGGGAAAGATGGCAGCTTCCCTCCCTAAAGGGGATTAGTGAAACAGGAATGCAATAGGTAGATGAAGATGGGGGGTGATGGTGATAGGATGAGCAGAGGGTGGAGTGTATAGGTGGGAAGGAAGTTGGACAGGTAGCACAGGTCCTGAGGGCGATGCTGAGTTGGAGAGTTGTATCTGGGATAAGGTGGGGGAGGGGATATGAGGAAACTGGTGAAATCAACGTTGATTCCATGTCCAAGGAAGAAGATGAGATGTTCTTCTTCCAGTCGTCGGGTGGCTAGGATTTGGCAGTACCACTGGGTCATCACCTCCCCTTAACAGAAACGTTTGAATGAAACTTCTAACTTGATGGAAGTGGCCATTGGATCATCCAGGCCCCAACAGAGAGGGATCAGAAATGAGACCCATCACTCATATTCCATAACTCTCACACACTGTGCACTAAATTCATTGCATGTCTGAATCGACAGAGAAATGGTATTCCAGGTCAAGCTGGGTCCTGTACCAACTATTATCAAGCCCCTGCACACCAACATTGGGATCATACTTGACATATCATAGCGTGTTTGCAGTCTGCATCAGTTACATCCCGAGGCTGGAGAAATGGGGATAGTTTTCTTTGGAGAGGGGAAGGGTGTGGGGAAATTTGACAGAGGCGTTCAAAGTGATGAGGGGAATCTGGCTGCAGTAGCCAGTACAAAAGTGATGGAAGGAATCAAGAAGGAGAGGGCACAGACCTCAGGTGATTCTACTGGATATCAAGAAGCTGATCAGCGCAGCGAGTGGTCAGGGTCTGGAATGCACTACACCTCCGTGAACCAGGTGTCATTCAAGAGGATGTCAGAAAGGTATGTGAAAAGGAACAAGTGTGCAGAGTTACAGGGAGACGGCAGGAGAATGGTAATAGATGGAGAGCCAGTGTATACACAATAGGCTGGCATTTCTGATGGAATTGTTATTGGCGCTTTATGCTCA
Organism: Chiloscyllium plagiosum; assembly: GCF_037043375.1. NCBI lineage: Eukaryota > Metazoa > Chordata > Chondrichthyes > Orectolobiformes > Hemiscylliidae > Chiloscyllium > Chiloscyllium plagiosum. Next base: position 9,582,879 of record NW_028270159.1, on the reverse strand, counting down.
CCCATTCCCTTACTAAGATCACTACAAACCGAATTAGCAGCCAGTAAGGCAACAGGTAACAAAATCCCATCTGGTTCATTAGTGTCCTTTAGAGAAGGATCCCTGCTATCCTTACATGGCCTGACTGACACGTAACTCCAAACCTACAGCTATGAGGTTGTTTCAGAAAGAAAAATCACAGCTACTTGGAAATTTATAACACCCGATGGACCAGAATGTATCATTCAATGGTTTCACTCGCTTTTCCTTCAATAACTTACCATCCTTCGCAAAATGGCCCACCCAGCCATTCATATCAAGGGCATTTAGAGACAGGCATAGTCAGTGACGCCTACATTGTGTGAAAGAAATAATTAATGCTTTTAGCTGTTGACTTTAACTCAGTTGTGAAATAGAATTAGAATTAGGTTTGAGTGTCACATGTACTCAAGTACAGGAGTACAGTGAAAAGTTTACAATGTTGTCCCACACAGCGCCATCTTAGGGTACAAAGTACCTGGGTACAAATCTTAGAAAATGGAGAAGTAAAAAAGGTTACATTACCTTACAGTGATTCATAGTATAAGTTCAAAAATAAGAAATAAAGTTAAAAGGATAAACATTACCGTCAGATAATCAGATTACAGATAAACATTACATTGCAGTAGAAAAGTGCGTTTAAAAGTCATTTTTGTCTTTTATAGGGACATAAAGGACCACTGGGACCAAAAGGACCACCGGGCCCGAAAGGTGAAAAGGTAACAACCATCATATGTTTGAACGTAACTTTTATATTGGTCAGCACTGGAAGCTTCATGAAGCTAAATTGTGCTTTGCCAGTGACAACAGGTGAAGTGGGAGAGTGAATGACCTATAACAACTGAACAGGCAGATTTTCAGCTCCACCTTTGCGCAACTCCGTCACTTTAAATGTCCTGCTCCTGTCGGTCACCATGGTGGCACATGCCCCACGCTCACTTTCAATGTGCCCAGGTAAATCATTGAACAGACTATTACATGAACTGGGTCAACATCTCATTCTGTACTCACTAAACCAGAAGGCCTGCAGCCCCACACGTCTGCAAAGGGCTTTGTGCATTGGAGACTGGGCTGAATCAAAGGTGAAATAGTCGTTTTGCTCACTAGTTGGTAGCTTGTTGTTTTATGTACTTAATAGAAGTCTCTTAAGATCTCTTGCACCTCACAGAATCCCTACAGTGTGGAAACAGGCCATTTGGCCCAACAAGTCCATACCGACCCTCCAAAGAGTAACCCTCCCAGACCCATTACCCTATCCATTTACTTTACATTTACCCATGTCTAATTCACCTAACCTACACATTCCTGAACACTATGGGCAAGTCACCTAACCTTCACATCTTTGGATTGTAGGAGGAAGCTGGAGCACCCATAGGAAACCCACGCTGACATGGGGAGAATGTGCAAATTTCACACAGACAGTAACCCGGGTCCCTAGCACTGTGAGGCAGCAGTGCTAACCTCTGAGCCACCATACCACCCTTGCTTCTCCAGTGTATCGCTACTCCCATTGAGAGAAGGCAAGGGATGAGGGTCACATTCTGATCATTATTATTTGACCTCTATTTCTGGAGCGAAGTACTGGTGGGTTAGCACTGCAACTGTGACACTGCATTTCTGAAAGGTGAAATTTAATAGCTGCGCACATCCTGGTGACCATCAAATGTGGATTTGTGAATTTCTCTCTTTTTATTTCAAAAAAATTACTTTATTCATAAAATTATTTTGATATCTATACAATTGGTGATGCCATACATATGTATACATTCCATTTCTTTACGTACAGAGATCGGAATTAATCATTCGTATATACAAGTCTGTACTTTGACCATCCAGGTATTCTGCTGAGGCGTCAGCGGAGCCCAATTACTGAGTGGGCCCCTCTGTTCTTCTTAGGCAGGCAGACCTTACACGGTGGTCTTTTCCCACCACGCCTTGACAGCAGCTGTCCCAAGCTTCAGCGAGTCCCTCAGCACATAGTCCTGGACCTTGGAATGTGTCAGTCTGCAACACTCAGTCGGGGTCAACTCCTTCAGCTGGAAGATCAACAGGTTTTGGACCACCCAGAGAGCGTCTTTCACCAAGTTGATGATCCTCCAGGCACAGTTGATGTTCGTCTCGGTGTGCGTCCTGGGGAACAGACCGTAGAACACGGAGTCCCGTGTTACGGAGCTGCTCGGGACGAACCTCAACAAACACCACTGCATTCCTCTCCAGACTTCCTTTGTGTAGGCACATTCCAGAAGGAGGTGTGTGACAGTCTCGTCCCCTTCACAGCCGCTTCAAGGGCAGCGTGCAGTGGGGCAGAGAGTCCGGGCGTGCATAAGCGATCTCACAGGCAGAGCCCTTCTCACCACCAGCCAAGCCATGTCTTGGTGCTTGTTGGAAAGTTCTGGCGATGAGGCATTCTGCCAAATGGCTTTGACAGTCTGCTCAGGGAACTGCTCAATAGGATCCACCCTCTCCTTTTCCCAAAGGGTCTCAAGGACACTATGTGCTGACCACTTCCTGGTGGACTTGTGGTCAAAGGTGTTTTTCTTCATAATTTGCTCCACGAAGGACAGGTGATACGGAGCATTCCGCGGCAGCGAGGCCAGGCCCATCCTTCGCAACACCGGGGACAGGTAGAACCTCGTAGTGACACTTGGTGTTTGTGTACCGGGGATCCACGCACAGCTTGATGCGGCTGCACACAAAGATGGCCATCAGGGTGAGGGTGGCACTGGACGTGTTTTTCCCCCCCCCATTGCCCAGATCTTTATACATGCTGTCCCTCCGGACCCGGTCCATCTTTGATCTCCACATGAAGTGGAAGATGGCCCGGGTGACTGCGACGGCACAGGTTCTGGGAATAGGCCAGACCTGTGCCACAAATAACAACACTGACAGTACCTCACACCTGATTACCAGGATTTTTCCTGCGATGAAGAGCGACCTTTGCTTCCACCAGCCTAATTTCTGCCTCACTTTCCTGATCCACTCCTCCCAAGACTTGGCGCACGCCCCAGCCACTCCGAACCAAATACCCAGCACCTTCAGATGGTCAGTCCTGATGGTGAAGGGGATCGAGGATTGGTTGGCCCAGTTCCCGAAGAGCATGGTCTCACTCTTGCCTTGGTTTACCTTGGCCCCCGAGGCCCGTTCGAACTGGTCACATATGCACATCAGTCTGGGCACGGACAGTGGATCCGAGCAGAAAACGGCGACATCATCCATGTACAGGGAGGCCTTAACCTGCAGGCCCCCCGCTGCCAGGAATAGTCACTCCTCCCAGGCTCGCATTCTTCCTGATGGATTCAGCAGATGGCTCTATGCAGCACACAAACAAGGCAGGAGAGAGGGGGCAGCCCTGCCTGACTCCAGATCTGACTGGGAAGTTATCTGATTCCCATCCATTGATTGAGACTGCACTGACAATACTGGTGTAGAGCAGTCTGATCCAATTGCAGATTCCCTCCCCAAAGCCCATTTTGGAGAGAATATCCCTCATATACATATGCAATATCCTGTCAAAGGCTTTCTCCTGGTCCAGGCTGATCAGGCAGGTGTCCAACCCTCTGTCCTGCACGTAGGCGATCGTATCCCTGAGGAGTGTGAGACTCTCAGCGATCTTCCTGCCCCGCACAGCACAGGTTTGGTCAGGGTGAATCACCGACCCCAGAGCAGACTTGACCCAGTTGGCGATGACCTTCGACAAGATTTTGTAATCCGCGTTTTATAGTGAGATTGGTCTCCAATTTCTGAGTTCCTCCCTCTCCCCATTTTGCTTGTAGATGAGGGTGATGATGCCTTTCCTCATGGATTCGCTCATGGTACCTGCCACAAGCATACTGACATATACCTCCAGCAGGTCCTGGCCAATCAAGTCCCATAGAGCAGAATAGAACTCGACTGGTAAACTGTCGCTTCCGGGAGTTTTATTCTTTTCGAAGGACTCGAGGGCCTTAGTCAGCTCATCCAGAGATAATGGCTGGTCCAGCCTCTCCCGGTGTTCTGTCGTCTAAGACCTCCGTGATAGAGGACAGGAACGACTGGGAAGCCATGCTGTCAGTTGGCTTCAAGTGATACAGACTGGCATAGAAGGATTTGCTGATCCTCATGATGTCAGCCTGGATTTGTGAATTTCATGTTTTTAACATTTGTTGCTGAAATAACTGCACAGAGGCCAGTATGCCATCGCCAGGTCACCCTTTATTTACATGTACACGGTCCACTGGCTGTGGCCAGCCAGCTCAGAGTCAGTCCCTAAACTGAGGAGATTCTAACTTCTGTTAATTTTTCTCGTTTCTTTTTTTTTCTCTTCCCTGAATTGAGGAGATTCTAAATCTCCTGGTTAATCTCCTGTTAATATTGGTCAGCCGGGGCTTTCCTGATTGGCCCAGGTTAACAACCCTAATCAAGGACCTAGTAGTCAGTGAGGTCCACCTGCTTCCAATCACTACACTTGCATTCTGCATTGAAACGTACAGATTCCTGGGGGGGAAGGGTCCTGACAAGATCGATGCGGAGAAGTTGTTTTTCCTTGTGGGTGAGTCTAACAGCAGACGGCATCATCTCAGAGTCAGGGGTCATAGAAACATAGAAGATGGGAGCAAAGGGAGGTCAATCAGCCCATTGAGCCTATTCCGCCATTCATCACAATCATGGCTGTCCGTCCATCTCAATAGCCAAATCCTGCTTTCGCCCCATAACCTTTGATCCTATTGACCCAAGTGCTATACCTAGCCATGTCTTGAATATATTCAATGTTTTGGCGTCAACTACTTCCTGTGGTAATGCATTCCACAGGCTCACTGCAATTTGAGTGAAGAAATGTCTCATCTCTGTCCTAAATGGTTGACCCTGAATCCTCAGACTGTGACCTCCCCTGGTTCTAGACTCACCCACCATTAGGAATATCTTGTCTGCATCTACCCTGTCTGGACTTTTCCCCCTAAGAATCTTGTACATTCCAGACAGAGATGAAGAGGAATTTCTTCTGTCAGAGGGGAGTAAATCTGTGGAATTCTTTACTTCAGAGGGCTGTTGAGGCTGTGTCATTCAGTATATTCGAGGCTGGGATAGAAAGATTTTTCATCATTAAGGGAATTGAGGGTTATGATTTGATTCTTTTAAGTCACTTGAATTTGCATTGTTTTCCCATTGGAGATATCCCCAGTTCAAGAGGAGTTGGTTTGGGTTTTATAATATATTGCAGTGTTGTCAGGAGACACAGGGGATTGAAGGACTGAAGATTATATTGTTGGTTATTTTTTGATGGTCTGTTAGAGACCAGCTGATTCTCATGAAGTTAAAGGAAAGCACTGCATCTTGAAATTAGAATTTTTCTTCTAATAATTTTCATACGGTCAAATTAAAGTGAAACGTAGAACAGTATAGTGTGGGAGTAGGCCATTTGGTACAGTGAATCTGTGCTGGCCCTTTGAATGAACAATCCAATCAGTACATCTCTCCATCGCTTTCCCTGTGTCCCTGCAATTATCTTCCCCATGAAATATTCACTTGATTCCCCTTTGAATACTTCTGTTTAATCTGTTCATCCTCACCACTTCTGGCATTAAACAGTTTTTGCTGATGACCTCCCTAGTTCTTTTACAGGTTGCTTTGAAATAAAACATAATGCATTTACTCTGCCTGTCATAAAGCCACAGGTATAAATATTTCATTCATTAACACAACAGGTTTTCTCCCAGGCACTCAACTTCAATCACACGGAATTGATATAACTAAGGTCACTGTTTCAAATGGACTTACCAACCTTGAAACCACAACTTCTTGAACTGACCCACATCCATCTTCGTCTGTTGAAATCTAATTCCCAAAATATATTATACATGTTTCTCACAAAAAATATAGAGTTACCAGAGTGCAGAGTGAGATTAGTTGGCCCATTAATCTCATGCGCGTTCTCTGGGTAACAATCCAGTCAGTCCCATTCCCCCACTCTATCGCGGCAGGTCTACTTCCTTAAAGTGTCCATCCAGTTTCCTTTGAAACCATCCACCGTTTCTCCCTCCAGGTTTAAGAACAGCTTCCTCCCTCCTGATATTTGACTGATTAATGGACCTCTCTAACTTCAAATGATGTTGATCTTGCTTTGTGCACCTCTTGTACAGCCGTAACCTTGTATGCCTCACTCTGTCGAAGCACCTTTTGATTTGTATGTCCTTTTTTGATAATGATCTGCCTGTACTGCTTGCAAAACAAAACTTTTCACTGTACTTCGGTACATGTGACTACAATAGATCAAATCAAAGTCAAATTAACACACTTCTGGGGAATGGGTTCCAGGTCTTCCTAATACAGAACAACTTCGATTATCCGAACATCAATTATCCAAATTTTAGATTATCCAAACAAGATCTCAAGATCCGTTAAAAACGGCATTCAGTTATCAGTTAAATGGCATTATAATGTGCATTGCCGGATTACTGAGGCATGTTTGATAACCGGTACTCAAATTACCGCTTGTTAACGATAGACCAGTTATTGGTTAAATGGCATCATAGCATGCATTGCCAGACAACCAAGGCATGTTCGGATAACCAGCACTCTGAAATTACCACTTATTTACGATCAGCTCAGTTATCCAGACAATCAATAATCTGAACAAAACATTCTCCGCCCGTCTCATTCGAATAATCAAGGTTGTTCTGTATTCCCCTCTATTTCCTGCATATAATCTGTCCCCACATCTTTGTACCTCTCGCTATTGAGAGCAGTTTTCTCTTTGTCTACCATAATCAAAACCCTTTATGATTTTGAATGCTTGCAAATAATTTCCACTTAGCCTTCTCTACCATAGCCCCCAATTTAGGTTGACTTTTGACCTGAGTGGCAATCGATTTATATGATACAAAACACCTTTGTCAGAAAGTGTTAGCAATTGGCTTAATGTTGCTATTCAGGAACAGGCGAAGATATTGAAGATAAATGCAGTAAACCACATCAGCAGTAAATTTGGGGGCTATGGTGAGGGACTCATTCATTTGGGCCTTCAGTAAAACCAAATCATATTTCAGAGTGTGACAATCACCATCAACATATTTGCAAACAGCGACTCATTTCTGGCTTCAGAAAAGATTCATTTTCTAGATGGTTTGAATAAAATTCAACAGTGAAATTGGAGAGTGAAGCAAGCAGCTCAGGTTTCCAAATATAGCAATTGTACATTGTAAAGTAAAAAGTTATTGTGTTCACTGGAGGGGAGATGGAAAAGATCGAGCTCTTAAACCAGCTTTGAGAGTAATTACTCCCATTTTCCAGTTGTTCTGACATTCCGGGTTTTATTTGGTTGGTTTAAAACTCAATGAGCTCTCCAGACGTTAGCGAAATGGGACAGAGTTCTGCAGTTCATTGCTGATTCACCTCTCCAGTATCTGCGATTAGAAACAGCTGTATTGGACCCACGAGAGACAAACTCCACAAGTTTCGCGAGCGGCCCTGAAGGCGGGAACAACTGCCAAATTCTGACAGTCAAAATTAACTTGCTGTCTGCACACGAGCCAGAGGGAGAGGAAGATGCTGCTTCACTGGAAGATTAGGAAAGAAAATAGTTTCATAACGTCTGCTGTTGTGACTCACATGGAGCGGAGTTTGCAGTAAAAGTTTGCAAGTTCACAACTTTGCAGTAAAATGTGGAGAGCCAATTTGTCGTCACATTTTTGGGAAAGTCCAATAGGATTATGGGATGGTGCAGCACAGAGAGAGGCCATTCGGCCCCAACTCTTTGAAAGGGCTCTCCAATTAATCCCAGTAGGCCTGCAAATTGACTTTTTTCTTCTTCCCTGCTGGCATTGGGTATTGCTGGCTGGACCAGTCTTTATTGCCCATCGCTAATTGCGCTTTGAGAAGATGATGTTTAGCTGCTTTCTTGAACACTCCAGTCCATACATAGGTACGCCCTTAGAGAGGGTATTCCAGGATTTTGACCCAATGACAGTGAAGGAATAGCAGTATATTTCCAAGTCAGGATGGTGTGGGGTTTGGAGGGGACTTCCAGAGGATGGTATTCCCATGTATTTGTCCTTCTAGATGGAAATGGTCAGAAGGTGCTGTCTGAAAATTTTTGGTGAATTTCTACAGTGCACCTTGTAAATAGTGTACACGGCTGCTACTGAGCATTGGCAGAGGAGGGCGTAGATGCTGCAGGTAGTGGATAGAATACAGATCAAGAAGGTTACTTTGTCCTGGATGGTCTCAAGTGTTGTTGGAGCTGCACCCATCCAGGCAAGTGAGCAGTATTCCATCACACTCGTGACCTGTGCCTTGTAGATGTTGGGCAACTCTTTGAGTGTCTGTCCTCACTAAGTTGAGATGCTGCACTGTCGGAGGGTCAGTGCTGAGGGAGCATCGCACTGTCGGAGGGTCACTGCTGAGGGAGCGCCGCACTGTCGGAGGGTCAGTGCTGAGGGAGTGTCGCACTGTCGGAGAGTCAGTAATGAGAGAGCGGCCACTATCAGAGGGTCTGTGCTGAGGGAACGCCGCACTGTCGGAGAGTCAGTGCTGAGTGAATACTGCACTGTTGGAGGGTCAGTGCTGAGGAAGTGCCGCATTATCAGAGGGACAGCACTGAGGGAGCACCGCACTGTCGGAGAATCAGTGCTGAGGGAGTGCCACAGTATCGGAGAGTCAATGCTGAGGGAGTGGGCACTGTTGTAGCGTCAGCGCTGAGGGAGTGCCACATTGTCGGAGGGTCAGTGCTGAGGGAGCGCCACACTGTTGGAGAGTCAGTGCTGAGTGAGTGCCGCACTGTTGAAGGGTCAATGCTGAGAGGCATTGAAGGAAATTAAAATCAAGATTTTTCTCATTGCAGGGTGAACATGGGGATGATGGGAAAGTGGAAGGTCCTCCTGGCCCCCCTGGAGATAGGGTAAGTCCCATTTTTTAATACAAACATTAATTATTTTACTAATAAGCCAAATCTTCCATTAATATTGTCTTCAATAACTCTCGAGGCAATGTTAATCTTTCTTTTTATAGCCCTACCTACCTTTGATGCTCACTTTAGTAGATTATATATCCATATTTGGACTCTGCTCCATTTTTCCATCCAAAGTTAGTATTTTTATTTCCAAAAGGCATTGCCTCACATTTCTCTGCGTTGAATTGCATGTGGAATCATTCTGCTTTTCCTGCAAACTTCATTCTGGAAATGAAACACTGCAGAGGTTGGAAACCTAAGCTAAAAACAGAAATATTGGAAATAATCAGTAGGTCAGTCAGCATCCAGGGAGAGAGAAGCAGATTAATGGGTAGCATTGAACGGAGATGATGGAGTCTTACCCCAACAGCTGTGAAACCAGTGCACTCTCCATGTCTCTTCCTTTCAGCTTGAGGTCTTGCTCCAGGATCAGAAGTCAATATACCCTTGTTCCATCCCCCAGTCATGGGCTGGAATTGCTCAGCAGTACCACTGGGAGTGGTGGCCACTGCCAGTAATGCAGCCACTGGATGCTTAATGTTGCTGAAGGCCACAGGTGAGTGATAGCGATGATGGTCACAGGGCAGGGTCAGCAGTAAGGGCAAGGTCAGCAGTAAGGGCAGGGTCAGCAGTAAGGACATCACCCCTTGTTTGGACCCCAACTATTCACATTATACCGTAACGATGCGGATGAAGGAACTGAGGGTATTGTTGCTAAGTTTGCAGGTGACATAAAGATGGGGAAGAAGTGTTGAGGAAGTGGGGAGACTGCAGAAGGTCATAGAGCAAGCTAGGAGTGTGGGCAAAGAAGTGGACAGATGGAACACAATGTGGGACAGTGTGAGGTTAGAACAGAAAGAATAGAGGTGTAGACTATTTTCTAAATGGGGAAGGGCTTCAGAAATCTGAAGCACAAGTGGACTTGAGAGGCCTAGTTCAGGATTCTCTTCATGCTAACATGCAGGTTCATTTGGCAGTTAGGAAGATAAGTGCAATGTTAGCATTCATTTCAAGAGGGTTAGAATACAGGAGCAGGGATGTACTGCTGAGGCTGCATAAGGCTCTAGTCAGATCGCATTTAGAATATTGCGAGCAGTTTTGGGCTCCGTATCTAAGGAAGGATGTGCGGCCTTTGGAGGGAGTCCTGAGGAGGTTTGCAAGAATGATCCTGGGGACAAAGTGCTTGTGTTTTAAGAAGCGGTTGAGGACTCTGAGTCTGTCCTTGATGGACTTTAGAAGGATGAGGTGGATTCTGATTGAAGCTATAGAATACTGAGAGGCCTGGATAGAGTGGACATGGAGAAGATGTTTCCATGAGTAGGAGAGACTAAGACACGAGGGCATAGCCTCAGAGTGAAGGAATGACCTTTTAGAACTGAGATGAGGAGGAATTTCTTTGGCCAGAAATGGGGAATCGGTGGAACTCATTGCCACAGAAGGCTGCCATTGAGTGTACTTAAAACAGAGATAGATAGGAAATAACACAGCCGCTTCACATCAATTGTGTCTGGCTTCCAAAATCTGCAGTCCTTACTGTCTCCAAGAGATAGATAGGATCATGGTGTCATTAATATCATTACCAAGGGTTCAGTACTCAGGGCTGGAGCTGGTGTCATTACCAAGGGTTCAGTACTCGGGGCTGGAGATGGTGTCATTATCATCATTACCAAGGGTTTAGTACTCAGGGCTGGAGATGGTGTCATTATCATCATTACCAAGGGTTTAGTACTCAGGGCTGGAGATGGTGTCATTATCATCATTACCAAGGGTTCAGTGGGCGGCACGGTGGCACAGTGGTTAGCACTGCTGCCTCACAGCGCCAGAGACCCAGGTTCAGTTCCTGCCTCAGGCGACTGACTGTGTGGAATTTGCACATTCTCCCCGTGTCTGCGTGGGTTTCCTCCGGGTGTTCCGGTTTCCTCCCACAGTCCAAAAATGTGCAGGTCAGGTGAATTGGCCATGCTAAATTGCCCGTAGTGTTAGGTAAGGGGCAAATGTATGGATGGGTTGCGCTTCGGCGGGTCGGTGTGGACTTGTTGGGCCGAAGGGCCTGTTTCCACACTGTAAAGTAATCTAATATAATCTAATCTACTCGGGGCTGGAGATTGTGTCATTACCGTCATTACCAAGGGTTCAGTACTCGGGGCTGAAGATGGTGTCATTATCATCATTACCAAGGGTTTAGTACTCAGGGCTGGAGATTGTGTCATTACCGTCATTACCAAGGGTTCAGTACTCGGGGCTGAAGATGGTGTCATTATCATCATTACCAAGGGTTTAGTACTCGGGGCTGGAGATTGTGTCATTACCGTCATTACCAAGGGTTCAGTACTCGGGGCTGGAGATGGTGTCATTACCATCATTACCAAGGATTCAGTACTCGGGGCTGGAGATGGTGTCATTACCATCATTACCAAGGATTCAGTACTCTGGGCTGGAGATGATGTCATTACCATCATTACCAAGGGTTCAGTATTTGGGGCTGGAGATGGTGTAGTTACCGTCATTACCAAGGTTTCAGTACTCGGGGCTGGAGATGGTGTCATTACCGTCATTACCAAGGGTTCAGTTCTCGGGGCTGGAGATGGTGTCATTATCATCATTACCAAGGTTTTAGTACTCGGGGCTGGAGATGGTGTCATTACCGTCATTACCAAGGGTTCAGTACTCGGGGCTGGAGATGCTGTCATTATCATCATTACCAAGGGTTCAGTACTCGGGGCTGGAGATGGTGTCATTACCATCATGACCAAGGATTCAGTATTTGGGGCTGGAGATGGTGTCATTACCATCATTACCAAGGGTTCAGTATTTGGGGCTGGAGATGGTGTCATTACCGTTATTACCAAGGATTCAGTACTCGGGACTGGAGGTAGACAATAGACAATAGGTGCAGGAGTAGGCCATACTGCCCTTCGAGCCTGCACCGCCATTCAATATGATCATGGCTGATCATTCCTAATCAGTATCCTCTTCCTGCCTTATCTCCATAACCCTTGATTCCACTATCCTTGAGAGCTCTAGGTCATCCTTGAGGTGGTGTCATTACCATCTTCTCATCTCTTCCTTGTCGATAAAGTGCAATGGCCATTTCTGGTCTGTATTCTTTTGTAAATTACTGCACTGGGGATCCCGTATAGGCCAGAAACACAGCTCCTCTCCCTTGGAGCAGCACCAGAGAATCCTGGGTGTTTGAGGCTCAGTGGGACAAACATCAACTGCACCCAGAGGGCCAACAAGTCGGTGAAAAGCACTCAGCCTGAAACGTGATGGCATTTCAATACAAACTGTTGTCCTTGACCAACAGTTGCAGACTGCCACATTCTAAGCTTCAGGTTCACATCACTGTAGTTTGGGGCAGCTGTCGGACAGGCATAGTGGGAACAGTCCCTGTCTGATCAAAAGCAGAAGTTGCTGGAAAAGCTCAGCAGGTCTGGCAGTGACCCTTCCCTCAATTCGGACCCAAAATATTAACTCTTATTTCTCTTCACAGACGCTGCCAAACCTGCTGAGCTTTTCCAGCAACTTCTGTTTTTGTTTCGGATTTACCGCATCCGAAGTTCTTCTGGATTTTATTTAGTCACTGTCTAATGCCCCTCAGTAACACATTGAGGGGCAGCAAACTGTCGATCCCTCTGGGCTGTGTGCCTTACCAAGACTGTGTGTGTGTGTGAATAGCGAGAGGGTCAAAAATACATTGTGGCACCTCAGCATCGACTGTGGTGTTTCAAGAAAAGCATTGTTTTGCTGCCTCTTTTAGAATGCTTCCTGTAAATATTAACACTGCAATCATGCTGAGCAAAACATGGAGACAAGTGGATTTTTATTGCAGGTTCTGGAATATTTATAACATTTCTAAATGTAATATGCTCCAAGACCAGATGATTGGCTGTGGGGGAATCACAGTGGAGCTGAGTCAAAGATTTTCCAGGCTAGTGTTCAGAGAGTGCACCATGCAGTTGCATACTTAGCCAGTATTGATTATGAAGGATTTGCTATCCCTTATCTAGTATGCTGCTGACTGTTCTCCACATTTGGAGTTTTGTGTGCAGTTTTGGGTCCTATATCTCAGGAAGGGTGTACTGACAGTGGAGCTTGTTCAGAGGAGATTCAGGAGAATGGTCCCAGGAATGAACAGCTCAGCACATAAGGAAAGCTTGAAGACTCTGCTTCTTTACTCGATGGAGTTTAGAAGAATGAGGGGGGATCTAATTGAAACTTACAGAATATTGAATGACCTGGACAGAGTGGATGCTGGAAAGATGTTTCCATTGGCGAGAGGGACAAGGACCCGAGGGCACAGCCTTAGAGTAAAGTGAAGACCTTTTGGAATGGAGATAAGGAGAAACGTCTTCAGCCAGAGAGTGGGAAATCTGTGGGATTCATTGCCACAGAAGGCTGTGGAAGCCAGGTCATTGATTATATTTAAGACAGAGATAGGAAAGTTCTTGATTATGAAGCGGATCAAGGGTTATGGGGAGAAAGCAGGAGAATGGGGTCGAGAAACTTATTAGCAGGAAGTGAGGACTGCAGATGCTGGAGATCAGAGCTGAAAATGTGTTGCTGGAAAAGCACAGCAGGTCAGGCAGCATCCAAGGAGCAGGAGAATCGACATTTCGGGCATGAGCCCTTCTTGAAGAAGGGCTCATGCCCGGAATGTTGATTCTCCTGCTATTGAGAAACTTATTAGCCATGATTGAATGGCAGAGCAGACTCGATGGGCTGAATGGCCTAATTTCTGCTTCTATGTCATGGCCTGGGCGGGACACAGCTCATAGCTTGAATATACATGAATCTTCCCGCTGGTGATGTAGAGGGAGTGTCCTATAGCAACACCTGGTTTGGAAGTGTGCTAATAATCTCATTCAACATGGGCCAAAATCCATCAGTAGCCTAATCCCCACAGTAAATCTCCTTCTTCTGGAAGCAAGAACAGTTCAGTGAGAGTCTTGAAGACTGAAATCATGGTTAACTGACTGAGGGGTGACCTCAAAGAGGTCTATAAAATCATGAGGGCATGGATAGGGTGAATAGCCAAGGCCTTTTCCCCAGAGTGGGGGAGTCCAGAATTAGAGGGCATAGGTTTAAGGTGAGAGGGGAAAGATTTAGAAGGGACCTAAAGAGCAATTTCACACAGGGTGGTACATGTATGGAATGAACTGCCAGAGGAAGTAGTGGAGGCTGGTACAATTGCAACATTTAAAAGGCATCTGGATGGGTATATGAAGAGGAAGGGTTTAGAGGGATATGAGCCAAGTACTGGCAAATGGGACTAGATTAGGTTAGGATATCTGGTTAGCATGGACGAGTTGAACTGAAGGGTCTGTTTCCATGCTGTACATCTCTATGACTCTAAATGGCCTATCGCTGCCACTAAAATGAAGAGAAATGAAATCGAGGAATTATAGACATCATGCCAACTCTCCGTACATTCTCATTCTGAGCACAATGTCAAAGGCCCACATCTGAGCTGCAAGCAGTGAGCTGATATAACCTAATTAGAGCGGTAGTCAGCATGACAATTACAATACGTCTGCAGTGAATAACAAAGACAATTCAGTTTCCGATTGCTAAATTGTTCCCAGAACACTTGGGGTTAGTGCGCATTGAACTCCCAACAGATGCTCTTGAGATAACTTCTAGCCAAGGCTCGCAATTTCAAACTCCAAATAATTTACTTAACTCTTGCTACCTCACCCCAGTTTTGGCAATGATCCAAGTGCTAAGGAGTTTCTACTCTACTTGCTCTGGCATATTGTCCCCAGCTGGTTTGTGAAGAAATAGCTCCCGGACTTTCAGGAAAATGTTAGCTATCCAAAGCAAAGCATAGGCTAAGAAGCAGGGGCTTGGTTAGCTCAATTGGCTGGATGGCTGGCTTGCAATGCATGAGTGACACTGACAGTAAGGATTCAATTGCCACACTGGCTGATGTTACTATGAAGGATGGCATGGTGGCTCAGTGGTTAGCACTGCTGCCTCACAGCATCAGGGACCCAGGTTTGATTCCACCCTCAGATGATGGCCTGTGTGGAGAGTTTGTACGTTCTCCCCATGTCTGTGTGGGTTTCCTCCCAAGGTTAGGTGGATTGGTCATGCTAAATTGTGAAGCTAGGTGGGTCAGCCATGGGGAATGCAGGGTTAGGAGGGTGGGATGCTCTTCGGTGAGTTGGTGCAGGCTGAATGGCCTAATTCCACACTGTAGGGATTTTATGATTCTCAATTATCTCCTCTCAGGTCAAACCATCATCAGTTATCTTTCGCTCTCATGAGAGAGCAGGGGGCTGTGGTAATTTTTACCTTAGTTGGGACATGAAGGTCCCTTTTACAGGGAGATCAAAGAATTATATTTATGTATATCCTTTCATAACCACTGGATATGGTAAAGCCCTCAATAGCCAGTGGAAAACAATCACTGTTGCAATCAGCAAACTCAATAGCCAACCAGTGCACACCAAGCTCCTTCAAACAGGAATTGAGAAATAAAGACTTGCGTTTATGTAGCACCTTTCACACCTAGCAGACCAGCCGCTGAAGTACCTTTTGAAGTGTGGTCGCTGCCGGTCGTGTAAGAGGCAGCAACTGTAAAGTGGTTGTGAGATGATGATCTGATTTTGTGATGTTACTTGTAAGAGATTGATGCTGGCCCAGAGAGAGCTCCCTTGCCCTTTCCCACCTACCCACCTCATGTCCCAATCCAAGAAGGGTACTTTCCAGCAGTGCAGCACCCCCCCTCTGGCCCACTCTGGAATGTGAACCTTGAACTCTAAGCTCCTGGAATGAGATGTGATCCCAAGACCTTCCCATCAAAGGGGAGAAGGTAAATTTCAATCAGAAATCTTCTGTCACAACTGATTTTCCAACAGCAAATAGGAGCAGAGGATCATCTAATTGCCCCTGTTCTAGGTTCAACTGTAGCATCCCTCACTGCATAGTCATGTGAAGAAAATAGATGGTATGTTGGCTTTCATAGTAAGAGGACTCAAGTACAGGAGCAGAGGTGTATAGCCTGCACATCCCTAGACACTTTATCATGGCCAATCCACCTAACCTTGGACTGTGGGAGGAAACCCATACAGGCATGGGCAGAATGTACAAACTACACAGACAGTCACCAAGGGTGGAATCAAACCTAGGTCCCTAGAGCTGTCAGTATGTCATCCTTCATGGTAATATCAGCCAGTGTGGGAATTGAACCCCTGCTATTAGTGTCACTCATGCATTTCAAACCAGCCATCCAGCCAACTGTGCTAACCAAGTCCCCAGTTTCCTAGCCAGTGCTTTACTTGGTATAACTAAAACTTTGCAGAAAGTGCAGAAGCACTTCATGAACCAGTGTGCCCTGGTGAAACAGAAATGGACCCTTTGGCTCATTGAGTCTACAGGTCAAAGAACAGCACTAACAATTCTAATACCATTAGGTATAGTCCTTAGGGACAAAGGGATTAAAGGGTGTGGGGGAAAAGCAGGATGATGCCATGATCATACTGACTGGCGGAGCAGGCTTGATGGGCTGAATGGCCTACTCCTGCTCCAATCTTCGATATTTACCCATAATTCTGATAGTATGCAAACGTCTATTGCTCACTGTCCTGACTGTACAGAACAACTGGGCATCCACAACTGTCTGGGAAGGAGAATTTCAAAAATCACACAATCCTTTGAGTGAAGAGACCCATCATAGGTGTTCTAAACAGGTGACCCCTTATTCTGAAGCTGTGACCCAACGTGCTGGAATTCCTGATCAATGGGGGCAAGTATTCTCTCACATATAGCCCTGCTCGAAGATCACCTCTGAATGTTTTATCCACTATTTCTGGCGAAAGAGGAGAAATGTTTGAACTAACGCAAGTGTTATGTTTCCACAGGGCCCAATCGGAGAGCGAGGAGAGAGAGGTGAACCTGGAGATCCTGGTTATGTTGTAGGTTATTCAATATTTCTCTCAGTGTCTGTCTGTCCCACTGATTTGATTTGATTGATTCAATTTATCATTTTCACAGTGAAAAGTATTGTTTTGTGCACAATCCATCTTCATTGATCAACACAATTTGGTCACCTGGCATAGTATGTGACAGTGACAAGTAAAATCATGTTACATAAGTACATCAGGGTAAATAGAACAGAATGCAGAATAAAGTGTTACAGCTACAGAGAAGGTGCAGAGAAGGATCAGCTTGAATATATGAGAGGTCTGTTCATAAATCTGATAACGACAATGAAAAAGCTGTTCTTGTATTTGTTGGTATGTGTTTTCAAGCTTTTGTATCTTCTGCCCAATGGAAGAGGGTGTAAGAGAGTATAACCAGGATGGGAGGGGTCTTTGATGATGTTGGCTGAGTTCCCAAGTCAGTGGGAAGTGTAGACTGAGCCAGTGGACGGAAAGCTGGTTTGTGTGATGGGCTGGGCAAATGGGACTGTACACTGCCCTGTAAAAATGGCCGTGACAACCCTTCTCCAGCTGGTAGTCACCATCACTTGTGGTTCATTTATCTGTGATTTAACCAGCTGGTCCAATCTGTGAAGGTGTAGAGATTGTCAATGAATGACAATGCTCATCCTTCCATGAACACCTCACTCTCATACAGTGAAACCTGGCCATTTTTTGACATTGATTGTATGTCGTATTTGAGGTTTCTGGTTGTGAAACTGCTGACATCAAAGTCAAAGACCAAGCAAAAAAACACATTCTATTTATATAGCATCCTCTGTGTCATAACACGCCCCCAGCTGTATTCCGGGGGTGATTATCACACAGAAATTTGTCACTGTCACATACTATGCCAGATGACCAAATCGTATTGGTCAATGAAGATTTTTTCATTCACTCATGGGTGTCGCTAACTGGGCCAGCACTTAATGCCCGTCCCTAGTTGCCCCTTGAGAAGATGCTTGTGAGCTGCTGCACGGTGGTTACCACTGCTGTCTCACAGCAACAGGGACTAGGGTTCAATTCCAGCCTCAGGTGGCTGTCTGTGTGGAGTTTGCAAATTCTCCCTGTCTCTGTATGGGTTTCCTCCGGGTGCTCCAGTTTCCTCTCACAGTCCAAAGATGGGCAGGCCAATTTGATTGGCCATGCTAAATTGCCCATAGTGTCCAGGGATGTGCAGGCTAGGTGGGTTAGCCATGGGATTACAGGGATATGGTAGTTGTTGTGGGTTTGGTGGGGCCTGCTTCCACACTGTAGGGATTATATGAGCTACCTTCTTGAATTGCTGTAGAGAGATACATAATATTAGGCATGTTATTGGGAGGGTTGTCAAGGAAGAGAGAGGCTTAAGCGGCGGTGGGGAAGGGATTGTTCTTATTCATTCAAAGGGATGGGGGTGTGGCTGACTAGGCCAACATTAATTGGCCATTCGTAATCATCTCAGACCAAGTGGTGGAGAGCTACCTTCTCCTACCATTACAGTCCATGTTGTGTCAATACTCCCACAGTGCTGTTAGTTTCCAGGGTTTTGACCCAGCGAACACTGAAGGAGCAGCGATATATTGTCTGGATGATGAGGGATTTGCAGGAATGGTGTTGCCATGTATCTGCTGCCCTTTCCTTTCAAGGGGTAGGTTTGGAAGGTGCTATCAAAGCCTTGACAACCAAAAGCACTGGGAGGGTGATGAGCAAAGAGGGGAAGTGAAGCCTGTTAACACACTGTCGGCTGGTGTTGGAATGGGCAGGCGTACTGTCCCATTAACTCACAGAGCTGTGTTGGAGTCTGCCTTACTGCCTGGACTGCAGGAAGAGCCCCCTGCATTATTTTGACTTCAATGAACATTCCTCTTGACGAGTGGATTGGACAGTCAGGACAGCAGCTAAAGAGAACAGGGAAAAGCCCTCCTTTCAGAAAGGTGTGTTGTACACTTCTGCAATTAGTGAGTGAATCTCAGTCATATCTCCTGGGGCTGGCACAGTAATCACCTGAGCTCATTTCTGCCACTTGATGCAATTTGGCTCTGAACTGGTCTCTTGTTTGGCGACAGATTAGTCTGACAGATGGACAAATACTGTCACAGGCTGAGATTTCATAGGTGTGAAAACTGGCATTGAGTCACAGGACTCAAGGTGTGCAGACAAAATGCTGACCGTAAAATGTCTGCAGCTTAGGGAGCCAGTGATGCAGTGGTAATATTCCTACCTCTGAGCCAGGAGGTTGATATGATTTGATCTTGATTTTATTGTCATGTGTACTCAAGTACAGTGAAAAGTGTACAATGTCACCACACAAGGCGCCATCTTAGATACAAGAACCCAGGTACAAAATCTTAAGAACAAGGTCCCACCTGCTTCCCAGAGGGGTGCAATAGCATGTCTGAACAGGTCGACTAGAGAATATCAATGTAATGGAATTAAGAGGCTCTTGTGGTGCAATGGTAGCGTCCCTCCCTCTAAGCCATGAGGCCTGCTCCAGAGGTGTGTCCTAACATGTCCAAAAATGATTGCGTGTTTGTCAGGTGGCCTTGTAGATCAGTTAGATGGCAGTTATTGTTGTTGTATGGGTAATGACAGGTGCACCTGTATCCTCCTCATGAGTGTTTCGATATTCCTTCTCCAAAGGCCAGTTTCCATCCAGTGAGCCCGAAGCCCTGGGGGGACCTCTGTGCTCGGGTCAGATTCAAGGCTGCCATGTTGGTATCTGGGCCAGGAGCAATGGTGGGGCCTGATTTCCAGGTGCTGTCATTACCTCGAGGTTTGACTATTCCGGGCTTGCCCAGTTGCCCAATTATCCACCTCGCACCTAACCTGAGTTTGATTGGGGTTCAACTGCCCCAGTCCCCGATCACACCAAATTCTATTCAGCGACCAACATTGTTTCCCCAAACAATGCCTCCTGGATTTTAAAATCTTCGTCTTTATTCACAAGGTCCTTTGTGGCCTACCCTCACCCTGAATCTTCTCGGATTACAGCTTGCACTTGGGTTTTGCCTGTGTGGGTGTGAGCACCAATCAGAATGGTGGGAGCGTAAACCTCGGGATCAGGGGCATGAACAGAGATCTCCACAAATGGGTCAAGCAGTGTTAGCCAAGCATAGCTTAGTGCTAAAGAAAATACTGGCAAGGTTTGTGAAGGTTTGTAGCTCAGGTTGAGGTTTAGGGTGTAGGTTTGCTCGCTGAGCTGTAGGTTTGGTATCCAGACGTTTCATTACCTGGCTAGGTAACATCATCAGTGGCGACCTGCAAGTGAAGCGAAGCTGTTGTCTCCTGCTTTCTATTTATATGTTTATCCTGGATGGGGTTCCTGGGGTTTATGGTGATGTCATTTCGTGTTCGTTTTCTGAGGGGTTGATAGATGGTATCTGCATCTACCAATACTGGCACTTCACCTCATTGGTACATCTATCAATGTCCCTGATTGACACCTATCCCCCAATGGAAACCAAAACAATAAACCTGGCGATTACCAGCCTGCGACAGGGTGGCTCAATTGTTAGCACTGCTGCCTCACAGCGCCGGGGACCCGAGTTTGATTCCAGCCTCGGGCGACTGCCTGTGTGGAGTTTGCACGTTCTCCCTGTGTCTGTGTGGGTTTCCTCCGGGTGCTCCAGTTTTCTCCCACAGTCAAAAGATGTGTAGGTTAGGTCGGATTGGTCATGCTAAATTGCCCATAGTGTCCAGGGATATGCGGCTAGGTGGATTGGCCATGGGAAATTGCCCCTACTGTGCAGTGAGGTGGGTTAGCCATGGGAAATGTGGGGTTACGGGTCTGGGTGGGTTGCTCTTCAGAGGGTCAGTATGGACTGAATAGCCTGCAGGGACTTTATAACTCTTGGTGTGATCTGAACCTGTGTCATTTGGCTGAGAGATAGGGACACTGCCACTGCACCATGAAAGCCCTAGATGCTCTTGGTTATTCTTTCTTTCCTGTTGGATATTTCTGACACACCTCTATAGCAGGTGGGACTTGAACCCGAACCTCCTGGTCTGGGAGTGGGGACACTACCACAAGAGCCTTTCTTTCCCTCTTAAATATGACCAACAACATGCATCAGCTGTAACAGAGGGCTCATTTGGGTTATGAACCCAGGATATCTTGCATGGTCGTTGTCCAACACATCCCAGAGAGAGAACTATGTTCCTAAACCATTGTGGAGCAGAGTCCTCTCCTGTCTATTGCAAACAGAAGTTTCCACTTTGATCGTTTCCCAGTGTGACAATTTATACTGGTTTATCCCTCAGCGATCACTGACAGCACAGAGGATTATCACACGTGGCTTCCTAACTGGCTTCTACTGGTATACCATCTCTGTTATCCCTTTCTATAAAAGGTCATCCCCACATTGAATGAGAGCAATAGGCAGTGCACAGACATAATGTTACTTGAGTGTTTAGATTAAAATTCACAGAGTGTAATCGAACTCTGTTGGATTTGGCACCGTTAGTATTGACTGGTTTCCATCCACTTACAGGGCCAGCGAGGGCTGGATGGAGAGAGGGGGAAACAAGGTCAGCAAGGTTTACCGGTAAGTGCACATTGACACTTTATTAAAACCCACAAGCTGGTGTAAATCCTCCCTGAGATTAAGATTTCATTTTATTAGAATGCAGAACATTTCTTATCCAGCTCTGTAAACTCTTTGAGTGCTGCGGATTATTTGTGTGATTGAGAGTTCCTCTGGATGGGAAAGGTTTTGCAGTAATTGATTCCACATGTAAGAACACAGACTTACAAGCGATGCAGATAATTCCTTCATTGTTTGTTTTGAACTTCTAGGGTAACCCAGGACCTCCAGGTAAACCAGGTGTGAAAGGTTCGAAGGGTCAAGCGGTAGGTGACTGTAGCTCAACTGCCCTACAACAAACTAAACATTTCATCTAGCCAGCTCAAGTCTTGGGAGTGCTACTTTGGCATATTGTACCTGCTGCAGTTTAACTGCTCCTGCACTAATATTTCACCTTTTTTAAGATTTACAGAAACAGATAGTCAGTATTAGTTATCATCAAGCACATACACGCAGGGGGCTGCTGGTATGAGGCAAAGTTAAGACTGAGCAATTCAACAGACTGCCTTCACAAATAAATGTATGTATTGTCGCAAGTCACCGGAGCATTGCGCCGGAAATCAAATCCCACAATCCCTGGAGTTGTCACAGTTGTGCAAAGATTCAGTCAAACTATCCAAAGTCCCCAGTTCACCAACTCAGATCATATAAGTGGCTCTGTAGGTTTCTGAACTTAAAAACAAGTAACTGTTTATTATACACCCCTGTATCCAAACTGCCTTATGCTTACATATGATGACTGACAGGTAATATCCAACATCAGTTTCTCTTGTCCTTAATGACATTAACACTTATAACAGGATAATAATTCTTATAAAAACTATTATTCATATATTATCTGCTTACATATATATATATATATATATATATAATTATAAATAAAGCACGATACTCTAACAATGGTTTATTTGGATTTTCTACAAAATTGACATCTCTTTTTAAATCTGTAATCAATTATCTATTAAAGTAAGACTTCCATGTGGTTTTCCCAGGTGCAGTTCCACATTTTAAAAACCTATGTGCCTTCATGCTAAATCTCTCTGTACTTTGCCTTGTACTTGCAATATCCTTTTCTTTAAAATGTTCTTGTATCTCTAAATGTATTATCTCATATTCCTTGCATTGAACATTATTTGCCGCCAGCCAGCCCACTACGTTGCTGTGTCCATATCCGCCTGCTACAATAGTTCACCTCATCTTCACCCACAGAATGGTCTTACCCACTTTATCTTTAAACTGCTATATTTTCAAAGTAAGACTGTAAGACATAGGAGCAGAGGTAGTCAATTCAGCCCGTGAGGCTGCTGCACCATTCGGTGAGATCATGACTGATCTGGTATACCTCAGTTCCACTTTTCTACCTTTACCCCATAATTCTTGATGCCCTTACTGATTAAAAACATCTATCTCAGCCTTGAATATAACATCATGCAATCCCTACAGTGTGGAAGCAGGCCATTCAGCCCATCAAGTCCACACTGACCCACCGAAGTGCACCCAGACCCACCCCACTACCCTGTAACGCTGCATTTCCAGTGGCTAATCCACCTTGTCTACACATCTTTGGACTTAATAGACTTTGAATATTAATATAGTTAATGACCTAGTTTCAACCACCGTCTGCAATAAAGAATTCTGACAAAGAGTTTCAACCCGAAACATTGACTTTCCTGCTCCTCGGAGGTTGTCTGACCTGCTGTGCTCCACGTCTATTGACAAGGAATTCCACAGATTCACTCCCCTCTGAGAGAAGAAGTTTCTCCTCGTTTCTGTCCTATTTGGGTGACCCCTTATTCTAAACTGACGCTCTCGGGTCCTAAATTCTCCTACAAGTAGAGACATCTTTTCCACGTCTTTCCTGTCAAGTCCTCTAAGTCTTGTATGTTTCAGTAAGACCATCCCTGATTCTTCTAAACACTAACGAATACAGGCCCAATCTACTCAACCTTTCCTCATAAGACAGTCCCTCCATCCCCAGGATCAGCTGACTGAAACTTCTCTGGACTGCTTCTAATGCCAGTGTATCTTTCCTGAGATAAGAAACTCAAAACTGTTCATAGTATTCCAGCAGAGGTCTGTCTAGTGCCTTGCACAGTCTTAGCAAAACCTCCCCATTTTTATACTCCATTCCCTTGGTAATAAAGTAAGGATAAAATGTGATAACACTGAAAATGCAATTTCCACTGCTAAAATGACTAACAAACACTGACCTTCAGTAAAAACTGTAGCCTTCAGCATGTTTCAGTCTTCGTCTCCAGAAATGACTTCATTCTTCATATCTTATTTTACTCTTTGTCCCAGTTAAGATTCGCCATCAGAAAGATTGGTGTTCTTTGTGTGTGTCTGTGTATGTTTGGAGTAGAGTGATGGTGGTGCGGAATGGCATGTAGTGGGGGTGGAATGAGGAAGGACTCAGAAAATGGTATCTGAAGATGGTGAACAATGTCCCCCTTGTCTTCCCAGCACCATGCCAGTTTGCCAGATGGGAAAGATGTTGTTAGATCATCCACTTGCCTAGTGCCTAAATCACTGATATCAGTTGTGTTCCTCTATGGTTTAAGGTGGTGTTTTGCCAACCTGGGAGTCACTGCCTCTCAGCAAAGGTGGAGAAGTCCACGAAGACCCTTCAGTGGGCTCTGAGGGAGGATTGGGGAGTTGGTGGGTGGGGGGGGGTCACTCTTCACCTCGTGAAAGGGATCTCTCCCTAGAACACCAGCCCCAGCGCGAATGGTCACAACATGGGTACCCACCTGTCCTCAGCAACACAAGACCCAATTCCCCCTCCTCACTGGGACCATCTTGATAGACCCCAGCTGCCCCAGACCCTACTTACCTGATAACCATCAATATATCCCAGCAATGATCATCGGTTTACATTGAGGCTGGGAGAGGTTGCGGTAGAGAGGTTTTTAATCAGTAAGAGAATTGATGGTCATGGGGAAAAAACAGGAAAGCGGAGTTGGGAACGATCAGATCAGCCACAATCTCATTGAATGGCGGAGCCGACTTGATGGGCTGAATGGTCTCCTGCTCCTATTTCTTCTGGTTATAGCGACGACGGTGCTGTTAGGGTGACTGAGCCAACTGTGAGGTGCAGCCTCCACTATCAGTCCCAGTGCTGAGACCCGTACCACCCAGCTAACCAAACCCGCACCACACGGTGCAGTCCTGACCTGATCAAAGGGGACAGTCAACGTGAGCAAGATTGTCAGAGGAAAGCAATACACTTCCCATTTGCTACTGAGTACTCTAACTTGCATTCCAACCGGAAATAATGAAAGAGCACATGTTTGGCAGGTCTGGATGGGATTGGCGGCAGAGTGAGATTGTGTAAGGTTAGGACGTGAGTAGTCAGCAGCTTAATGAATGATAACTGAGAGAGCAGGCAGACTGAGCCAAACTACAGCGTATCACGTCAGTCTGGCAGAATCGTTCTCTCAGCGTGAATGTTTAATAGAATTTACATCTGGGGAAAAGTAGTCACCAAATGTTCCAGTTACATATTAACTTGCAGCTTTTTGTGAAATCTGAATCCAGAGAAACAGGCCAAATAGCATCAGGGGGATAGATCCTGGTTAAGGCTGCCTTCTGATCTACGCAGTGATCTGACTGAGATTTCAACCGCCTTTATTTTTGCATGATCTGTGTCTGAGACATTCGGGGTGGAAGCAGACCGGTGGAAACAGACAAATCAACTCGTGGGCACGGAGCCAACCATCCTGTAATTAATCAGGCAACAGGAAAGGGGAGCAACTTAGCAACAGCTAGCTCCCTTCTTGCTATTTACTTGATACCTCACTGGACAAGATTGGGAGCTCACTATCCACCAAGTCTAATCTTTATTCTGTTTGTTGAGTCATTACAACGCACAAGAATTCATTCAGCCCATCAACTTCTCTCTATATAGGGTGGTATTCCCTCTAATTTAAGACCATAACACCTTGAAACAGAAGTAGGCTGCACTGATCCAGTTGGTTGACCTCATAGAATATGAGTTCCCAGATTGGGGCCATTGATCTGGTCCAATCAGGGAACCCTGGCTGACATAAAAAAAGGCTGAGTGTCGGGGATACTAGAACATAGAACCAATCCGAAGCCATCCTATCTGACACCAACTGACCCTGACTCTGAAGTTTTGGTCACCGTGTCTATCAAAGGATTGATATTTTCTACATCAACCTGTTGAGAGATATTTTTACACACCTCTGAAGGAGATGGGACGTGAATGCAGGCTTTCTAATCAAGGACTGTTGGTTAGTACATAAAAAGGTGGTTTGGTGATGAGATACCAGCCTCTGTGAGGTTATTTCAGGCCGTTCAGCCTATCGAGCCTCCTCCACCATTCAGTGAGATCATGGCTAATCTAATCATCCTTAACTCCACTTTGCAAATGGAGACCTCCAGCCACTGGGGGGAGCTGTGAGGCCCATGCATGCCAGTGTCTGGAAAAATCAGAATGTCAACCACATAGTTAAAAATCACACAACACCAGGTTATAGTCCAACAAGTTAATTGGAAGCACTAGCTTTCGGAGCGCTGCTCCTTCATCAGGTGGTTACACAACCACCTGATGAAAGAGCAGTGCTCCGAAAGTTAGTGCTTCCAATTAAACCTGTTGGACTATAACCTGGTGTTGTGTGACTTTTAACTTTGTAAACCCCAGTTCAACACCAGCATCTCCAAATCGTGTCAACCACATAGGGCTTAGAGGGAATGTCACTGTTCAGCAGGACAGATACCCAACAGAGGACATTACTCATCCCCTACTGAGAGCCTTGAAACAACATCCCCTACCCCTTGTAATAGGTTTAACCAACCTATTCAAATGTCCCGAGACACATCTCTGGGGCAGCTGGGGCCAACCCTGCTCCCCACCCCCTGATTTGTGTCAGAGGTAGGGACACTGCTGCTGTACCACAGGAGCCCCACTGAGCAGGAGTGTGGTAAAACTGGAAGTAAAGGGTTCCCATTGCATCAGCCAGGAATCGAACCTAAGCTGCCCACCTGGCAGGTGAGAATTCTATCACTGAAACACAAAAGCATAGGAGGAAAATCGCAACAGCTATTTTATTGTTTGTAAAGATCATCACCAAATCGCCCCCCTCCATTTCACCAGTTAAAATAAGCAAAGCTGACCCCCATACCCAGAGATGGTGCAAGATTAAGGATAAGGTAAGAGGGAAGGGTTACATTCGAATGGAGTTGTGGGGGATGTAGTACACCCAGCCCCCATGTTGCTCAAATTTGTTTAAAGGCATCGAGAGTATTGGTGGGCATTATGTGTCCACCCTTCAAAGACATCCAGGCATGATCTTACTTGTCTGCCATTTTTTAAAATATGCTTTATTCCCATCACCAAACCTCCTGTGTAATTTTTCACCTGTTATCCACTGCCAGTAATCACCTGTGTTTCCAATTAATAACCAACTTACATGTGGGGTCCATTAAGGGTAGTGCTAATGACATCAAAGGTGAGGGAAAGGTAGGGAGAACGGGGCAGGATTAAAACAAAACAGAGTTGGAAGGGCAGATAAAACACTCAAGCCCTGGCAGTTCCCATCTCTTTCCAAATTCCTCAAGTATTGATGGACACCACGTGCTCTCTCCCCAGGGGCACCATCATGATGTCTACCTTATAAATATTTAAAAGCAACATGTTCAGACACACCTCTGGAGTAGGTGAGACTTAAACCCAGACGTCCTGGACCAGAAACAGGGACAGTTCCTCTGTCCCCACAACAGCCTTCTGCTGTATATTTTTCTGCCCCTCATCAACCTGTTTAGAGGTGTTTTACATATCCGTGGAGCAGGTGGACTTGAACTCAAGCCTCTTGGCTCAGAGGTAAGGGCAGTACCCCCATGCCTCAACAGACCTTGTTTATCTACCTTATCTCCACCTGTCATAATCTTGTACACCTGTATCAAATATCTCATCTCGATCTCCCTTGCTCCACCTTCTCTTTTCAAACCTTGGAATTAAACTCAGTCATCCAGGGAAACGTTCTGATAAAATCTATCCTTCTCTAGGAGGCTCACATCTTCCCTAAAAGGGAGATGGATCAAATTAGATGTAGTCGTGGCCTAACCAGAGCTTGACAAAGGTTAGGCATAACCTCCCAGAACATCTGTCACTTCAAAAGCATGACTGCTGAATGCGTGACTCCTCTGTTCTGTTTGTTGGGATCGTTGGCCATAATTTCAGCGATTACACTTTCCAGATGATGAGTCTACTTCTTGACCTTCATCAGCCTGACACCAAGATCTCATGTTTTATTTCATTCACAGAATTCCTCAGAACCCAGAAACTGAATTGTTTGAGGACAAGAAGTTAGCCAGCTATGGGAAGTTGTAGACTCTCTGGAAGAGTTGTGTTTCAACACTTCTGTCAGATTGTGCCAGGGGACGGTTTGCAGCAACAAAGAAAGGGTTTAAGTAGTTCCAAATCCTGCAGCAGTGTTCTGCTCTCTCACTAAGTAATTACAAACCTTTCCACTGTATCAATTGCTAACCTCCTTTCCCTGTAAGCAAGCCAGCAGTTTGAACATCGTAGTTGATGAGCAGAGTTTTGAAATTTATAATGTATTCCATGTGGACTGGCACCAAAAGTTTTTTTATTGAGAATTGGAAAAATGACAACAGTCGAAAGCTAGTCTTTCATTGAAGGGAAGCCCAAAGTTTCATCACCCTGCCCTTCCGTAGGAAATGTGAACATTGTAATATCTTCCATGTGCGGCTGTGTTTCAGGTCAGTCTTTAAACAAGTCTGAAACCAGGCCTCTGTAACATAGAGACATAGACAGTAGGAGCAGGAGTAGGCCATTTGGCCCTTCGAGCCTGCTCCACCATTCAGTATGATCGTGGCTGATCGCCCAACTCAGTGCCCCGTTCCTACTGTCTATTGCATAGCATTTGGTCCCTTTAGCCCTAAGAACTAGATCCAACTCTTTGAAAACATTCAATGTTTTGGCCTCAATGCCTTTCTATGGCAGAGAATTCCATTGGCTCCCCACTCTGAGTGGAGAAATCTCTCCTCATCTCAGTCCTAACTGGTCAACCCCATGTACTTAGATAAGGAACTGTGGCTGCTGTAAATCAGAAACAAACAGAAATTGCTGGACCTGCCATCCCAGGAATCAGTCTGGGAAATCATCACTGCACTCCTTCCATTGACAGAACATCCTTCCTCAAATGAGGAAGAATACACTCATTTATATATTCCTCAAACTACTGTAAGGAGTATGTTCATCCATTAGTGTGAAGAGTGCAGTGTGTTTGAGTGGCAGTTCCTTCATCTAATAGGTCCCAGTAAAGAGATCTTGTGGTGCACTGGGTAGTGTCCCTGCCTCTCTTCTAGAATCTCTAGGTTCAAGTCTCACTGGAGGACATGACAGCCAAGACTGGGTGCCCTCTTACTCCGACTGAGCAGATGGTTTAGTATCTTGGCACTCTTATGCTGAGTCTACTCCATTCATGTGACAATGGCTTGCCTTCATTGGTCAGTGCATTGAGTACAGGAGTTGGGATGTCCTGTTACAGCTGTACAAGACACTGGTGAGGCCACATTTGGAGTATTGTGTACAATTCTGGTCTCCCTGCTCTTGGAAGGATGTTATTAAGCTAGAAAGGGCTCAAGAAAGATTTACAAGGGTGTTACCGAGACTAGAGGGTTTGAGTTATAAGGAGAGGATGGATAGGCTGGGACTTCTATCACTGGAGCATAGGAGGCTGAGGGCTGACCTTATAGAGATTTATAAAATCATGAGGGGCATGGATAAGGTGAATACAAAAGGTCTTTTCCCTCCCCCGGGGGAATCCAAAACTAGAGGCATAGGTTTAAGGTGAGAGGGAAGAGTTTTAAAGGGGTCCTAAGGGGCAACTTTTTCAATCAGAGGGTGGTGCATGTATGGAATGAGCTGCCAGAAGGAGTGGTAGAGGCTGGTACATTTACAGCATTTAAAAGGCATTTGGACAGGTACGTGGGTAGAAAAGGTTTGGAGAGATATGGGCCAAATGCAGGCAAATGGGACTAGTTCAGTTCAGGCAACCTGGTCAGCATGGAAGAGATGGGCCGAAGGGCCAGTTTCTGTGCTGTCTGACTCTACAGCAGTTAGTAGGAGCTGGAGAGCATTGTAATCAGCCAAATAACAGGCCAAATGTTGGAGCCTCCACCATTCCTCTCCTTCGCTCTAGGCGGTAAAACGCAGGTAAACATGTGCACTTTGAACTCCCTGAGTAAACATCAGCTCTACGTGTCTGTGAGGGGTTAAACGGCAAACTGGGGGGTTAGGGAGGAAAATTCTCAATTCTTTCATGACCCTGAAGATGGCACTATATA
Source organism: Chiloscyllium plagiosum (assembly GCF_037043375.1). Classification (NCBI taxonomy): domain Eukaryota; kingdom Metazoa; phylum Chordata; class Chondrichthyes; order Orectolobiformes; family Hemiscylliidae; genus Chiloscyllium; species Chiloscyllium plagiosum. The sequence continues at coordinate 9,553,114 of NW_028270159.1, read as the reverse complement.
AATGCGAGACTTTATTTCCTTTAACCCTCTCTTTGTTGTTTAGGGGCGCAAGGGAAAGACAGGTTCCCAGGGCGTGCAAGGGAGTCCAGGCCCACCGGTAAGTGTTGTCTGTTAAAGCAAAACTCTACCCACACATTCATTCACCAGCTCCATTGGGTCATTACACGCTGAAACCATTACATTGGCTACAAAGGGGCTTGGAGTTGATCGGTGGTTATGATCCAAAGGCTGTGCAACAGCAAATACTAATACAATATTGCAATAGTAACGGTCTCTTAGTTTGTTGTAAGATCTTTCTGAACAAAAAAACAATGCATTGTCCAGCACCACTGCACTTCAAGATAGTTAGACCTGTAACTAATGGCAGGTTTTGTGTCGAACACTCAGGGTCCTATTGGGCCACCTGGTTCCAGAGGTGTCATTGGTCGACAAGGTCACGAGGGTCCTCCAGGACTGGATGGTGCTCCCGGAATCACTGGCAAGCCTGGAATACAGGTGAGTTTTGAATCTGGTCAAATAATAAAGATATTTTATCTAAAATTATTTCACGAGATGCGACCATTGTTGCCAAATGCCAACATGTGTTGCAGGTTCCCCTATTGTGCTTGAACTGACTGGCTTGTTCAGACATTTCAGAGGGCAGCTCACCAATAGCTGATGCCAGGGCACTTAGCTCATTACAGCCTTGGTCCAAATTCAAGGGTCGGTGAGAAGACAGGCCTGGACATCAAGGCTGCATTTGGCATCAAGGAGCCTTAGCCAAACTGGGGTCAATGGGAATCGGTGGTAAATTCCCATTTGGAATTAAACCTGGCATTTAGGAAGATGGAGAAAGTGAGGACTGTAGGTGCAAGAGAGTCAGAGTCAAAAGGTGTGGCGCTGGAAAAGTACAGCAAGTCAGACAGCAACCGAGGAGAAGGGGAATCGACGTTTTGGGCATAAGCCCTTCATCAGGAATGCGGAGGGGGAAGGAGGATGAGAGATAAATAGGGTGCTGGGGGTGGGGCTGGGTGGGAAGGTGGCCTGGAAGGTGATAGATAGATACAGGTGGGGGGTGATTGTGATAGGTCGGAGAGGAGGGTGGAGCAGATAGGTGGGAAAGAAGATGGACAGGTCAAGAGGGCGGTGCTGAGTTGGAGGGTTGAATCTGGAATGAGTTGGGGGGAGGGGAGACGAGGAAAGTGGTGAAGTCAGTGTTGATGCCATGTGGTTGGAGGGTCCCAAGGTGGAAGATGAGGCATTCTTCCTCCAGTTGTCAGGTGGCTTGGATTTGGTGGTGGAGGAGACCCAGGATTTGCATGTCCTTGGGGGAGTGGAGGCGGGGAGGGGGGGGGTTGAAGTGGTCAGCCACAGGATGGTAGGGCTGTTAGAGGTCAGTCATCTTAGCTCCAGGACATCTCTGCAGGAGTTCCTCAGGGTAGTGTCTTAGGCCCAACTATCTTCAGCTGCTTCATCGATGACCTTCCCTCCAATGTAAGGTCAGTAGTGAGGATGTTCACCGATGACTGCACAATGTTCAGCACCATTCATGCACATGTAGAGGATGCACATCATCATTCATCTTAAGATCATTGGTGTTAACATTTGACAAACCTACATTGGGTTCCAGTGTAATTTGTTGAGATCAGTCAATTATTAGGTAGACACTGTCCAATAGCAGAATCACAACAAAGGTGGGATGTGAAGTTTTGAGTTTTTCCACTGATCAATCACGTTTTGCTCACGGCAGATGGCTAAAGGAATGGACTGTTTGACACAATCCTCCCCTGGCAGTGAAACTCCAAGGACACATTATCCCTGATCATACCCGATTGAAAGAAATTACCGCTTTCCTACAAGTTAGAAGTTTTCAAAACCATGAGGGGTCTGGACAAAGCGAATGCAGAGAAACCATTCCCATTCATAAACCAGAGGGCTCAGATTTAAAAGGTTTTGCAAAAGAAATAAAAAAAACAAGGTGAAACAAAAATTAACCTTTTTGGACAGTGAGTATTGGAAATGGGTGAAATCAGGTACAACTGATGCATTGAATAGAGCATTGGATAATAAATCAAAACACTGTGCAGAGATCCTGGTTAAAGTGCTCGAAAAAGTTAGCATGGGACAAATGGACTGAATGGCTTCCTTCTGCATCATCAATTCTATAGAAAGTATCCAGCCTCAGCCATTTTATATCTCATAGAATCCCTACAGTGTGGGGGCAGGCCATTTGGCCCATCGAGTTCACACCAACCTCTGAAGGGTGACCCAATCCCATCCTTGAAACCCTGCATTTCCCATGGTCAATCCACTTAGTCCGCATATTCCTAGACATCAAGAGGCAATTTAGCATGGCCAATCCACCCTAACCTACACGTCATTGGACTGTGGGAGGAAACCAGAGCACCCAGAGGAAACCCGCACAAATACAAGGAGTAATGTGCAAACTCCACACAGACAGTGAATCCAGGTCCTGGTGCTGTGAGGCAGCAGTGCTAACCACTGAGCCACCAACCATCCCCTTGTGAAGCAATTCCCGGCTACAGGAAGACATATTCTCTGAGAAGGTAAGTTGAAAACATTGGCCGCGTGTTGGTTGCTGAAGTTATAAATGTGGGGCCAGGTTCCTGGAAGGGTATTGAGGCCGTGGAGGGGCTGCAGGACAATACGCTCGGTCAGGGAGGCTAAAGTTGCAGAAGAAACTGATCCAGTTGGAGGAAGAAAGGGTAATGGTGCTCTGGTACAGGAGTTCAAAGTCTGTGAATTGCGATGTGGCCCACCCCATCTATTTTGCTCTTGATTGATCTGTGTTCTGCTTACACTCCAGTGAATTATCACAGCGACTGCTTCTAGAATTCCCTGTTGGCGGTTAGCTCTGTTAACGTGTAGTCTTCCCTTCAACCTCAGGGAGAACAGGGGGATGACGGGAATGTCGGATTCCTCGGGAAACCCGGAGGCCGTGGTCGTGTTGGTGTCCCAGGATTACCTGGATCTCAGGGATCCCCTGGCTTTAAGGTGAGTGGGACAGAGCTCAGCAACCTAAATGAGACACGTGCAATAACTCAGTAACTGGAAAAGCAAAGGCTTGTTCTTGTGATCTGTCCACACAAAGCAGAGGAGCTGTCGAATCACTGTGGTGGCAGGCTGTGTCACTAACAATAAATTGGTTCACCACTCACATGAAAAATACAATATTCAGGAGGACACCACTTTTTTCAGTCTTTCACAGGCTGTGAGCATCACTGGCTCGGCGTTTGTGGCCCATCCCTAACTCCCCTTGAACTGAATGGGTGCAGGGCTATTTCAGAGGCCTTTCACACCTTAACTCACACCCATTTTACATCTCCTTTTCTTCAGCATTTATCGATGAGTGCAGCTCCAACAATACTCAAAGACTTGGCACCGTCCAGGACAAAGCAGCCCACTTGATTGGCACCACATCCACAAGCATCCACTCCCTCCACCACCAATGGTCAGTAGCAGCAGCGTGTACTATCTACAAAATGCACTGCAGAAATTCACCAAAGATCCTCAGACATCACCTTCCAAGCCCACGATTACTTCCATCTAGAAGGACAAGGTCAGCAAATATATGGGAACACCATCCCCTTCAAGTTCCCGTCCAAGCCAATCACAATCCTGACTTGGTAATATACCACTGTTTCTTCACTGTAGAGTCATAAAGGTGTACAGCACGGAAACAGACCCTTCGCTGGGTCAGAATATTGGAAATCTCTCCCTAAATACATTGTGGGTGAACCCACAGCACATGGACTACAGCGGTTCAAGAAGGCAGCTCACCCCACCTTTTCAAGGGGTAACTAGAGTCAAAAAGCTATACAGCATGGAAACAGGCTCTTCGGTCCAACTAGTCCACACCGAACATAATCCCAAACTAAACTAGTCCCACCTGCCTACTCCCAGCCCATATCCCTCCAACCTTTCCTATTCATGTAATTATCTAAGGGTCTTTTAAACACTTTTAATTGTACCCAAATCCACCACTTCCTCAGGAAATTCATTCCACAAAAAAACCACTGTCTGTGTAAAACATTTGCCTGTCATGTCTTCTTTTAAATCTCTCTCCTCTCACCTTAAAAATATATCCCCCTCGCTGTGCCCAGCCACCGATGCCCAACTCCCACAACTGAATAAAAAATAATAGCCCAATGTATTTTGCACTGGAATCTACATCTCCTGTTCCTTTTGCCCCCTCCTCTGCTTCTGTCAACACCTTTCATTCAGGGGAAGAATCACATTGGACTTGAAACTTCACTTGAATCACATCGAACATTAACTCTGTTTCTCTCTGCACAGACATTGCCAGACCTGCTGAGTGTCTTAGCATATCTGAACAGTTCCACTAAAAATATTAACAAGACTTCTTCCAGTCGTTCCAGGAAATTCTACACCCTCATACAAACCTGTCAAATATAGACTGCAAGCTGGTGATAGCTATCCTGACACCTCAAGCCCCCCAGAAGAATGTTAAAGCTTCTTCCTGACTGAGTGCTGATGTGGGACAGAAAGAGGCCATTGGACTGAAGAGTGCGGTCGAAAGAGCAGGCTCCCCTCCCAAGCCAATCTGGGGCCAGTATTGCAGCTCAAAGCCAGCTCCATTGGAGGAACGTATGCTCCACATGTGACCACCGAATGATGGTGGGAACACCTCAGGGATTTCCCTCAAAGCATCCCCACGTAGATGTCAGACGTTCTGGTTGTCTCCTGGCTCATGACCTAGTGGCATAGGGAATGCCTGGTTTGGAAAGGCACTGAAGAGTCCGCCAGGGATAGGCAAGGGTGAGGTTGTGGCATTAGAGGGAGCACACGGGCCTCCAAACACCGTGTTTGACCCCACCCTCGGAGAACCAGCATCTCCCACCCCAGCAAGTAAACCCCCCCCCCCCCCCCAATCTTGTGGCAGAGTCCGTGGATCAGACTCTGCACTGGTCAGCTAATTCGGAGTCCTTTGACCAGGAATAGGAGCAAGTCAGCCTCAATCCTGAGGCGGAAGCAGAGCGCATTACAACAAATCCAAATAATTTCCTGCTACATCTCACGGCACAGAAACAACCCCAGTGTCACTTGTTTGCCATGAACCTCACAATAGATCTGATGTGGACAGTTACCATTTTACAACATTTAAAATAAGACCAGACATTTCTCTCCATCTGTTAAACAAATTGTGAACTAATTATTTTTTGTGGTGTGGACTGATAACAAGTAAATCCCCAGAGTTTACATGATTCACATTTTATTTTATCTTGTTCCCTGTGGTTAGCTGGGGTACTGTGATCTAATTCTCATAGATTCCAGAAATTGAGCACTGAACAAGCCTTAAGGATAACAAATGTTCCTCGTTCCAAAGCTAGAGTGACCCTTTTGGTTAGGATCAAGGAAGAACTATGATCAAAAATGAAAACAGCACCTCATTGTGGTACAGTCCTGAAATAGCATCTCTCTTTGCTCCTTTGGAATCCACATTTCCAGTGTCAGATGTCACGCAATACCAGGTTACAGTCCAACAGGTTTACTTGAAATCACAAGCTTTCAGAGCCCTGCTCCTTTATCAGGTGAAGTGGAGGGAAGCACGTAGATTTAAGGAGCATCTTAAAGGAGGGGAGATAAAGAGAGAAAGGCAGGGTGGAGCTTGATCTCCAGGCAACTGAAGACAGGACTACAGAGATAGAGTGATTCTGCTTAGGCGTTACACAAGAAGCTAGAAATTGAGGAGTTTAGACCTCCCGCAGGGTGGCAGGGATGATGTTGGGGGTTGTGTTGTGGGACTGGAAGAGATGACAGAGAAATGGAGGAGGTTAGGTCGAGGCCATCGACAAATTTGGAAATGAGGATGTGAATCATAATTAAAAATCACACAACACCAGGTAATTAAACTTGTTGCTCTATAACCTGGTGTTGTGTGATTTTTAACTTTGTACACCCCAGTCCAACACCAGCACCTCCAAATCATGCAAAACATAATGTCATGCCATTGCTCGAAACAGACTGAAATGGGACAGGTTAGAGCCTGGGAGGTCACCATCATCCACAATCAGATCTGTAGCCCTCGGTAAATAGAGACGTTGGAAAGAAACATTTATTTCTTTAAATTGCTTCTCATGTCCACTGGACATCCCAAAGCACGTCATAGCCAATGCAATGTTTCTGAATAAGGAGTAAAAAAAGAAATGTAGCAGCAAGCTCTTATAGACAGCAATGGAATAATAACCAACTCACCTGCATTTTGTTATGTTTATTGAGGGATAAACATTGACCAGAACAACTCCTCTGACCTTCTTGAAAAAAAGCAATGCCGTGGAAATTTTTAAATCCCACACCAGCAGATCGACAGGGCCTCGATTCACTGTCTCGTCTAAAAAACAGCACCTCCAACAATGTGGCAGTCCTTCAGTACTGCCTTGATTTTCACATTCAGCCCCCAGACTGGGATTTGAACCCGACGCTCTGACTCTGAAGCAACTGAGCTATCACTGAGTGACAGCTGTCAGCCCCAGGAAAGGCCAAACTATCCATTAAATAATTTGAGGTTAAGTATCTATCAGGGAGGCATATTCATTGGGTAATCATTGCACATAACATTGTGTCTTACAGTCCACTTGATACCTTCCTGATTCAGGCCTCATTCCTGATGAAGGGCCTTTGCCCGAAACGTCGATTTTCCTGCTCCTTGGATGCTGCCTGACCTGCTGTGCTTTTCCAGCACCACATTCTCGACACTTGATATCTTCCAGCACTAGCGGAGACCATCATCGGCCTCAGGAAAGCTAGCCAAATCTAATTTGATAATGTTCCTTTGATGTTTTTCACTTTTTCTACTGTCAATTAGTTAACTAGTTTACTTGTTTTAATGTTTACTCGAAGGAGTATAGAGTGTAGAAAAGAATGGGTGATTTCCTGGTTGACACAGTGCCACAGAGATCAGTGCTGGGCTCTCCATTTATATACATGAGTTGATTTAACTGAATTTGATTTATTATTGCCATGTGTACCTAGATAGGGTTTTCTAAATTTGCTGCCGATTCAAAGGTAAGGAGGGGAGAAAGCTGTGAAGAGGACATAAGGAGATCACAAAGGGAATGGATAGATGAAGTTAGTACGAAACAACAGTCAATTAGAATATGATATGGGAAAATGCGATCTTGTCCGCTTGGCAGGAAAATTAAAAAGGAAGTGTGTTATCTAAGTGGTGAGCAATTGCAGAGCTCCGAAATGCAGAGGTCCTAGTGTATCATTCACAAAAGGTTAGTACGTGGACACAACAAGGAATGAAGAAATACAATCGAGTGTCATTATTCATCACAAGGGGCGATGAGTACAAAAGTATAGAGGTTATGCTTCAGTTATAAAGGGCCCTGATGAGACCACATTGGGAGGACTGTGTGTTATTGGTCACCTTATTGGATGAAGGATGTGACTGCATTGGAAACAGCTCAGAGAAGGTTTACCAGATTAATACCTGCAATGGGCAGGTTGTTGTATAAGGAAAAGTTGGACAGGCTCAGCCTGTATCGGCTGAAATTTAGAAGAGTAAGAAGCAACTTGATTGAAACATAAGACCCTGAGTCATAGAATCCTGCAGCACGGGCACAGGCCCTTTGGCCCAAACTGATCTATGCTGACCAAGATGTCCATCCATGCTAACCCCATTTCCCTGCACTTGGCCCATATCCTTCTAATGCCTTTCTATCCATATATTTGTACCCGCCTCAACCACTTCCATTGGCAACTCATCCTATATACATACCACCGTCTGTATAAAAGAAGTTGCCCCTCAGGTTCCCTTTTATCCTTTCCCCTCTAACCTTAAATTATTGCTCTCTAATCCTGGGAAAAAGACTGAGTGAATTCACCTATCCATGCCTCTTGTGATCTTATACACCTCTATAAGATTCCCCCTCAGTCTCCTACACTCGAAAGGTGTAGGATATACAAGACCCTGACAGTTTGATACTTTATCAAAAACCCCTCCCACCCCAGATATAATCTCTTCCAACCTCTTCCATCAGGCAGAAGATACAAAAGCTTAAACACATGCCAAGTTTCTTCCTTACTGTGATCCGACTTATTGATAGAACATTCAAATTTTTAATTTAATGTTGACCTTGCTCTCCGTGCAGTTTCTCTGCAGCCATAACATTGTATTCCTCGCTCTGTTCTGTTACTATAATGCATGTTGTATGGTATGATCTGCTTCTACTGCAGGCAAAACAAAACTTTTCACTGTACCAAGGTACATGTGGTAACAATAAATCAAATCAAATTGAAATATAAGATGTATAAGACCCTGGATGGGTAAAAGATGTTTCCTGGTGATGGAGAATCCAGAATTAGAATCACTGTTTGAAAATTCTCACCTAAGATAAAGATGAGAATTTTTTTCTCATAGGAGGATAGCAAGTCTTTGCAATGATCTTCCTCAGAAGGTGGAGAAAGCAGAGTCTTTACTTTTAGGGAAGATATGGATAGATTCTCACCAAGCAAAGCAGTGAAAGCTTATTGAAGCTAGGAATGTTCCTAACTGGAATGTTTGTATATATGAGACTCTGGTGGTGGGCTGTAGAGTTAGAGTTCAGGTTGATGGTTTTGATTCACTAAATCCCCAACTACCTCACTTCATTTATCCACCATTGTTCCACGTAGGGTCACAGAGTCCTACAGCATGGAAACAGACCCTTTGGCCCAACCAGTCTATGCCAACCATAATCCCAAATTAAACTAGTCCCACCTGCCTGCTCCTGGCCCATATCCCTCCAAACCTTCTCATGATACATTTGAGTTCTAATGAGTCATCAATCTAAAACATTAACACACTCTCTCTCTCTCTCTCAAAGAGGCTACCAGACATACTGAGTTTTTCCAGCACATTCTTTTTTCCTGTCACGATTCAATCCATCTCCTATTGTGAAAATTTCTGTTGAGCCTCAGTATCCATCCTTGCAAAGGATTGGCTCCACTTAAATGATAGAGCACTGTTTATGACATATTCGTGGAAACTTTTTGATTTTTTTCTATTGGGTCTAAAAGTGGCCTATTATTGCATCATTATATTTACCAGTCTTCTTCATTTTAGATATCACTGAACTCTGTCACTTCCTGTTTGATTCAAACAGTTACTTTGATACTGTAACAGGTACGGATATACTCAGAGTCATACAGCGGAGAGATAGACCCTTCGACTCAACAGTCCATGCCGACCCTAATCCCTAATCCTACCTGCCTGCTCCTGGTCCATATCCCTCCAAACCTGTCCGAATCATGTACTTATCTAAGTGTCTTGGAAACGTTGTAACTGCGCCCACATCTGTCCTTACGAGTGAAATGGCCAGGTAAGTACCTAGCATCATTCATGCAAATGGCCTGTTAAAGACAATCAAAATGCCGCCACCTTGATATTCAATGTCATTACTTTCACTGAATCCCCAACTACCAACATCCCGGAGATTCCCACTGACTTGAGACTGAGCTGTAACTATTTCACCCATTGAAATATTGGATGCAGCTCCAACAACACTCATGAAGTTCGACACCATCCAGGACAAAACAGCCTTCTTGACCTGCATCACATTCACAATCAAACACTCCCTCCACCACCAATACTCAGTTGCAGCATATGCACCAGCTACAAGATCAAGTCATGGAGTAATACAGCATGGAAACAGGCCTTGCAGCCCAAAGTGGTCCATGCTGACCATGGTGCCCACACAGTTATCCCCAATTGCCCACATTTGGTCCATATCCCTCTAAACCCTGACCATCCATGTACCTATCCAAATGGTTTATAAACATTACTATTGTATTCCTGATGAAGGGCTTTTGCCCGAAACGTCGATTTTCCTGCTCCTCGGATGCTGCCTGACTTGCTGTGCTTTTCCAGCACCACTCTGATCTAAATGTTGCTATTGTACTTGCCTCAGCCACTTTCTCCGGCAGCCTATTCCATATACACACTACTCTCTGTGTGAAGGAGTTGCCTCTCAAATCCTTCTTAAATGTTTCCCCTCCTACCTTAAAACCCATCCCCTCGAGTTCTCAATTCTCCATCCCTGGGAAAAAGACTATCTGCCTTCATTCTATCGATGCCCCTCATGATTTTATCCAGCTTATTAAGGTCACCCATCATTCTACTACGTTCCAAGGAATAAACTCCTATCCTGGCCAACCTCTCACTATAACTCAATATCCTCGTAAATCTTCTTCGCATTCTTTCCAGTTTGACTATGTCTTTCCTATAAAAGGGTGACCAAAACCATACACAATACTCCAAGTGCACTGCAGAAACTCACCAAAGATCCTGATACAGCACCCTCCAAATCCACAACCATTCCATCCAGAAGGACCAGGACAGCAGACGTATGAGAATGGTTCTTTGTGGTCAACCCTTCTGTAAATCTGAGCTTCTTTATCCATTGTGTTTGCCACAGGGAGAGAGAGGCTTGCAGGGCCAGGCCGGACCTCCTGGGATCAAAGGGATAGAAGGAGGAATGGGCCTGCCTGGAAAGAGAGGCGATCCAGGTTCCAAAGGTCAACCGGTGAGTAACACATTTCACTCAAACTGACTTCAGTTGCTTTGGCTAACCGAATGCGACCTTACATTGTAGTAAAAACGATCGCAGAATTTCACACTGGCCTCCTGATCATGAATTGCAACACAGACTAACATGAGAGTGTAAGGGACACAGGCAGGAAGACCTTAGATGACCCTGCACTTTTCACCAGCAGGAGGCAGCACAGAGCCAAACTCTTGCCCCCAAATAGCTCTCCCCAGGCAAGAGATATCCAGTTTCATTGCGTGTGTAGCTGAGGAGCAGGGCCTCTAGTGTACCTGGTCTATGTAAATGTTTTGTTTTAATTCAGTCAGGGAAGTGGCATTCTTGGCTGGGCCAGCACTTTTTATTGCCTGCCCCTAGTTGCCCTTCAGAAAGTCGTAATGAACTGCCTTCTTGAACCACTGCAGTCCAGCTGCTCATTCTTCATCGGATTTATGAAGCGTTTCATCACAGAAGCATTTATTGCCCGTCCCTAGTTGCCCCTTGAGAAGGTGGGGGTGAGCTGCCTTCTTGAACCGTTGCAGTCCACCTGCTGTGGGTTGACCCACAATGCTCTTAGGGAGAGAATTCTAGGGCTGTGACCCAGTGGTACTGAAGGAATAGCAACATAGTCCCAAATCGAGATGATAAATGTCTCAGAGAGGAACTTGCAGGGGCTGATGTTCCTATTTAGAAACCAGTCCTCGTTCCCTTCAACACGTTTGCAGGTTTAGCAAGTGCAGTTGAAAGAGCCTGGAGGGGTTACTGCAGTGCATCTTATCGATGGTACACACAGTTGCTGGAGCTGCAGGGACTGAATGGTAAAGTAGTGGAGGTGCCACAAGCAGGCTGCTTTGTCCTGGATGGTGTTGAGTTTCTCGAGTATTGTTGGAGCTTCACCCATCCAGGCAGGTGGGGACCATTCCATAACACTCCTGACTTGTGCCTTGTAGATGGTGGACAGGCTTTGAAGAGTCAGGTGGGGGGTTTACACGCTGCAGGAATCCCAGCTCCACATGAGCCCCCAATTATCTCTACCCTGGAGATCACCGACTGTGGGTTGTCCAACAGTGACCAAAGTTAGCAGAGAATGATAAGGTTCATTCAGTGTCGGACTCAGATCATGACTTCAATTTTGAAAGGGATTTATACCAGTTTCTCAGTTTTCTTTATGGCCAGTAGGTCCTCATTTAAGATGCAGATTGGGTGATTTTGTTTTTAGGAGGGTCCTGTGGAATTCTGTTCACAGAAAACGATGTAAGTCAGGGTCATTGAGTGTTTTTAAGGCTGAGTCAGACAGATTTGTGATTGATGGGGAGGGGGTCCTTGAGAGTGTGCAGGTAAGTGAGTTTATGCCACTTTCAGACCAACCACGATCTTATCAAATGGTGGAATGGGCTGGAGCTTCTGACATCTGCTCCTAACTTGTATTTTATTGCAATTTGATGATCTTGCCACTTTGCCCATCATCCAATCACACACCCTCCCCAGTGACTGATGACTGTGACTAATGTGATGACTCTCTGCGTCGCTAACCAAAGTTCTCTCTCTTTTTGGTTTTGAGTTTAGGGGGACCCTGGAGAATCTGGCTTCCCTGGACTGATGGGAGTGTTTGGACCAAAGGTACAGTCAGCAAGAGCCATCTCCCGTTCTCTGTAATTTAATAGGACACCCCGTTGAGCCCATCCTGCCATTCATTGTGACCCATTCCACTGCAGCCCAGTGTATCTTACCCGAGAGAGTGAAATCTCTGTACTTTACCAATATCTGCGGCTCCCTCTCGCTTCGAAGTAGGAAGCTGACAGGTGATCTTATAGCAGTTTATAAAATCCTGAGGGCTATAGATAAGGTGAATGGCAGGTGTCTTTTCCCTAGTGTGAAGGATTTCAAGACTCTGGGACATTTTTTAAGGTGAGAGGAGAAAGATTTAAAAAGGACATGAGGGGCAAAATCTTTTTACACAGGGAGTGGGTTCGGAGTGTGGAATGAACTTCCAGAGGAAGTGGTGGATGCAGGTACAATGTTTAAAAGACATTTGGTAAGTTCATGAATAGGTTTGGAGGGATATGAGCCAAGCACAAACAGGTGGGACTAGTTTAGTTTGGGATTATGGTCAGAATGGATTGGTTGAACCAAATGTCTGTTTCTGTGTTGTAGGACTCTATAAGTATTTTCGCAATAGCTTGTAAATTTATAAAGTATGTTTTTGAAGATGTATGTTTGCAGTGGATTATAAGGCAGTTGGACCTTTGCACAGGTTTTTTCATTCTCCCTTCTCTTTGGCTATGAGTTCTTTGTACAGCTGATGTCATCTTTAAGGAGCAATCCACAGTCCTGTACCTGGTTATAACTGGATCATCCTTGGGCAGATGGATTGTCTTAGGTACCACTATTTTAATAGTAGCTGATGGGGCCACTGGTATTACACAGTGAAAAGTGGACCACAAACACATCTTTGGCAGGAGACGCATGTATCTGAATAACAAGAAGTAGTTTATTACATAACAGGTTACATTAGTTTGAGATTGGTTAACAACATTAACAGCAGGTAAGAGGCATTGTGATCTTCTTTGAGACAGTAACTAAGTCTGTGTTACAGGGATTTAAAACCCAACACATGGACAAATATAACCTTGGGAAAGCGGAAGGCTTAATTTTTAATTCTCACTGATCCTTCTGTTACAAAAGTTCTGGTCGACATCTGTTTTTTGGCAGAATTGGCTATATTAATGACTGGGAGGTCTGTACACTGGGGAATTTATTTTATGTAACAATGGTCTTGTGGAAAATCCATTATTTCTGCTGCAGTAGAGGATCTGAGTATGCATTCACAGAGGTCAGTATGAGCACAGTCAGCACTTGGTTAATGTAAGAAATGATCAAAACACTTGGTTAACAATGTGAGAGCAGACTGTTTAACCTGGCACATCCACTCTGCTTCATTACACAGGAGTCAACAACGTCAACCCCATTTACCTACTCAATCCGCATACAGTCCAATATTTCTCTTGAAGTTGTGATGTGGAGGTGTCACTGTTGGACTATGGTGTACAAAATCAGAATTCACAAGCCACCAGGCTATAGTCCAACAGGTTAATTTGAAATCACAAGCTTTCAGACACAGAAGCAGCAAAGGAGCAGCGCTCCGAAAGCTTGTGATTTCAGATAAACGTGTTGGACTATAACCTGGTGTGATGTGAATTCTGACTTTGTTCTCTTAAAGTTATTAGCTAGTTATGAACTAGTAACCCAGCCCCAGCTAGCATCATCTGTGGAGGGAGATGCACACAGATTTAATACTTAAAGTCTGATGCGACTTCTTCTGAAGAGATGCTGCTGGACCTGCAGAGTTTCTCCAGCACTTCCTGTCTTTATTACAATGTTCTGCTTTTACTTTAATAATCCAGACCCTCAGGTTAATATTGTGGGAAGATGGGTTCACGTCCCACCTTGCTTTATGGTGGAATTTGAATTCAGTAAAATGGGGGATTAAAGCTGGCCTCATGGTGACCATCATTCAATCGTGATAAAAACTCACCTGGTTCCCTAGTGCCCTTTAAGGGAAGGAGACCTGCCCCCTTTCCAGGCCATGTGACTCCAGACCCAGAGGATTGTAGGTGACCCTTTACCTGCCCTTTGAAATGGCTGAGTGAGCCACTCAGTTGAGGATAGACAACAAACGCAGACCTAGGCAGTGACATCAACAGTTCAGCAAACAGGAAAAGATTCTTGTTTAAAATGTGAATCCATTCTTCTACAATTGGAAAAGGTAAATTCTAGTCACCGACTCGCTGAAGATTTGCCTTTCTGGACTCACTTTCTGCACACATCCCACAGCAAGAACTCCCCAATGGTAAGGGGTACACCTTCCCCCGCCCCAGTAATAGTAACCACCCCCACCACTGTTTAAAAACTTTCAAACACTGCTCCCCATACCGAGGTTATTATGGGATGGCTAACTAAGTGTTTGCTCGCCTATATGTGGCAGGCAGCCTGCCAGTCTCGCTACCCGCCCAGCCTCCGAGTTATGGGGATGAGTTTGGGATGTGGGCGGGGAGATGGTCGAGTGGCCAACACACCCCCTCCCCCCAACACACTAAAACCACTGCCCTGTAATATCCAGCCCCCATGTAGCTGAAGGGAGAGGAGCATAAGTATGCTATCAAATTGAGAGGGCTCAGAAGCGATTTACCAAGATGTTGCCAAGACTAGAGGGTTTGAGTGATTAGGAGAAGCTGGGACCTTTTTCACTGGAGCATGGGAGATAAGTGGGGGTGACCTTATAGAGGTTTGTAAAATCATGAGGGGTATAGATAAGGTGAATAGCCAAGGTCTTTTCCCTAAACTGGAGAGTTCAAAACTAAGGGGCACATCTTTAGGGTGAGAGGAGAAAGATTTTAAAAGGACATGTGGGGCAACTGTTTTACATTGAGCATGGTTCATGTGTGGAATGAACTGCCAGAGGAAGGGTTGGATGCAGGTACAATTACAGCATACAAAAGAAATTTGGATGAGTACATTAATAGGAGGAAGGTGTTCTGAGGAAGGGATTTAGATAAAAATATAGGAAGCATGGTTAGTAAGTTTGTGGATGACACCAAAATTGGTGGTGTAGTGGACAGGGAAGAAGGTTACCTAAGATTACAAAGAGATTTTGATTAATTGGGTCAATGGCCTGAGGAGTGGCAGATGGAGTTTAATTTGATAAACGTGAGGTTTTGCATTTTGGTAAAACGAACAAGGGCAGGACTTATACAATTAATAATAGGGACAAAGGTAATGTTGTAGAACAGAGTGATCTAGGGGTAGAGGTACATAATTGTTTGAACTTTGCATCACAGGTAGACAGGGTGTTTAAGAAGACGAGTAGCACACTTACCTTCATTGCTCAGACCTTTTGAATGTAGGATTTGAGACATCATGTTGAGGTTATACAGGATATTAGTAAGACCTCCTGTGGAATATTATGTCCAGTTCTGGTCGTCCTGCTTTCTGAAGGATATTATTAAATTGGAGAGGGTTCAGAAAAGATTTACAAAATGTCAGGAATGGAGGGTTTGAATTAGAAAAATAGGCTGAATAGACTGGGACTTTTTTCACTGGAGTGTAGGAGGTTGAAGGGTGACCTTATAGAGGTTGATAAAATCAAAGGGGGCCATAGATAAGGTAAATAGCAATGGTCTTTGCGCAAGAATAGGGGAATTCAAAACTAGGGACATGTTTTTAAGGTGAGAGAAGAAAGATTTAAAAAGGGCATTTATGCACAGAGGTTGGTTCATGTGTGGAATGAACTTCCTGAGGAAGTGGTGGATGTGGGTGCAGTTGCAACGTTTAAACACATTTGGATGGATACATGAATAGGAAAGGTTTGGAGGGATATGGGTCAGGAGCAGGCAGGTGGGACTAGTTTAGTTAGGGATTATGGTTGGCGTGGAATGGTTGGACCAAAGGGTCTGTCTTCATGCTGTTTGACTTTATGTGGGCGGCACGGTGGCATAGTGGTTAGCACTGCTGCCTCACAGTGCCAGAGACCCGGGTTCAATTCCCGCCTCAGGCGACTGACTGTGTGGAGTTTACACGTTCTCCCTATGTCTGTGTGGGTTTCCTCCGGGTGCTCTGGTTTCCTCCCACAGTCCAAAGATGTGCAGGTCAGATGAATTGGCCATGCTAAATTGCCCGTAGTGTTAGGTAAGGGGTAAATGTAGGGGTATGGGTGGGTTACGCTTCGGCGGGTCGGCTGTTTCCACACTGTAATGTAATCTAATCTAATGACCTGGAATGTTAACTCTGATTTCTCTCCGCAGATGCTGTCAGACCTGCTGAACTTTTCCAGCAATTTCTGTTTTTGGTTTACAACGTCCCCAGTGGTTTTTGTCATGAATAGGACAGGTTCAGAGGGATATGGTCCAGGTGGGACCTGATTCAGTTTGGGAAAGCAGGTCAGCATGGATGAGCTGGACCGAAGGGTCGTTTGCCATGCTACATGACTGAGCCATGGCTGACACACGTATGTCATGCTGTTGTGTGTTGCTGCTTCACAGGTGGATGTGCCAAGGGAACCAAAGCAAAGAAATGCTGGTTGCCATGGTAACCCTCTGGAGTAAAACCTGCTGAGCTGCAGGGTGAGAGCATTTCCCCCCCCCCCCCCCAGCCCCATACCTGTCCCCTTGCCACTGCCACACACTTTTCCCCATTGCTAAGCAGTCCACAGGCTCTCGCTCTGTCACCAACACCAGTTCACAGGTCAGAAAACCTTGGGCAAAAATCAGTAACTACAGCTACAGCACTGTGTTTTCGATATGAGGAGGTCTGCAGTTTATTCGGTGCGTAAAAATGCACACATTTTACGAACTGCATGCAGCGATGTTTTATAAGCGCAGGAATCAGTGACAGTTGGAAGCTCAGTCAGACATTTTTCTAGTTAGCGATATTTGAGACCTTTTTCTCATCTCACTTGCTCCTCTGCTGCAGCTGTTCAGAGCCAGTAGCTCTCCGGCAGCTAGAATATGCTTCTAATTATGTTCCCTGATTGAAGATACTGATTCCTCGAGCAGACAGAGCTTCTTTTATACAACTGATTTCTCTCTCAAAATTCCCTGCACCTTACATAGCGACAGCACAGTTGGAAAGACCAGTCCTGCAGAGGTCACGCAAAGTTCTGTTTAAGTTCCCTTTGCATCCAAGCTTGAATGATTTGCTGAAAGGAGTGGAAGTCAGGGTGAACATCATTACCCTGAGCAAAAGGTTACTGGAGAGCTGAAGGGACTGTGAGCCAAGCCTTGCATTTTAACCGCATGGTACTCTAATCAGTTCAAAATGTGATAAGTTCCAAATAACAAGACTCTCCAGGATTTGAATCCAGGCAAAGTACAGCAGATGCTGGAAATCTGAAACAAATACAGAATGCTGGAGAAACTCAGCAGGTCTGGCAGCGTCTGGCAGGGAGAAAGAGGATTATGTTACAACATAGACACAGACAGCAAACACATACACACACACATGTACAACACATACAGTCAGGTCTTCTATAACACAATGGTTGCGTTGTTGTGCAACCCACATTATAGAAAAATTGTGCTTTAGAAACAGTGCTTAAAGTGTTGATGATGTAATCGTGTTACAACCAACACACGTTTTAAAAGTTTGTGCTTTAGAAACAGTGTCCCAATTCATCAATCACGTTAACAAAATGCATTTTATAGCAGAACAACTTGTACACACATACAACAACACACAACACAACACACAGGCACACACAAATACACCTCACACAAATGTACACACAACATACATGCACATACAACATGCAACAAGACATACACATGCATACACATACAACACACATGTACATATACAACTCATGTACAACGTCAACACACATATAAGCACACACACATATATGAGCATACAACACAACACACATACAAACATGCAAATATACATTCAACATGGGCAGGAGTGAGTGTATTCCAGTCTCTGGTGGAACCATTACAAAAGAAATCCCTTCATCAACAAGTTGATGGTGACATGTCAAATTGAATCTGCACTGTCTTACTTAATATTTCAAAACAAATAAATGTTCAAATCAAAACCACTGGCCAACAGGCTTGTCAACAATTAGTTATGACTGACTTCAAGGAAACATGCTTGAGGTCAGTGAACCTTGTACAATCTGCACGTAGAACACAACACAACACACACAGACACACACACTGTTACACACAGTGGTTTGGGCTTCACACTGGAGATGTCACATTGACAAGGAAGGTTAGGATGAAGTGGATTTGAACTCTGCAGAAAGATTGGATCAATTTTTGTAAAGTTCAGAGACTCTCGTGCACTTTAGCGTTTTCGCCCCGCGTGGAGGAATTAACACTCAGCCGGGCAGTATCTCTCACTGTGACCTCAGAACAACTTAGGCTCCAAGTCCCACTCCAGAGCTGGTTGGCCACAGAAGGAGCCATCTTGGTAACTAACCTGCAATCCCACCCAGTGCTCCCTCACCACACCCCAAAGGCAGAGACATCAGTGAGGATACACAAGTCAAACCTGAAGCATATATCTCCAGAACCCACACTCTTATCTTTATCCATGCACACACCCATCGGAATGATCGTTTCCAGGATGTCACCATGAGTTGATTAGTAACTTGTAGGAGTCACTGACTGTTTACTTGAAATCATTTGTATTTAATTGTTGACAAATTTGTTGACAAGTGTTTTTGATTTGAATGTGTATTTTTTCTGAAATGTTAAGAGTGCAGATTCAATTTGACATGTCACCATCAATTTGTTGATGAAGGGGTTTCTTCTGCAATGGTGCCACCGGAGACTGGAATACACTCAGTGAACCCTCACTCCTATCCAGGCAAACATTACATGCACGTGCAGATGTCCAGTAATTCCGAATAATTATTCTTATACACGCTGGTGCATGAGCATTTGCTGAGACCTGTGTTAGCAGATTAAATCTGTTTTAAACTACTCCAGGCTGTAATCAATATTGTCTCGTTTTCTGTAAACAGCCTCATTATGTACACGCAGGACAGTTTTGAAATGTTTTGCTATTTGTGTATTCAAGCACAAGCAAATATTTAAATAACATGTGTGTCACTCTTGGTCAGCACAGAGTGATTTCCCCTCTATTGCAATCATCAGGCTTTACCCAATGGGAACAGTTGACATTGCCCCCAGCACTAAGAGACAATTGCATATATACAGATGACTGCATTCACACTCCATAAAACTAATTGAACTCAGAGTTTACTGAAGTAATTCCTTTCCTTTGAAGGAAGTAATTAATGTAGGTTCTGTTCCAGAAAACTATTTCTTACAATACTCCACATATCAAAAGAATAAATCCCTTTAGCATTTACGTAATCTTTCTTGCAAAGTCTGGGACTTGAGTGTCATAGAGTCATACAACACAGAAGCAGGACCTTTGGCTCAGAACTCTCTAAACCTTTCCTGTCCATGTACCTGTCCAAATGTCCTTTAAAATTGTAATTGTACCTGCCTCTCCCACTGGCAGCTTGTTCTGCACATGCACCACGCTCTGTGTGTGAGAAAGGAGAGGGGGAGTCTGTAACATGGAGGACCAGTCTATTAGCAGTTTTGTTGTGGTGCTGTTGACATCTCACAGCCCAGGCAGGAAGAAACATGTCACATGGGAGCTGGGAATGTGGAGACAAGAGCAGAAAATGTTTTGGATACACTCTAAAGAGCAAAGTCAGGCTTATGGGGTAGTATCAACATGGAAGGAAACCATTCAGTCCATCAAATCTTCTCAAAGTCCAACTGCCACACCCTGCTCTCTTTCCCTCCATTCTATTCCTGCAATCCCTTTGTCTTCCTAAGATACTGATCCATTACCCTATTGAAGACTGCTTCCTCCAGACTGTCAGATCCGGTACTACAAACCTTGTTGAATAAAAAAAACGTCTCTCCTCCTCACCGCTGGTTGTTTTGTCCACCATCCTTAACTAGTGGTATTATCACTGGATTGTTAATCCAGAGACCCAGCTAATGTTCTGGGGCAAAAGTTTGAATCCCACCATGGCAGATGGTGGAATTTGAATTCAATAAAAATCTGGAATTAAGAATCTAATGATGACCATGAATCCATTGTTGGGGAAAACCCATCTGATTCACAAATGTCCTTTAGGGAAGGAAACTACCATCCTTATCTGGTCTGGCCTTCATGTAACTCCCCAGCAATGTGGTTGACTCTTAACTGGACAATAAATGCTGCCTAGCCAGGGACGTCCACAGTCCGTGAGAGAATTGAAAAAAAAATTAGAAGTCTGCATATAAGCAAAATTCTGCTTAACCAGAACGCTAGAAATCTGAAACAAGCACAGAAATGCTGGAGAAGTCCGATAGGTTTGGCAGCATCTGAGGAGAGAAAGACTCTAATGTTTAGAGTCCAGTGTGACTCTACTTGAAGAAGTCATATTGGACTCAAAATGCTAATCAATGGGTGGTGCTGGCAGAGTTTCTCCTGCAGTTCCTCTGCATCTTTCAGATTTCCAGCATCCGTGTATTATGTCTTTATCCTAGCTCCCAAAGAGATCAGCTCAATTCCATGTCCAACTCTGACTCACTCATCTCTGTCTTTCTGGAACATTCCAACGGGTCTCAAGGGGCTGATTCACCTTTCCAATGAGCTATCCCACTCCCCCAACCCCCTGCAGCCTGGGTAGACTTGGCACAAACCCGCCTCAGGGATACCTCTTCGGCAACATCACAGGGCTGTGCCTCCCTTTCCAGGGATTTCCGGGGGATAGGGATAGTTGGTAGGATTCCTCCCAAGCCAGTCAGATCAATGCTTGTGGATTTTGTCTGTGCAAATAGCTGTAATGTGAAAAGTTCAAAGTCTTATGCCCACTGCCTCACTTAGCTCCTTCAAAACATTGTTAAAAACCTCCACATCATAAAAACAAAGATAAGAGTGGGCCATTCAATATGGTCCTGGATGATCATCCGTCTCAGTCCCTAATTCCTGCTTTCTCCCCGTACCCTTTGATCCCTTTAACCCTAAGAAATAGATCCAACTCCTTATTGAAAATAGTCATGTATTGGCCGCAACCACTTTCTGTGCTAGGTTCCAACCAAACGTTTAGACAGTTCTGGTCACCCTGCTATCGGAAGGATGTTATTAAATTGGAAAAAATGCAGAAAATATTTACCAGGATGTGGCTGGAAATGAAGAGCTTGAATAGTGAGGAGAGACTGCACAGGCTGGGCCTTTTTTCTCTGGAGTGTAGAAGGTTGAGTGGTGACCTAATAGAGGTTGATAAAATCATGAGGAGCACAGATCAGGTGAATAGCAACGATCTTTTCCCTAGAGTAAGCGAGTTCAAAACTAAAAGACAGAAGTTTAAAGTGAAAGGGGAAAGATTTAAAAGGGACCTAAGGGGCAACTTTTTCACACAGAGGATGGTGCGTATATGGAATGAGCTGCAAGCGGAAGGGGTGGAGGCTGATAAAATTACAGCATTTAAAAGGCATCCGGATGGGTATATGAATAGGAAACATTTAGAGGGATATGGGCCAAGTGCTGGCGAATGGGACTAGATTGGGTTGGGATATCTGGTCAGCATGGATGAGTTGGACCGATAGGTCTGTTTCCGTGCTGTACAACTCAGTGACTGTCTGAAGTATGTGAACAGGAAGGGTTTAAAGGAACATGGACCAAATGCAGATAAGTGGGACTAGTTTAGTTTGGAAAAAAATTGTCAGCGTGGACAAGTCGGACTTAAGGGTCTGTTTCCATGCTCTGTGACTTTATTACCTGTCCGAATATCTCCTTGGATGAACTAATTCTCAAATTCTGTTCACGAATGATGGATGGGCGATGTTTGACTATTTTACAGGTGCTACATCAATGCAGGTTATCGTTATAATTCTATAACTTAATGCCCACATCCGAACAGGCCGCAACTCCAGAAATCCTTCTGCGGACAGGAATGTTCTGGATTGATTGTGGTTGCCCCTCTAGTGCTCTGTGTGGTCTCTCTCCGAACAAAGAGTAATTGATAATCGTATGTTTGCCACTCACAGTCTTTCATCTATCAGTAGGTAAGCAGGAGGCTGGAGGAACACAGCAAGCCAGGCAGTGTCAGGAGGTGGGGAAGTCAACGTTTCGGGTATATCACCTCCTGATGCTGCCTGGCTTGCTGTGTTCCTCCTGCCTGTCTACTTTGGATTCCAGCATCTGTAGTATTTTGTTTGTCTCTTTCATCTATCAGTGGCCATAAGTCTTGCTCTGGCGATTGTAGAAGCCTTTACAATCTGAAGGCCATGAATTATTTACCCCAGTGTGTGTCTGTGTACCCTGCCATTTGTGGTCACATGATCATGTTTTCTATTGCAATGGATCCAATTAGAATCCAGAACAGAAAGACCCACCAGCTGAAATCTTCTTCTTTTTGCTCAGGGTCACCCAGGAGATGTTGGATTTACTGGGATCCAGGGTCCAAAGGGACCTCCAGGATTAATGGTAAGCAATCAGTTATTGCAGGGACACGCATCTAGGGAGTGACTGATTCAGGTCAGTGGTTGCTTAAATATCTGAGTGAGCATGTTCCACCTCAATAATGCCACCCCCCTGCCCCCAGCTATGGGAATATTGTGAACAGTCGAGGCTTTGGGCCTGTTACCTGAATGTGGGGCTAGTATGGCTTTGGCAGTACAGACTTGATGGACCAAAGAGCCTGCTCTGTTCAGCATGATTCGAACTACATTGAGTGATTCCCCAGGCTGCAGGACCAAAGCAGTGTCCTTAAGGAGTGTAGTGATTGGAACCTGGTGACTATGAGATCCTTGATTCGAGTTGTTAACCTGGGCCAATCAGGGAGTACTGGCTGAAAGATATAAACAAGGCATTGCCCCTCTTCCGCGGTTACGTTAGAGCCCGGGTGTCCTTGGAGAAGGAGCACGCGGTGTCCACCAACACCCTGGAGTTGTTCAGGGAGAGGTGGGCGCCCCAGGGAGTGGAGTGTATTATCTCCCCCTCCAACTCTATTTTGATTTAGTCCCTACCCTCCCCTTCACTGTTTTGATCACACAGCACTGCCCTTTGATGTGAAGGGCAGTGTTTGTCACTGGCCACTCGGGTGTTTTCCTATCTTCCTGGTGGTGGAAATTGAATATAAAAAAAAAAAAAACAAGGCATTGCCCCTCTTCCGCGGTTACGTTAGAGCCCGGGTGTCCTTGGAGAAGGAGCACGCGGTGTCCACCAACACCCTGGAGTTGTTCAGGGAGAGGTGGGCGCCCCAGGGAGTGGAGTGTATTATCTCCCCCTCCAACTCTATTTTGATTTAGTCCCTACCCTCCCCTTCACTGTTTTGATCAGACAGCACTGCCCTTTGATGTGAAGGGCAGTGCTTGTCACTGGCCACTCGGGTGTTTTCCTATCTTCCTGGTGGTGGAAATCGAATAAAGATTCGTACACCTTGTGTCTCTCACTGTGTCTCACACCTGCACACACACAACATGGGTGCTGGGGAAAAATAAGCACTACCGCAGTTAGGTGGGAGTGTGGGGGGTTTAAAAAAATAATAATAAAAAACAGGAAAAAAAGAGGTGAGTTCACAAAAAAAATAAGCAGGAGGTAAAAAAAATAAACAAGGCATTCTAAATCTCCTCAGTTCAGGGACTGACACTGAGCTAGCCAGCTAGTGTACTGTGCACAAGTAAATAAAGGGCGCCCTGGTAATGGGATACCAGCCTCTGTGCAGTTATTTCAAGGAGCAAGGAAATATTTAAAGGGTAATATATAGGTCTGCAGGTGAGCAACACAGTGTTGCTTAATGAACAATTCAAGGTCCTGCAAACAATCCATTGTACTATTTCAATAAAATTGTTGGAAATTGGATTTTAAATTGATTACAAGTATTACTTTGGTAAACTATAAGAAATAAGCACAGGGGGAGGCCATTCAGCCCCTTGAGCCTGGTCCATCATTTAATAGGAGCGTGGCTGATCCAAAATTCCTCAAATCCACTATCCTGCCCATGCGCTGTAACCCTCGATTCCCCACTGATTAAGAATCTATCTACCTCAGCCTTATACACAAGGACTCTGCCGCACAGCTGTCTGTGGCAAGGAGTTCCAAAGCTCTGAAAGAAGAAATTCCTCCTCATCTCAGTCTGAAATTGACCCCTTTATTCTGACTTTCCCATGGAAGGAAACATTCAGCATGTCCACAAGGGCCCTCACCAACACTTACAGATGCACCATAGAAAGCATTCTATCCGGATGCATCACAGCTTGGTATGGCAATTC
Source organism: Chiloscyllium plagiosum (assembly GCF_037043375.1). Taxonomy (NCBI): domain Eukaryota; kingdom Metazoa; phylum Chordata; class Chondrichthyes; order Orectolobiformes; family Hemiscylliidae; genus Chiloscyllium; species Chiloscyllium plagiosum. Next base: position 9,528,801 of record NW_028270159.1, on the reverse strand, counting down.
CCTGCTCAGGACCATAAGAAATTGCAGAGAGTTGTGAACACAGCCGAGGCCATCACGCAAACCAGCCTCCCATCCATTGACTCCGTCTACACTTCTCATTGCTTTGGGAAAGCAACCAGTGTCATCATCGAGCCCTCCCAGCCCAGTTATACTCTCTTACACCGTCTTCTGTCAGGCAGAAGATACAAAAGCTTAAACACTTGTACCAACAGGTTACAGAACAGCTTCTTCCCTGCTGTTATTAGACTGCTGAATGAATCTCTGACATTTCAAATCTTATGTTGATATTGCTTTTGTACACCTCCTGCGCAGCCGTACCTTTGTATGTGTTGCTCTGTTCACCTTATGGTGTGTATATCCTCGTATGCTATGATCTGCCTGTACTGCACACAAAACTTTTCACTGTACTTAGGTACACGTGGCAACAATAAATCAAATCAAAAAACCAAATTAAACATCCTGTCAGCATGTACACTGTCAAGCCCCTTCAGAACCCTATATGGCTCCACACAAAGCCAGTGTAAAAATGTGTGCCTCAGGAAGGTTAGAATGGACATGTACTGCTGTTGGGGACTCTGCTTACCATTCTGAATGATTGAATGGATGTGCAGAACCTGTGTACATTTGAAAATTGACTCTAAAAGTGTTAAAATGATTTAATCACTCCTAAAAATGTTGGTTACAGCATTTCACTGGACCTTTGCAACTTTCACAATTAATCTCACTTAACCCAATGTGGAAACAATTTTAGTCGTGGAGATAAAATAGGGGGAGTTTTGATTTGCACACACAACTTGGTAATGTGCGGTTTGGAAGCTGGGAATAAACACTGTCTCCTCTACATCCAGGGCAAAGAAGGCATCATAGGGCCCTTTGGCATGGCGGGTCCCATTGGGCATCCCGTGAGTAATTTTCACTCTGTTTTTGTAAAGTTGAGAAATCTCAGTTGTAATTGCTGATATTTGCAATTCTGCTCTGTGATAGTTAGAGCTCAAACTTGATGATTCTTTGTTTGTTTTTTAGGGTCCGAAAGGTTATAAAGGAAATCAAGGTGAAACGGTAAGATTAATTCATCTAAAAGAGTTGAATGGCCATCTTTCTGGGCTCGTTTACTGAGCTTTTCAGGTTGAGGGACTGAAGTGTTGTTCAGTGTGGATCTGGTCATTCACATTGGCTCTTGCTGATCAGGATAAACAGCGTCACTGATGGGGCACAGATCATTCCCCAAATGACTTGGGATAACGTGGGGAGCCCACCAGGTACTGCACAGGGAAAAGGGGGATGGGATCAGCGGGTGGTGCAGTGTGAGGTCAAGGGGCAGTGTATTGTGGGGGAGGGTTGGAGGAGCATTACAGTGAGGTTTCAGGCAGCAATGCAGTTGTAGGGGGATCAAAACAATGAAGTTGGGGAGGTCAGACAGCAATGCAGAGAACGGTCAGGCATCAGTGCAGTTGGGGAGTCAGGCAGCAACGCAGTGGGGGGGGGGGGGTCAGGCAGCAATGCAGTGGGGGGGTCAGGCAGCAATGCAGTGGGGGGGGTCAGGCAGCAACGCAGTGGGGCGGTCAGACAGCAATGCAGTGGGGGGTGTCAGACCACAACGCAGTGGTGGGAGGGGGGGTTCAGACCGCAACACAGTGGGGGGATCAGACAGCAACGCAGTGGCGGGGGGGTCAGGCAGCAATGCAGTGGATGGGGGTCAGGCAGCAATGCAGTGGGCAGTCAGGGGAACAGTGCAGTTGGGGTGTCAGGCAGCAACACAGTGGGGGGGGGGGGGAGGGGGGTCAGGCAGCAACGCAGTGGGGGGGTCAGGCAGCAGTGCAGTTGAGGGGGTCAGACAGCAATGCAGTTGGGGAGTCAGGCAGCAACGCAGTGGGGGGGTCAGGCAGCAATGCAGTGGGGGGGTCAGGCAGCAATGCAGTGGGGGGGGGGGTCAGGCGGCAACGCAGTGGGGCGGTCAGACAGCAATGAGTGGGGGGTGTCAGACCACAACGCAGTGGTGGGAGGGGGGATCAGACCGCAACACAGTGGGGGGATCAGACAGCAACGCAGTGGCGGGGGGGTCAGGCAGCAATGCAGTGTGGGGGGGGGCGGGATCAGGGAGCAATGCAGTGGCGGGGTCAGACAGCAATGCAGTGGGGCATCAGGCAGCAACGTAGTGGGGGGGGTCAGGCAGCAACGCAGTGGGGGGGTCAGGCAGCAGTGCAGTTGAGGGGGTCAGACAGCAATGCAGTGGGGGGGGGTCAGGCGGCAACGCAGTGGGGCGGTCAGACAGCAATGCAGTGGGGGGTGTCAGACCACAACGCAGTGGTGGGAGGGGGGTTCAGACCGCAACACAGTGGGGGGATCAGATAGCAACGCAGTGGCGGAGGGGTCAGGCAGCAACGCAGTGGGGGGGTCAGGCAGCAGTGCAGTTGAGGGGGTCAGACAGCAATGCAGTTGGGGAGTCAGGCAGCAACGCAGTGGGGGGGTCAGGCAGCAATGCAGTGGGGGGGTCAGGCAGCAATGCAGTGGGGGGGGGGGTCAGGCGGCAACGCAGTGGGGCGGTCAGACAGCAATGAGTGGGGGGTGTCAGACCACAACGCAGTGGTGGGAGGGGGGATCAGACCGCAACACAGTGGGGGGATCAGACAGCAACGCAGTGGCGGGGGGGTCAGGCAGCAATGCAGTGTGGGGGGGGGCGGGATCAGGGAGCAATGCAGTGGCGGGGTCAGACAGCAATGCAGTGGGGCATCAGGCAGCAACGTAGTGGGGGGGGTCAGGCAGCAACGCAGTGGGGGGGTCAGGCAGCAGTGCAGTTGAGGGGGTCAGACAGCAATGCAGTGGGGGGGGGTCAGGCGGCAACGCAGTGGGGCGGTCAGACAGCAATGCAGTGGGGGGTGTCAGACCACAACGCAGTGGTGGGAGGGGGGTTCAGACCGCAACACAGTGGGGGGATCAGATAGCAACGCAGTGGCGGAGGGGTCAGGCAGCAATGCAGTGGGTGGGGTCAGGTAGCAATGCAGTGGGCAGTCAGGGGAACAATGCAGTTGGGGTGTCAGGCAACAATGCAGTGGTGGGGTCAGACAGCAATGCAGTGGGGCATCAGGCAGCAACGCAGTGGGGGGGGGGTCAGGCAGCAACGCAGTGGGGGGGGTCAGGCAGCAGTGCATTTGAGGGGGTCAGACAGCAACGCAGTGGGGGGGGGGGGTCAGGCAGCAACACAGTGGGTGGGGTCCGGCAACAACGCAGTGGGGAGGGAGTCAGGCAGCAATGCAGTGGGGGGGATCAGGCAGCAATGCAGTGGGTGGGGCCAGGCAGCAACGCAGTTGGGGGGGTCAGGCAGCAACGCAGTGGGGCGGTCAGACAGCAATGCAGTGGGGGGGGGGGGGGCGTCAGGAAGCAATGCAGCGGGGGGGGGGGGGGGGGGGGCGGGGGGTCAGGCAGCAATGCAGTGGGCAGTCAGGCAACAATGCAGTTGGGTATCATGCAGCAACGCAGTGAGAGTTAAGGCAGCAATGCAGTGGGAGGGGTCAGACAGCAATGCAGTGGGGCATCAGGCAGCAAAGCAGTGGAGGGGTCAGGCAGCAACGCAGTAGGGGGGTTAGGCAGCAGTGCAATGGGGGGTCCGGCAGCAACGCAGTGACGGGGGTCAGACAGCAATGCTGTTGGAGGGTCAGGCAGCAACGAAGTGGGGGTTCAGACAACAACGCAGTGGGGAGGTCAGACAGTAACGCAGTGGGGGGGCAGGCAGCAGTGCAGTTGAGGGGGTCAGACAGCAACACAGTGGGGGGGTTCAGGCAGCAACGCGGTGGTTGGGGTCAGGCAGCAACGCAGTGGGAGGGTCAGGCAGCAACAAAGCGGGCGGGGATCAGGCAGCAATGCAGTTGGGGGGTCAGACAGCAAAGCTGTGGGTAGGGGTCAGACAGCAACGCAGTGGGGGGGATCAGGCAGCAACGCAGTGGGGGTGTCATGCAGCAACGCAGTGGGGGTGACAGGCAGCAATGCAGTGGGGGTGTCAGGCAGCAATGCAGTTAGTGGTTCAGGCAGCAATGCAGTTGGGGTGTCAGACAGCAACGCTGTGGGTTGGGGTCAGACAACAATGCAGTCGGGGGGATCAGGCAGCAAAGCAGTGGTGGTGTCATGCAGCAACGCAGTGGGGGTGACAGGCAGCAACGCAGTGGGGGGGTCAGACAGTAACGCAGTGGGGGTGTCAGGCAGCAACGCAGTTAGGGGGTCAGGCAGCAATGCAGTTGGGGTGTCAGACAGCAACGCTGTGGGTGGGGGTCAGACAGCAATGCAGTGGGGGGGATCAGGCAGCAACGCAGTGGTGGTGTCATGCAGCAATGCAGTGGGGGTGTCAGGCAGCAACGCAGTGGGGGGGTCAGACAGTAACGCAGTGGGGGGGTCAGACAGCAACGCAGTGGGGGTGACAGGCAGCAACGCAGTGGGGGGGTCAGGCAGCAACGCAGTGGGGTTGTCAGGCAGCAACGCATTGGGGGTGTCATGCAGCAACGCAGTGGGGGTGACAGGCAGCAACGCAGTGGGGGGGTCAGACAGCAACGCAGTGGGGTTGTCAGGCAGCAACGTAGTTGGGGGGTCAGGCAGCAATGCAGTTGGGGTGTCAGATAGCAACGCTGTGGGTGGGGGTCAGACAGCAATGCAGTGGGGGGATGAGGCAGCAACGCAGTGGTGGTGTCATGCTGCAACGCAGTGGGGGTGACAGGCAGCAACGCAGTGGGGGGGTCAGACAGCAACGCAGTGGGTGTGTCAGGCAGCAACGCTGTGGGTGGGGGTCAGACAGCAATGCAGTGGGGGGGATCAGGCAGCAATGCAGTGGGGATGGAGGTCAGGCAGCAATGCAATGGGGGGGGTCAGGTAGCAATGTAGTGGGGGGATCAGACAGCAACGCAGTGCGGATGGAGGTCAGGCAGCGACGCAGTGGGAGGGTCAGGCAGCAACGAAGTGGACGGGGATCAGGCAGCCATGCAGTTGGGGGTCAGGCAGCAACGCAGTGGCGGGGGTCAGGCAGCAACGAAGTGGGGTGTCAGGCAGCAACGCAGTGGGCGGGTCAGACAGTAACGCAGTGGGAGGGGGTCAGGCAGCAATGCAGTTGGGGGGTCAGGCAGCAATGCAGTGGGGGGGGTCAGGCAGCAACGCAATGGAGGGGTCAGGCGGCAACACAGTGGGGGTGTCAGACAGCAACGCAGTGAGGAGGGAGGTCAGGCAGCAACGCAGTGGGTGGGGTCCGGCAGCAATGCAGTGGGGAGGGAGGTCAGGCAGCAATGCAGTGGGGGGGATCAGGCAGCAATGCAGTGGGTGGGGCCAGGCAGCAACGCAGTTGGGGGGGTCAGGCAGCAACGCAGTGGGGCGGTCAGACAGCAATGCAGTGGGGGGGGGGGGGGCGTCAGGAAGCAATGCAGCGGGGGGGGGGGGTCAGGCAGCAATGCAGTGGGCAGTCAGGCAACAATGCAGTTGGGTATCATGCAGCAACGCAGTGAGAGTTAAGGCAGCAATGCAGTGGGAGGGGTCAGACAGCAATGCAGTGGGGCATCAGGCAGCAACGCAGTGGAGGGGTCAGGCAGCAACGCAGTAGGGGGGTTAGGCAGCAGTGCAATGGGGGGTCCGGCAGCAACGCAGTGACGGGGGTCAGACAGCAATGCTGTTGGAGGGTCAGACAGCAACGAAGTGGGGGTTCAGACAACAACGCAGTGGGGAGGTCAGACAGTAACGCAGTGGGGGGGCAGGCAGCAGTGCAGTTGAGGGGGTCAGACAGCAACACAGTGGGGGGGTTCAGGCAGCAACGCGGTGGTTGGGGTCAGGCAGCAACGCAGTGGGAGGGTCAGGCAGCAACAAAGCGGGCGGGGATCAGGCAGCAATGCAGTTGGGGGGTCAGACAGCAAAGCTGTGGGTAGGGGTCAGACAGCAACGCAGTGGGGGGGATCAGGCAGCAACGCAGTGGGGGTGTCATGCAGCAACGCAGTGGGGGTGACAGGCAGCAATGCAGTGGGGGTGTCAGGCAGCAATGCAGTTAGTGGTTCAGGCAGCAATGCAGTTGGGGTGTCAGACAGCAACGCTGTGGGTTGGGGTCAGACAACAATGCAGTCGGGGGGATCAGGCAGCAAAGCAGTGGTGGTGTCATGCAGCAACGCAGTGGGGGTGACAGGCAGCAACGCAGTGGGGGGGTCAGACAGTAACGCAGTGGGGGTGTCAGGCAGCAACGCAGTTAGGGGGTCAGGCAGCAATGCAGTTGGGGTGTCAGACAGCAACGCTGTGGGTGGGGGTCAGACAGCAATGCAGTGGGGGGGATCAGGCAGCAACGCAGTGGTGGTGTCATGCAGCAATGCAGTGGGGGTGTCAGGCAGCAACGCAGTGGGGGGGTCAGACAGTAACGCAGTGGGGGGGTCAGACAGCAACGCAGTGGGGGTGACAGGCAGCAACGCAGTGGGGGGGTCAGGCAGCAACGCAGTGGGGTTGTCAGGCAGCAACGCATTGGGGGTGTCATGCAGCAACGCAGTGGGGGTGACAGGCAGCAACGCAGTGGGGGGGTCAGACAGCAACGCAGTGGGGTTGTCAGGCAGCAACGTAGTTGGGGGGTCAGGCAGCAATGCAGTTGGGGTGTCAGATAGCAACGCTGTGGGTGGGGGTCAGACAGCAATGCAGTGGGGGGATGAGGCAGCAACGCAGTGGTGGTGTCATGCTGCAACGCAGTGGGGGTGACAGGCAGCAACGCAGTGGGGGGGTCAGACAGCAACGCAGTGGGTGTGTCAGGCAGCAACGCTGTGGGTGGGGGTCAGACAGCAATGCAGTGGGGGGGATCAGGCAGCAATGCAGTGGGGATGGAGGTCAGGCAGCAATGCAATGGGGGGGGTCAGGTAGCAATGTAGTGGGGGGATCAGACAGCAACGCAGTGCGGATGGAGGTCAGGCAGCGACGCAGTGGGAGGGTCAGGCAGCAACGAAGTGGACGGGGATCAGGCAGCCATGCAGTTGGGGGTCAGGCAGCAACGCAGTGGCGGGGGTCAGGCAGCAACGAAGTGGGGTGTCAGGCAGCAACGCAGTGGGCGGGTCAGACAGTAACGCAGTGGGAGGGGGTCAGGCAGCAATGCAGTTGGGGGGTCAGGCAGCAATGCAGTGGGGGGGGTCAGGCAGCAACGCAATGGAGGGGTCAGGCGGCAACACAGTGGGGGTGTCAGACAGCAACGCAGTGAGGAGGGAGGTCAGGCAGCAACGCAGTGGGTGGGGTCCGGCAGCAATGCAGTGGGGAGGGAGGTCAGGCAGCAACGCAGTGGGGGGGGGGGGGGGGGGGGGTCAGGCAGCAATGCTGTTGGGGGGTCAGGCAGCAATGAAGTGGGGGGTCAGGCAGCAACGCAGTGGGGGGGTCACAGTAACGCAGTTGGGGGGTCAGACAGCAACGCAGTGGGGGAGATCAGGCAGCAGCGCAGTGGGGGTGTCATGCAGCAACGCAGTGGGGGTGACAGGCAGCAATGCAGTGGGGGTGTCAGGCAGCAATGCAGTTAGTGGTTCAGGCAGCAATGCAGTTGGGGTGTCAGACAGCAACGCTGTGGGTTGGGGTCAGACAACAATGCAGTCGGGGGGATCAGGCAGCAAAGCAGTGGTGGTGTCATGCAGCAACGCAGTGGGGGTGACAGGCAGCAACGCAGTGGGGGGGTCAGACAGCAATGCAGTGGGGGTGTCAGGCAGCAACGCAGTTAGGGGGTCAGGCAGCAATGCAGTTGGGGTGTCAGACAGCAACGCTGTGGGTGGGGGTCAGACAGCAATGCAGTGGGGGGGATCAGGCAGCAACGCAGTGGTGGTGTCATGCAGCAACGCAGTGGGGGTGACAGGCAGCAATGCAGTGGGGGGTCAGACAGCAACGCAGTGGGCATGTCAGGCAGCAACGCAGTGGTGGTGTTATGCAGCAATGCAGTGGGGGTGACAGGCAGCAATGCAGTGGGGGGTTCAGACAGCAACGCAGTGGGCGTGTCAGGCAGTAACGCAGTGGGGGGTTAAGGCAGCAATGCAGTGGGAGAGGTCAGGCAGCAATGCAGTGGCGGGGTCAGACAGCAATGCAGTAGGGGATCAGGCAGCAACACAGTGGAGGGGTCAGGCAGCAACGCAATGGGGGGGTCAGGCAGCAGTGCAGTTGAGGGGGTCAGACAGCAATGCAGTGGGGGGGTCAGACAGCAATACAGTGGGTGGGGTCAGGCAGCAACGCAGTGGGGATGGAGGTCAGGCAGCAACGCAATGGGGGGGTCAGGTAGCAATGTAGTGGGGGGATCAGGCAGCAACGCAGTGCGGATGGAGGTCAGGCAGCGACGCAGTGGGAGGGTCAGGCAGCAACGAAGTGGACGGGGATCAGGCAACAATGCAGTTGGGGGTCAGGCAGCAACGCAGTGGCGGGGGTCAGGCAGCAATGCAGTGGGGGTTTCAGGCAGCAACGCAGTGGGGGGGGGATCAGGCAGCAATGCAGTTTGGGTGTCAGACAGCAACGCTGTGGGTGAGAGTCAGACAGCAACGCAGTGGGGGTGACAGGCAGCAACGCATTGGGGGTGTCATGCAGCAACGCAGTGGGGGTGACAGGCAGCAACGCAGTGGGGGGGTCAGACAGCAACGCAGTGGGGGTGTCAGGCAGCAACGCAGTTAGGGGGTCAGGCAGCAATGCAGTTGGGGTGTCAGACAGCAACGCTGTGGGTGGGGGTCAGACAGCAACGCAGTGGGGGGAATCAGGCAGCAACGCAGTGGGGGTGACAGGCAGCAACGCAGTGGGGGAGTCAGACAGCAATGCAGTGGGGGTGTCAGGCAGCAACGCAGTGGGGGGGGATCAGGCAGCAATGCAGTTGGGGTGTCAGACAGCAACGCTGTGGGTGAGGGTCAGACAGCAACGCAGTGGGGGTGACAGGCAGCAACGCATTGGGGGTGTCATGCAGCAACGCAGTGGGGGTGACAGGCAGCAACGCAGTGGGGGTGTCAGGCAGCAACGCAGTTAGGGGGTCAGGCAGCAATGCAGTTGGGGTGTCAGACAGCAACGCTGTGGGTGGAGGTCAGACAGCAATGCAGTGGGGAGGATCAGGCAGCAACGCAGTGGTGGTGTCATGGGCAGCAACGCAATGGGGGTGACAGGCAGCAACGCAGTGGGGGGTCAGACAGCAACGCAGTGGGTGTGTCAGGCAGCAACGCAGTGGGGGGTTAAGGCAGCAATGCAGTGGCAGGGTCAGACAGCAATGCAGTAGGGGATCAGGCAGCAACGCAGTGGAGAGGTCAGGCAACAACGCAGTGGGGGGGTCAGGCAGCAGTGCAGTTGAGGGGGTCAGACAGCAATGCAGTGGGGGGGTCAGACAGCAATGCAGTGGGTGGGGTCCGGCAGCAACGCAGTGGGGGGATGGAGGTCAGGCAGCAATGCAATGGGAGGGTCAGGCAGTAATGTAGTGGGGGGATCAGGCAGCAACGCAGTGGGTGGGGTCAGGCAGCAACGAAGTGGACGGGGATCAGGCAGCAATGAAGTTGGGGGTCAGGCAGCAACGCAGTGGGGGGGTCAGACGCAAGGCATTGGGGGGGTCAGACAGCAAGGCATTGGGGGGGTCAGGCAGCAACGCAGGGGGAGGTCAGGCAGCAACGCGGTGGGGGTGTCAGACAGCAACACAGTGGGGGGGTCAGGCAGCAACACAGTAGGGGGGTCAGGCAGCAACGCAGTGGGGGGGTCAGACAGTAGCGCAGTGGGGGGGGTCAGGCAGCAACGCGATGGGGATGTCAGACAGCAATGCAGTGGGGGAGGTCAGGCAGCAACGCAGTGGGGGGTCAGACAGCAACGCAGTGGGGGGTTACAGCAATGCAGTGGGGGTGTCAGGCAGCAACGCAGTGGGGGGGTCAGACAGTAACGCAGTGGGGGGGTCAGACAGCAACGCAGTTGGGGGGTCAGACAGCAACGCAGTGGGGGTGTCAGGCAGCAACGCAGTGGGGCGGTCAGACAGTAACGCAGTGGGGGGGGGTCAGGCAGCAACGCAGTTGGGGGGTCAGACAGTAACGCGGTGGGGGGGTCAGACAGCAACGCGGTGGGGGGGTCAGACAGCAACGCAGTGGGGCGGTCAGACAGTAACGCAGTGGGGGGGTCAGACAGCAACGCAGTGGGGGTGTCAGGCAGCAACGCAGTGGGGGAGGTGTCAGGCAGCAACGCAGTGAGGGGTAGAGCGGGGGGGTCAGGGGACACTGTGAAACTCCCAGCTATTAAAACCAGATGATGAACTTTGTGAATCATTTGTCCATATCTGACCGATGTTGAGGCCAATTCTATAACGAAGGTGAAGTGAGAACGTGTGCCTACTGGCTAATGGTGAAATGGATATTATTAATTTTAAAATCCAGGAACCTTTGTGGACTGTGGTTTACTAATCATTATCTTTTATTGTTTTCCTTCCTTGTTGCACGGCTGGGTGTCAGGGACCACAAGGACCCAAGGTGAGGTTCTCCCTTTTGTTCTTCCTTCAGACTGAGGTGAACTTTAGTTGAGCCACTCCTTTGCAGGTTGTGGTGGGTAGGAATCAACGATCTATTAAATGTGATTTATCAACTTGGTGTCAAGTTATGTCACAGTCACCTCCTGCTCCATTGGCCCTAGCCCCCCCATGAACTTGCTGAGCACACAACGTCTCAGGAGCCTGACTGTCACATTCACCAACATTCTAAACATCTCTCTCTATCTCTCTCTCTCTGCCTCTCTCGCTATATATCTCTCTCTTCCTCTTTCCCTCTCAATCTCTCACTCTCTCTCTCACTCTCTCTCTCTCTCTCTCTCCCTCCTTCCTCCGTCACTGCCCTCCCAACTCGGCCAACATCACTCTATTCTCAACCCCCCCAAACTGCTACTCCATCTCCAACTCCCCCATTCCCCACCAACCTCTGTCACTCCAAACTTCTTGAATATGTTCTCACCTCCCAAATCGGTGCCCAATTTTCTAACAACCCCATGTTTGAAACCTCCCAACAGCCTCGCGATCCGATCAAATACAATAGAATATCCTTTTATTGTCACATGTACTCCATTGTAGGAGTGCAGTGAAAAGTATTTACAACGTCTGCCTTCTTATGGCGCCATATTATGAGTCCCGGCATACAATTCTTGGACATAGCAGAGGAATGAAAGTAGTTGCATTCCGGGACTCACTGACCACACGGTGCTTCAGGACTCACATCCCACACGGCGTTCCGGGACTCACTGCCCACATGGTGTTCCAGGACTCACTGTTCACACGGTGTTCCAGGACTCACTGACCACACGGTGCTTCAGGACTCACATCCCACACGGCGTTCCGGGACTCACATCCCACACGGCGTTCCGGGACTCACTGCTCACACAGCGTTCCGGGACTCACTGCCCACATGGTGTTCCAGGACTCACTGTCCACACGGTGTTCCAGGACTCTCAGCTCACACGGTGCTTCAGGACTCACTGCCCGCACGTCGTTCCGGGACTCACATCCCACACGGCGTTCTGGGACTCACTGACCACACGGTGTTCCGAGTCTCACTGACCACACGGCATTCCGGGACTCACTGCTCACACGGCGTTCCGGGACTCACTGACCACACGGTGTTCCGGGACTCACTGACCACATGGCGTTCCGGGACTCACATCCCACACGGCGTTCCGGGACTCATTGTCCACACAGTGCTCCAGGACTCACTGCCCACACCTGTTCTGGGACTCTCTGCCCACACGGCGTTCCAGGACTCACTCTCCACACAGTGCTCCAGGACTCACTGCTCACACGGTGCTCCAGGACTCACTGCCCACACCTGTTCTGGACTCTCTGCCCACACGGCATTCGGGATTCACAGCCCACACGGTGTTCCAGGACTCACTGTCCACACGGCGTTCCGGGACTCACTGCCCACACAGCGTTCCGGGACTCACTGTGCACACGGTGTTCCGGGACTCACTGTGCACACGGGTGTTCCGGGACTCATTGTCCACACAGCGTTCCGGGACTCACTGCCCGCACGTCGTTCCGGGACTCACATCCCACACGGCGTTCTGGGACTCACTGACCACACAGTGTTCCGGGTCTCACTGACCACACGGCATTCCGGGACTCACTGCTCACACGGCGTTCCGGGACTCACTGACCACACGGTGTTCCGGGACTCACTGACCACATGGCGTTCCGGGACTCACATCCCACACGGCGTTCCGGGACTCATTGTCCACACAGTGCTCCAGGACTCACTGCCCACACCTGTTCTGGGACTCTCTGCCCACACGGCGTTCCAGGACTCACTCTCCACACAGTGCTCCAGGACTCACTGCTCACACGGTGCTCCAGAACTCACTACCCACACCTGTTCTGGGAGTCTCTGCCCACACGGCATTCGGGATTCACAGCCCACACGGTGCTCCAGGACTCACTACCCACACCTGTTCTGGGAGTCTCTGCCCACACGGCATTCGGGATTCACAGCCCACACGGTGTTCCGGGACTCACTGCCCACACGGCGTTCCGGGACTCACTGCCCACACAGCGTTCCGGGACTCACTGTGCACACGGTGTTCCGGGACTCACTGTGCACACGGTGTTCCGGGACTCATTGTCCACACAGCGTTCCGGGACTCACTGCCCACACGGTGTTCCGGGACTCACTGTGCACACGGTGTTCCGGGACTCACTGTGCACACGGTGTTCCGGGACTCACTGTCCACACAGCGTTCCGGCGCTTTGCCCACACGCGTTCCAGGACTCACTGCCCACACTTGTTCTGGGACTCTCTGCCCACACGGCATTCCGGGACTCACAGCTCACATGGCATTCCGGGACTCACAGCTCATATGGCGTTCCGGGACTCTGCCCACACGGCGTTCCGGCACTCTCTGCCCACACGACGTTCCGGGGCTCACTGTCCGCACGGCATTCTTGGACTCTGCCCACACAGTGTTCTGGGACTCACTGCCCACATGCAGTCCGGGACTCCCTGCCCACATGGAGTTGCAGTTAGATAGGATAATGAAGTAGGCACGGTGGTACAGTAGTTAGCACTGTTGCCTCACAGCGCCAGAGACCCGGGTTCAATTCCCACCTCAGGCGACTGTGTGGAGTTTGCACATTCTCCCCGTGTCTGCGTGGGTTTCCTCCGGGTGCTCCGGTTTCCTCCCACAGTCCAAAACTGTGCAGGTCAGGTGAATTGGCCATGCTAAATTGCCCGTAGTGTTAGGTGCAGGGATAAATGTAGGGGAATGGGTCTGGGTGGGTTGCGCTTCGGCGGGTCGTTGTGGACTTGTTGGGCCGAAGGGCCTGTTTCCACACTGTAAGTAATCTAATCTAATCTAATCTAATCTCGGCATTTGGTACTCTTGCCTTTATTGGTCAGAGCATCGAGTATATGAGTTGGGAATTCATGTTGCACCTTTGGAATACTGTTGCAATTCTGGTCTCCCTGCTGTAGGAAAGATGTTGTGAAACTTGAAAGGATTCAGAAACAATTTACAAGTATGTTGCCAGGGTCAGAGAGTTTGAGCTATAGGGAAAGGCTGAATAAGCTGGGACTATTTTCCCTGGAGTGTCAGAGGCTATGGGGTGACCTTATAGATGTTTATAGAATCATGAGGGGCATAGATAGGGTAAATAGACAAGGTCTTTTCCCTGGGATGAGGGAGTCCAAACTAGAGGGAATAGGTTTAGGGTGAGAGGGGAAACATATAAAAGGGACCTAAGGGGCAACTTTTTCACACAGAGGGTGGTACGTGTATGGAATGAGCTGCCAGAGGGAGTGGTGGAGGCTGGTACAATTACAGCATTTCAAAGGCATCCGGATAGGTATATGAATAGGAACGGTTTGCAGGGATATGGGCGAAGTGCTGGCAAACAGGACTACATTAGTTTACGATATCAGTTGGCATGGATGAGTTGGACGCCTCTATGACCCTTCCCTAGAATTCAATCTGTCAGTCTCAGATTCAACACCAATGTCCATTTGTGGAAGAGAGTTCCAGATTTCTATCACCCTCTGTGTGATGCATTGTTTTCTAATTTCATTCCTGAAAGAGTTGGCTCTAAAGATTTGCCTCTTCCTGTTGGTATGAGACTTGCTAACCAGCAGAAATGGTTTATCTCTGTTCACCCTATCTACTCCCCCCCCCAAATTTTGAAAATTTCAACCAAATCACCTTTTAACTTTCTTAGCAATATGGAGCTAGCATTGGGATGTTATGGCACAGTGGGTAGTGTTCCTATCTCTGGACCAGAAGCCCTGGGTTTAGGTCTCACCTGCTCCAGAGGGGCGTCATGACACCTCGGAATGTGTTGATTAGAAAATATTGACAATGCTAGTTTTGTGGAATCACTCCTAACCGCTCGAGTCTGAGTACCAGTCTGGTGAATATATAGTGACCTCTCTCCAAGTCTAATACCTCTTCCCTAAGCCACTCACTGGACTTGAAATATTAACTTTGTTTTGGATGTAGGTTTGCTCACTGAGTTGCAAGATTCATTTCAAGACGTTTCGTTACCTTACTAGGCAACATCTTCAGTGCAACTCATGCGAAACAATGCTGAAAATTCCTGTTTTCTGTTTATATGTTTGGGTTTCTTTGGGTTGGTGATGTTATTTCCTGTGGTGAAGTCATTTCCTGTTCCTTTTCTCAGAGGGGTGGTAGATATGGTCTAACTCGATGTGTTTGTTGATAGAGTTCCAGTTAGAATGCCATGCTTCTAGGAATTCTCGTGTGTGTCTTTGTTTGGCTTGTCCTAGGATAGATGTGTTGTCCCAATCGAAGTGGTGTCCCTCCTTATCTCCTTATATAAGGATACTAGTGAGAGAGGCTCATGTGGTTTTGTGGCTAGTTGATGTTCATGTATTCTGGTGGCTAGTTTTCTGCCTGTTTGTCCAATGTGAAATTTGTTACAGACCTTGCACGGTACTTTGTAAATGACATTAGTTTTGCTTGTTGTCTGTATAGGGTCTTTCAAGTTCATTAGCTGCTGTTTTAGTGTGTTGGTGGGTTTGTGGGCTACCATGATGCCAAGGGGTCTGAGTAGTCTGGCAGTCATTTCCAAGATGTCTTTGATGTAGGGGAGAGTGGCTAGGGTTTCTGGATGTGTTTTGTCTGCTTGTTTGGGTTTGTTGCTGAGAAATTGGAAGACTGCGTTCATTGGGTACCCATTCTTTTTGAATACACAATATAGTGATTTTGTTTCTGCTCTGCATAGTTCCTTAATGCTGCAGTGTGTGTTGGCTCGTTGAATTAATGTTCTGATGCAGCTTCATTTGTGAGTGTTGGGATGATTGCTTCTGTAATTCAATATTTGGTCTGTATGTGTTGTTTTCTTTTCGATGCTGGTTTGAAGTTCCCCATTGGCTGTTCGCTCTACTGTGACATCTAGGAATGGCAGTCTGTTGTTGTTTCCGACTCTTCAGTGAATTTTATGCCAGTAAGGGTATTCCAACCGGAACTCTATGAATAAACACATTGAGTTAGACCCTATCTGCCACTCCCCTGAGAAAAGGGACAAGAAGTGACTTCACCACAGGAAATAACATCACCACAGGAAGTGACATCACCAACTCAAAGAAACCCAAACATATAAATAGAAAGCAGAAATTTTCAGCATTGCTTCACCTGAGGCCCACTGAAGATGTTACCTATTAGGGTAACGAG
The DNA here is from genome assembly GCF_037043375.1 of Chiloscyllium plagiosum. NCBI lineage: Eukaryota > Metazoa > Chordata > Chondrichthyes > Orectolobiformes > Hemiscylliidae > Chiloscyllium > Chiloscyllium plagiosum. The sequence goes on along the minus strand of NW_028270159.1, from coordinate 9,513,180 downwards.
ACATCTAGAAATGAACCTTGCAGCTCAGCGAGCAAACCTGCATTAAAAACCTCAACCTGAGCTACAAATCTTCTCAAAACTCGCTAAGACCTATGAGCGCAATATGCTAAAACTGGCCCGAAAATGGGAAACAAATGCCATCCTACAGAGTGACACCCACGAACAGCTGTACCTCCTGCACAAATGCCTAAGGAACAGGTACTACCTAAATGTCTTCAATACAAACCTCCCTTTAACACCCCATTAGCCATAAGGATAGCAGAGCAAAACGGCCGCGGAATGCTTCGAGAAATGATTAATGATGCCCACAACAGACTCTGTAAATACAACCGGGAAAGTTTGCATCAAAAATCTTTACTCAGTCATGCAACAGACCATGAATGGATGGACACAGTACAACATGCCAGAGATATTAGACAGCGACAAACACAGAAAATGAAGAAACCAGACCTGCAGAAAAAATTAGACAAACTTACACATAGTAACAACACTGACAACACAGAAGTATGGATAAAAAACTTATCTGACCGACCCTTAACAGATACTGAAAAAGCCGTCTTAATAAGAGGATTAAATTACAACTGCCAGGATGCGGACAAGAACGATTTCTTAGCAACATTAGAAACAACACTAAAAGACAACCAACTCACAGAAGAAACCCAGCAAACCATCAGACAGGTAGTCACGCCAACATTAAGCAGATAAAAGGAAGGAAACACACTCAATACACAAGAAAGGAAAGCACTGGAAAGACTAGAAAAAAGATAAAAACATTGTTATCCTACCTGCAGACAAAGGACTCTTGACAATCATTCTAAATCGAAGAGACTATATTGAAAAAGTGAACGCACTACTTACAGATACCAACACTTACCAACAGGTGGCGAAATACCCAATCCCACAACGAGAGAACTGAATCACAGCCCTACTCAAAACACTTCAGAAATCTGGATAAATAAGTAAGACCGACTTCCAGAAAATGAAACCAGACGGATCCAACACACCACACTTCTACTGATTATCCAAATTTCACAAACCAGGAGCTCCCCTCAGAACCATAGTCTCGCTACCTGGAACATCAACTTACAGACTGGCCAAGGAGCTACACCAAAGACTAAAACCCTTAGTAGAAGACTCACGCCACTCCATCCACTCTACCCAAGAATTCCTGAAGACCATCAAAGACATTAAGATAGAAGAGGATGGAATAATGGTTTCCTTTGATGTAACAGCCCTGTTTACATCAATCAACATTAACCTGGCCAAGGGAACACTGACTACATTATTAGAAGGCCCAAAGACACACACACCAAACACCACTAACTTCATCAACAAGGACAGTATCATCAGGCTAGTGGACCTATGCCTTACCACACACTTCACCGTCAACAACAAACCCTACAGACAAACCAACAGAACACCCATGGGATCTCTGAAATCAGGGTTCTTAGCAGAAGCAGTAATGCAGAGACTTTAACAAACAGCTCTGCCAACCATCCAACCCAAACTTTGGGTCCGCTACATGGGTGACACCTTTGTCATCACGAAACAAAACACATTAGAGGAAACCTTCAAAACCATCAATAAAACCCTTACTGGCATAAAATTCACTAAAGAGGAGAAAAACAACAACAAATTGCCAACCCCAGATGTCACAGTAGAGCGAACAGCCAATGGGGAACTTCAAACCAGTGTCTACAGGAAAACAACACTTACAGACCAAATACTGAACTACAGAAGCAATCATCCCAACATCCACAAACGAAGTTGCATCAGAGCATTATTTCAATGAGCCACCACACACTGCAGCACAGAGGAACTACGTAGAGCAGAGAAAAGTCACCTAAACTGTGTATTCAAAATGAATGGGTACCCATCCACCGATTTCTCAGCAACACACCCAACCAAGCAGACAAAACATGTCCAGAAGACCTAGCCACTCTCCCCTACGTCAAAGACATCTCGAAATGACTGCCAAACTCCTCAGACCCCTAGGCATCATGGTAGCCCACAAATCCACCAACACACTAAACACCATCTAATGAACTTGAAAGACCCTATACAGACAACGAGCAAAACTAATGTCATTCACAAAATACCATGCAAGGACTGTAACAAACATTACATTGGACAAACAGGCAGAAAACTAGCCACCAGAATACATGAACACCAACTATCCACAAAACCACATGAGCCTCTCTCACTAGTATCCTTACATAAGGAGATAAGGAGGGACACCACTTCGATTGGGACAACACATCTATCCTAGGACAAGCCAAACAAAGACACACACAAGAACTCCTCGAAGCATGGCATTCTAACCGGAACTCTATCAACAAACACATCAAGTTAGACCATATCTACGACCCCCCTGAGGAAGTGACTTCACCACAGGAAATGACATCACCAACCGAAAGAAACCCAAACACATAAATAGAAAGCAGGAATTTTCAGCGTTGCTCTGCCTGAGGCCCACTGAAGATGTTACCTAGTGTGGTAATAAAATGTCTGGAAATGAACCTTACAGCTCAGCGAGCAAACCTACATCCAAAACCTCAACCTGAGCTACAAATCCTCTCAAAACTCATTAATTTGTTTCTTTCTCTGCCAGACCTGCTGAGTTTCTCCAGCTATTTCTGTATTCATATTTATAGTCAAATTGTCTTTACTTGGGCTTTGTACTGGAAATTGTGCTAAATGGAATTTAGAAGAAATGGTGGTGGGGAGTTGGAGAGATCTTACAGAAACATATAAAATTATGAAAGGAATAGATAAGAAAGAAGCAGGGAGGTTGTTTCCACTAGCGGGTGAAACTAGAACTAGGGGGCATAGCCTCAAAATAAAGGGAAGCAGATTTAGGACTGAGTTGAGGAGAAACTTCTTCACCCAAAGGGTTGTGAATCTATGGAATTCCCTGCTCAGTGAAGCAGTTGAGGCTTCCTCACTGAATCACAGAATCTCCACAGTGTGAAAACAGGTTGTTTGGCCCAACAGGTCTACACCAGCTTGCTGAAGAGCATCCCACTCATACTCCACCCCCCTACCCTATCCCTGTCACCTTGCATTTCCCATGACTAGTCCACCTAACCTGCACGTCTTTGGACTGTGGGAGAAAACCAGAGCACCCAGAGGAAACCCGCACAGACACAGGGAGAATGTGCAAACTCCACACAGACAGTCATCTGAGGCTGGAATCGAATGTCCGAACAGGAAATTAAGGGTTTTGGTGAGCGGGAGTCCACAAAAAAGGTCAGCCATGATCTTACTGAATGGTGGAGCGGGCTCCAGGGGCCATATGGCCTACTCCTGCTCCCATTTATCTTCTTATGTAAAATGATGGGATACTGTATAATTTGGGTGGGTAAATGAGGCGGGAATCCTTACATCCTTTAACATGTACTTAGATGAGGGCTTGAAATGTCATAACATTCAGGGCTACAAGCTCTCAGTGCTGGAAAGTGGGTCTAGTATGGATTTAGTGTCTCTCTGATGGTGCAGACTTGATGGGCCGAAGGGCCTGTTCTGTAACGTTTGACGATTCTATGATTAATTTCTCTTCAGGGTCCTGTCGGCCCACGAGGACTCCCTGGACCACCGGTGAGTTCATACATATTCACTTTACCTTGAAAAATCCATTTTCACTGCAACAATATCAGTTCATGTTTTAAAACCCTTTGTGGTCGGTTTTGTACTCAGAAGTCCTAATGATCCATTCTTTAAAAAATCTCCAACATTCGCTGGTTAGTAAGCTCACCTCTGATCTTTTCAACAGGGCCCTCCCGGAATTCAGGCCACATTCGTAAGTACTTTCCTTTAAAAGTTTACAGATAGTTAAATGACCCATACACTCTGTATTCTGTTCACAGGCACACACTGGCAGTATGTTAGTGAAATAAAGGCTTGGGGGACTTGACCGGGGAGGTGCAGAGGGATTGTTTCCCCTCGTGGGAGAGTCTAGGACCAGAGAATCTCTGAGTAAGGGGTCACACATTTAAGACGGAGATAAGAAGGAATTTCTTCTCTCGGAGGGGAGTGAACCTGTGGAATTCCTTCCTGCAGAGGGCTGGGTTGTTCAAGGCTGAGATGGATTTTTAACTGGGAAAGGGAATGAAGAATTAAGGGGAAAGTGGAGCTGAGGATGATCAGATCAACCATGATCTCAGTGAAGGGTGGAGTAGACACAGTGGGCTACGTCTAACGGCTCTTTGGTGATGGGTATTGTTGCAGCAACACCTTGCACAGGATGGTGAGTTGTTACAAATGTCTTCATCCAGAGGGTGGTCAGCCAGTGGAAAACAGTGACCCCCAATTCTTGAGTTATGGAGATTTTAACAGCACGCAAAGACACTTTTCTGCCCATCATGTCCTTGCCAGTCATTAAGTATCTACCATACTGTAACGCCAGTCACCAGCACTTACCCCATGGCCTCGTATGCTGTGATGTTTGAAGGGCTCAACTAAATACTTCATAAATAGTTCTAGATATTCCCATAAGAGGAAAAATCGTTTTCAAATCCACCCTGTCAGGATCTGTGAGAATCTTAAATCCATCAATCAAGTGGTCTCTTATTCTACTGTGCTCATGTGGATACAAGCCATAGGAAGCAGCTGAGGCTGAAACATTGAATACTTCCAAGACCGAGTTAGATCTTAAGCCTAAAGTGATCAAAGGATAGAAAGCTGGAATGGGGCCCAGAGTTGGATGGTCAGCCACGATCATATTGAATGGGAGAGCAGGCTCTCAGGGCCGAATATCCTACTCCTGCTCCTATTTTCAATGTTTCCTTTGGGCAGCCACATGGCTCTCAATCTGTTACCGAATCATTGAATGGTGTCACAGAAGGAAGCCATTCTGCCCCTAGTGTCTGTGCTAGCTGAAGGAGCAATTTCCAGAGTGCCAATTCCCCTGCCTTCTCTCTGTAATGATGTGGAGATGCTGGTGTTGGACTGGGGTGGACAAAGTTAAAAATCGCACACCACCAGGTTATAGTCCAACCGGTTTATTTGGAAGTACTAGCTTTTGGAGCGCTGCTCCTTCATCAGGTATCTACCTGACAAAAGAAAGCTAGTACAGTATTTCCAAATAAACCTGTTGGACTATAACCTGGTGTTGTGTGACTTTTAACTTTCTCCCTGTAACCTTTCATAATCTTCCGTTTCAGATAATAGTCCGATTCCCTTTTGAATGAATCAGCCTCCATCACATTCTCAGGCAATGCATTTCACTCACTCAGGGGAGAAGCTTCTGCTTGTCTTGCTCCTGTGACTAAAACGCCTTAAATCCGGCTTCATCTTTTGGTTTCTCCACCAGTCGGATCAGTTTCTCCAACTCTAATCCACCCAGACCTCCCCATGTTTGTGAACACTTTGATCAAATCCCCTCTCAACCTCTTCTCAAAGGAGAACAGTCCCATCCTCTCCAATCTATACCATCCTTTGGCTGCTTCATGTTTCTCATGAGAAATATTTGCAACGTTTTCGCATATTGCACGGATCAAGGGGAGTCATAGAGTCAAATAGCATGGAAAAAGGCCCTTGAGCCCAACTCGTCCATACTGACCAAGTTTCCCAAACTAAACTAGTCCCACTTTGCGTTTGGTCTGTATCCCTCTAAACCTGTCTAAATATCTTTTAAATGTTGTAATTATACCAGTCTCCACCACTTCCTCTGGCAGTTCATTTCATACGCGCAACACCCTCTGTGTGAAAATGTTGCCTCATAGGTCCCTTTTAAATCTTGCCCCTCTCACCATAAACCTATGCCCTCCAGTTTCAGACTCCCCCATCCCAAGGAAAAGACCTTATCTATTTACCCTATCCATGCCCCTCATGATTTTATAAACCTCTATAAGGTCATCCCTCAACCTCCGACACTCCAGTGAGAAAAGTCGCAGCCTATCTAGGCTATCCCTATCGCTCAAACCCTCCAGTCCCAGCAATATTCTGGTAAATCTTGTCCGAACCCTTCCACTGTAAGAATGTCCTCCCTGTACACTTCTCCTTAGACTGTGAGCCCTCCCTGCCAGCTTCCTGACTGCTCAGCTAGGGGACGATGCTCCAGCAGGGAAGGCCACCACGAAAATAGCCTTGGCACTTCACGGAGTGTGGAACATTAGCTGTTTGGCCCATCACCACTGGGCTAGCCCCTCTCGAAGAGCCCTCCACTGTTTCCCCCACCCACTCCGGTCTGAGGCTGAAGCATTCTCTGTTCTTATTTTCTGTCGTTTATTGTCTTCAGAAACACGAGGAGCTAGGTGCAGCTCTGCAAGCATTGATCGAATCGAAAACTGCACTCAGGACTGAGGTAACTGCAACGCTCCTCACCCAACCCTGATCAGTCAGATCCCGTATGTTTGAGAATTCCTGTAGCATAGCCCATCATAAAACAAACTACTGGAGTAATCGTTGCCAGTAATGGTTAGAAGTTACCCCTGTTTTCTCATGCAGAACTATCAGAATTCAGACGTACCTTTGCTTGACCAGGGAGCAGAGATCTTTAAGACCCTACACTACCTCAGTAATCTGATCCACAGCATAAAGAATCCACTGGGAACCAAAGACAATCCAGCTCGTGTCTGCCATGACCTCATGAACTGTGAGCAGCGAATGAACGACGGTGAGTCCAAATTGGTCAGTGGCTAGGAACTAAGCTCCTTCCACAAACACAGTGACTTCATGCCCCAGCGCTAATGGAATAGAAACAAAATACCGTGGATGCTGTAAATCTGATGCAACCACAGAAAGTGCTGGAGAAACGCAGCTAGATCTCTGGTTGCTTGAATAACTCAGAGACAATGCCAAGGTTTGGAGAGCCCAGAGATTTCCACTCACATCCTGTAGTCAAGCTGTGGCCTGAATGCGGAGCAGAGGGACAGTTCTAACACAGGGACAGGACCTGCTTTCTGTTACTTTGTCACAGTGTTTTCAATTCCCTCTCCCAATCCCGAATAAGCCCAGCATCCAATCTCTCTATGGTGTCCATTCTCTCAGACTGACCGGTCTATAATATCCACCCTCTCGGACTGACCAGTCTATAATGTCCACCCTCTCGGACTGACCAGTCTATAAAGTCTACCCTCTCAGACTGGCCGGTCTATAATGTCCACCCTTTCGGACTGACTGGTCTATAGTGTCTATTCTCAGACTGACTGGTCTACAATGTCCGTTCTATCAGACTGACGGTAACATCAACTCTCTTGGACTGACTGAACAATAATGTCCATTTGCTCAGACTGACCAGTCCACAATGTCAACCCTCACAGACTGTCCAGACAATAGTGACCATTCTCTCAGACTGATGGGTATATAAGTCTACCACCTTGGACTGACTGGACAATAGCGTCCAGGCTTGCACACTGGTGTGTCTACTCTCTCTCACTGACCAAGGGTCGGTCTCTTAGGCTGATTGGATGGTAGTACCCAGTCTCCCTGACTGAACAACTGTCTGGTACATTTGCAGTGCGGTCCTGCCCATAATCTATTGCAGGTGATTTTTGTCAGACAGCACAAGTTAGCTCCCAACTCAGATCCCATTGACTCGGTGATGTGAAGGGTGCAGTCTCCCCTCAGTCTCCCCATTGCTCCAAAGAGTCACAATCTAGCCTTTCTATTGTATTTGTTCTTCAGGCACTTACTGGATTGATCCTAACCTTGGCTGCACCTCGGATACAGTCGAAGTGATTTGTAACTTCACAAATGGTGGGCAGACCTGTCTCAAACCCATCACTGTCTCCAAGGTAGTGCTACAGTTTTGGTTTTTCTAACTTTATTTTTAATGCCTTAATGATCTACACAGTTTTGTTCCATAGCTAAAACCTGTATATTTAATCAGCAGGGGCCGATCAGACCTGCTGGTCACTGCCTATTTCAATTCCCCTTCCCACTCCCTTTCCAGCATGACCACCCTTGGCCTCCTCCATTGCCACAACGAACCACACCACAAATTGGAGGAACAACGCCTCATCTTCCACCTCGGCAGACTACACCCGGAGGACTCAACATTGAGTTCTCCAATTTCAAATAAACACCCTTCCCATCCCTCGATTCCCTTCCCAACCCCTCCCCCTCTTTTCCCATCCCCCAACTCTCTTCTCATCCCCTGACTCCCTTCCCAGCTCCTCCCTCTTCCTTCCCATCCCCTGACTCCCTTCCCAGCCCCTCCCTCTCCCTTCCCACCCACCCAACTCCCTTCCCAGCCCTTCCCCCTCCCTCCATCCTGCGAATCCCTTCCCAGCCCATCCCCCTCTCTTCCCGCGAATCCCTTCCCAGCCCATCCCCCTCTCTTCCCATCCCCTGATTCCCTTCCCAGCCCCCTACCCCTCCCTTTCACTCCTCCGTGCCACCTTCTGGACTCATCCTTCCCATCGACCATCCAGACCTCTACCTGTCTTCACCTATCCCCACTTCACCACCCTCGCTCCCGCCACCCCCTTTATCTGCAGCTCCTCCCCTTGCCCTAAAGAAGGGTTACACCTGAAACGTTGACTTCTCCACCTCCTGATGCTGCCTAGCTTGCTGTGTTCTTCCAGCCTCCTGCCTGTCTGTTTACTCTGAATGCCTGGCTAAGAGAAGCTGGTGGGAGCTGGTAACAGATTAAATCTACACCTTTTCCTGGATAGAGTCAATTATCCAGATGCAGAAAGACGAAAGGACAGATATGCACAAAACAAGGAACAGAGGAGGCCACTCGGCCCTTGCAGCCTGCTTTCCCATTCAATAAGATCTGATTTTAACCTCATAATCTACATTCCTGCACATCCCCCAATAATTTTCCATCCCCCTTGGTCATCAGGAATCTATCTACACAAAAACCGAAAGGACTGCAGATGCTGTAAATCAGAAACAAAAACAGAATTTGCTGGAAAAGCTCGGCAGGTCTGACAGCATCTGTGGAGAGAAGTCAGAGTTAACGAATCAGGGTCAAGTGACCCTTTCTCAGAATCTGTCTACCTCTGCATTATAAATATTTAAAGACTCTGCATCCATGGCCTTTTGAGGAAGGAAATTCCAAACATTCACAACCCTCTGAAAGAATTTTTTTTCATCTCTGTTTTAAATGGGCAACCCCTTAATTTTAAACTCTGACCCTCTCGTTCTAGATTCTGCCACAAGGGGAAACATCATCTCCACATCCACCTGGTCAGATTTCCTCAGGATCTTATATGTTTCGATTAAGGAATCTCATAGAAACCTAGAAAAAAAATCAAGCAGGTTAGAAGCAGGAAGAATGTTCCTCATGGTGGGGGGAGGTACAATCCAAGGGTTACAGTTGGAAGCATATGGAGTAAACATTTCAGGACTGAGATGAGGAGAAATGTGTTCACCCAGAGAGTAAGGAGCCTTTGAAAATCTCTACCACAGGAAGCGGAGAGGCTAAATAGTTGTGTTTTGTCAAGAAGGGCGTACATACAGCTCTTGTGGCTGAAGAGATCAGGGGATATAAAGTGGGGGAGGGCTGGATTAGAGTACTGAGCTCAATGAGATGGAGTAGTCACGAGGGGCTGAATAGACTACTCCTCCTATGTTTCCTTATCATCTCTGAATGTTCTAAACGCCAGAGGATATGGTTCTAGATTGTCCTGCCTTTCCTCCCAAGACAATCCACTCATTCCATGATTTCGAACCTTAGTTTTGACGGAAGCTCAGTTGATGAGTTTGTGTGTCCAGGTGCAGGAGGGTCATTGCCAAAGTGCAATGCTGGAGATTGGAAGCAAAACCTGGAAAAGCAGTGCAGATGAAAGCACACACATACAGTCATAGAGATGTACAGAATGGAAACAGACCCTTCAGTCCCACATGGCAGAAGGCGACAGAATAAACAGTTCAGGTCCGTGCCCTTCCATTGGAGCGAATTGACCTGAAGCATTACCTCAGTTTCTCTCTTCACAGAGACTGCCCTGGCCTACTGAGTCATTCTGAGCAGATCCAGGCACTGCATCTTCAGGAAAAAGTATTAGACTTGGAGAGAAAGCAGTGTAGATTCACCAGAATAGTACCCAAATTCCAGGGGTTAGGATAGATTCCACAAAACTAGCATTGTCAATATTTTCTAATCAAGCTGCTCCAAAATGTTATGAAACCCCTCTGGAGCAGGTGGGACCCTAAACCCAGGGCTTCTAGTCCAGAAGTAGGGACACTACTCACTGCACCTCCACAACCCAATGCTAGCTCCATATTCCCGAGAAAGTTAAAAGGTGATTTGATTGAAATTTTCAAAATATGGGAGATGTAAATAGGGTGACAGAGAGAAATGATTTCCACTGGTTAGAGCCTCATACTAGCTGCAAGAGGCAAATATTTAGAGCCAACTCTTTCAGGAATGAAATAAAGAACTATTGCATCACACAGAGGGTGATAGAAATCTGGAACTCTCTTACCCAGATGGCCATTGATGTTGAATCTGAGACTGATAGATAGTGTTAGGCAGAGGTATTACAGGAAATAAGGTATTACAGGAAATGAGGTATTATAGGATATGTGGTATCACAGAGGTATTATAGGATATGAGATTCCATTTGAAATTAAGTCATATCAACAATGATCTCATTGAATGATTGAATGGAATGGAGGGGCAGAGTGGCCTCCCTAAGAGTGTTCCATATATTTTATTAACCGTTACTCTTTACAGCTCTAAGTCCTGGAAGAGACAGAACTTGTACAGCTTTAGGATTAGGGTTCTAAGATCTCAAACTGCAATGGTGCTGGAAATCCTTCCCTTCCACTCGTCCGGACAAAAAGCAAGAATACCAACATTTCAAAACATTGCAGAAAGGCAAAGAAAAGGGTCCTCTTTCAATCAGGAGAAAGTAAGGACTGCAGATGCTGGAGATCAGAGTCAAAAAGTGTGGCGCTGGAAAAATACAGCAGGTCAGGCAGCATCTGAGGGGCAGGAGAGTCGATGATTCGGACATAAGCCAAAACATCGACTCTTAATCAGTAAACATCCTTGAATTGTGGGGCGGTCTGGAATTGGGTATTCTTGCACTGGTCCTGATGAACATGAGAGGACAAGGCTTTACAACGTGTTCAGCAACGTTTTCAGCAAGGCCAGTGACTCATTGTTCGATACTACCAACAGCAGAGTCCGTGGCGTTTTGTATTTTCACAGTTTCAGAATGTGAAACCATGAATGTGTTTTGGAATCTGAAGGTTGCTGTTTGAAGTGGCAGTACTGGTCAGGAACTCCAGGTGGCAGTGCTGAGACCAAAAAGCAGCACCATCAAGCAGTACTGCATTGTTGTCAAATTTCTCTAAAATACAGTACTCCCCTCAAATTGTTGGTTTTAACGATTTTAACCTAAAAACCTTAAATGCCGAACGTGGGGTGGAGGGGGTAAGGAGTAAACAATAAGTGTGGATAGAGCCCGGAGAGAGAGAAGGACATTGTTGCCTGCTCCTTTGTCTGTCCAATTCTCCACTCTCTTTGGGCTCTATCCTCACCTAATGTCTGCTCCTTAGTACCGCACCCTATCTTCTGTATGAAAAACAACCTTTTCCCAGCTACCATCAGTTCTGAGGAAGGGTCACTAGATCCGAAACGTTAACTCTGCCTTCTCTCTCCACAGATGCTGCCAGATCTGTTGAGCTATTCCAGCCATTTCTGTTTTTGCTATCTAAAGTGCAGCTAAGTGGACAAATGAAGGAGTGGATAATAATAATCTTTCCCTCCAGGCTCTATCCACACCTATCGAATACTCCTTACCCCCTCCCTCTGCCACCCTATCTTCTGCATCAAAAAAAAATTTCTTCCGAACTACCATCTGTTCTAAGGGTCACCGGACCCGAAACTTTAACTCTGATATCTCTCTGCAGCTGCTGCCAGACTTGCTGAGCTTTCTCACCAATTTCTGTTTTTGTTTCTGATTTCCAGCATCCGCAGTTCTTTCAGTTTATATTACAGACTCTCACTTGCACCCAGATGGTTGAAACTCCTATTAAAAGGTGCAGACTCAGTTATCAATCCGATCCACTGCGTCTGTGATACTCCAGCCTGAATGTAGAAGCCCCTGGTCAGTAGTCATCTTGAAGCTTTATGCACACTGGTCATCTGTACGATAGCAGCGTAAGGGGACATTCAGCCTATCAAGTCTACATTGCCATTCAATAAGATCTTGACTGATCTGATAATCCTCAACTCCACTTTTCCGCCTTTTCCCCAAAACTCTTGATTCCCTTTCTGATTAAAAACCTGCCTAGCCCAGCCTTGAACATACTTAATGACCCAGCCTAGACAGTCCTTTGTCGTAAAGAATTCCACAGATTCACTAAAACAAAACTAAAAACTGCAGATGCTGGAGATCTGAAACAAAAACAAAACTTTGTGGGGAAACTCTGCAGGTGTGGCAGTATCTGAGGGAAGAGAGCAGAGTTCTGATGAAGAGTCACAAGACTTGAAATGTTAACTCACTGGCAATTTCTGTTTTTCTCCTTCCCACTTATTTTTATGTCATCTACAAACTTGGCTGTAGGATGTTCACTTTCCTCATACACATCATTAATATATGTTAGGGGAAAGTGAGAAGTGCAGATGCTGGAGAGTCAGAGTTGAAAAGTATGGTGCTGGAAAAGCACAGCAGGCCAGGCAGCATCCGAGGGGCAGGAGAGTCGATGTTTTGGGCATAAGCCCTTCATTAATATATATTGTCAATAACTGTGACCCCAGCACTGATCCCTGGGGCACTCCACTAATTACAGGTTGCCATCCTGAAAATGCCCCCCTTATCCAAATACTCTGCCTTCCATGAGTTAAAAATCAGAAGTAACACAACACCAGGTAATAGTCCACTTAATAAGAGCCCATAATGTTAGGGGTCGCACATTAGCATGAATAGAGGATTGGCTAACTAGTGGAAGCCATGATGTGGTGGTGCCGGGACTGGATAGGGTGGACAAGGTCAAAAGTCACACGATACCAGGTTATAGTCTAACAGGTTTATTTGAAATCACAGGCTTTTGGAGCGCTCCCCCTTCATCAGGTGACATGCAGGGGCTATCTCAGTGTCAGATGAAAGAGTGTCGCTCTGAAAGCTTGTGATTTTAAATAAACCTGTTAGACTATAACCTGGTATCGTGTGACTTTTGACCTTGTCCACCCTATCCAGTCCCGGCACCACCACATCATGGCTTCCACTAGTTAGCCAATCCTCTATTCATGCTAATGTGCGACCCCTAACATTATGGGCTCTTATTAAGTGGCCTAACATGTGATGCCTTATAAAACACTTTCCAAGTGACTAGCCCCTTGCAGAGATCAAGTTGCTATGGTTACATCCATGATCCATGCATGTTGGAGAATGCAGTTGTGGGTAGTGATGGGAGAGACTCCGATTTTCTTAATACCACATGGTCAGCCTGAGAACTCTCTGGACCTTACTGGCTGCTGTTGGCCTATGTACTGGGAGGGTGTAGAGTGATAATTGACCCGTTCACCTTGGTGCTAAAGTGGTCTTGGCTGCTGAGTGTCTGGATCAGAGGCAGAGGTATCACCAACTGTGCCACAAGCTGCTCTTGGCTTAAGTTGTGAGGTTGAGGTACACTAATTGTATTTTCATTTCTGTGAGTTTAAATTATTGAGAATGTGACCTGATTTCAAATGGCTAAGGGGCAGAGTGGAGGGAAACCATTGCCTTGGATTAGTGAGTCTGGAAAGCAAGGGGAATAATTTTCAAAGTGGAGCCAGGCTAAAATCAGCAAGCTCTTGGAAGCCAGTGGAAACCTGCATATAGTGACCCCAGAAAGAAAGGCTGCATTTGTGTAGCACCTTTCAGCACAACCAGAGGTCTTAAAGCACTTCGCATCCAATGAAATCAGTTATACGCCCATCACCATGGCAGCAAGTTTATTCACAGCAAGCTCCCACAAACAGCAACGTGACAATGCCCGGGGAACCTGCTTTTGTGTCATTTATTGAGGGACTGATATTGTTCAAACATCAAGAAAGACACCCCTGTTCTTCTGCAAAATAGTGGTCTTGGGATCTCTCACATCCACTCTTGGCCCGTCTAACATCTCGTCTGAAAAGAGAGTGAGGGGTGATGGAGAGCGACTGGGATTTTTAAGTCTGAGGCGAGTAGATTCTGGGAAGGGGGAAGGGTATCAAAGGAGAGCTCCCTTGGTGGGAGAGTAAAGCTGGGGTATAAGTTACGGAAATTATTCAGAGGACTGAAACAGAAGCCTTTTGTTTCTGCATTCTGAACAGTAAAAGTTTGAATAACCCTTTTCATGTTGTTGAATAAACAACAACTGCATATAGTTACCCAATAAATATTGTGACGATGCTTTAACCTTGTCCCTGTTGGCAAATAGTTCTGTAGAATCTTGAAACAAATGTATTACTTTATATAGTTAGGAGTGGCATAACTACAACAATTTAAACCAGGACTCAACCTGTAACTATGTAAATTCTGACAAATAAATGCTGTAACTAACACATTAAATCCAAACTCACCCTGTGCTACTCAGTTATGCACAACGAACGTTAGAGCTGTCACATTAGCCCTGGTTTTATTGTATAGCTCTGAAGGCTTTAGGGCATATGCTATTTTTTAAATTACGTGTTCACAGGTGAGTGTCATTGCACAGAGGGCTGTTAAAAGTCAATCCCCTTGCTGTGGGCCTGGTGTCTCTTGAGTTCTAATGTCATCATAGTGAGATTTGAATACACAACCCTAGAACATTAACTGGGTTTATGGTCCAATGAAATTACCACTAGGCCACTCCTGACCCACCCTCAACCAGAGAATCACTGCAATGTCTCCCATTCCTTTTCCTGGTTGGACGGCTGGTTTGCGATGCAGAGTGATGCCAACAGCATAGGTTCAATTCCCACGTCAGCTGAGGTTACCATGAAGGTTCCTCCTCCTCAACATCTCCCTCACCTGAGGTGCAGTAACTCTTGGGTTAAACCATCACCTGTCGTGTCTCTCTAATGAGAGAGCAGCCCTAGGGTCCAGTAAGACCATGGTGACTGTATCTTTTCCTTCTGCCTCTGGTATCCTTCAAGGATTTATCCCTGGCTACCTCCTGTCTCCCATCCAAAGACATCATTATCCAAAGACACACCATCTGTTTTCATGTATACACGCTCAGCATCCAGCTCTCCCTCCCATCCATCTCTGTTGAGCCTATCATTCTTCAGAAATTGCCTTCACTACTTGTCCAACACCCAGTCCTGTATGAGGGGAAGATCAGCCATGATCATACTGAATGCCGGGGCAGACTGGCAGTGCGGAATGGCCTGCTTCTGCTCTGAGTTTCTATATTTCCCCCAACCAATATTGGGAAGATTTCATCTTCAGTCTCTGCCTCAAGCTCCGAATTCCATTCCTCTGCTTAATGCTGCCTCCAACCTAATGTTCACACTAAGCCTAAAACTTTCCATTTCCAACTCCATAACATCACCAGAGTCTGCCTGTCATCCAGCCCCCTGCCCTGACTGCGGATTCCCTTGTCTAATACCACACCACCGCCATATTCAACCAGTTTAACCCACTCCAGGCTACTTTCCCACATTCTATTCCTACCCTGACTCAGAGCAACTCCCATTCCCCCTACCCCACCCCCACCCATGCCCACTCTCAGTGTCACTGACCTACACTTGCTCCAGATTGGGTAACTCCTTGACTGTAAAGTTAGCCTTGTTTTCAGATTCCATCATCGCTTCACCCTTCATCTCCTCCAGCCCTATAACCCTCCAAACCTGATCTCCAGAGCATTCCAATTCTGCCCTCTCCTACAAACGGCCATGCCTTCTGCTGCTCTAGGTTTAGCTCTGGGATGCTAAACCTCTGCATATCACATGAGTCTGAGAGATGTACAGCACGGAAGTAGACCCTTTGGCCCAACTTGTCCATGCCGACCAGATATCACAAACTAATCTAGTCCCCTTTACCAGCACTTGGCCCATATCCCTCCAAACCCTTCCTATTCATACAACCATCCAGATGCTTTTTAAATGTTGTAATCGTACCAGGCTCCACAACTTCCTCTGGCAGTTCATTCCATACACACACCACTCTCTTTCCAAGAAATATTCTTTCCACGAGCTAGCACAACTCAGATGGGTCAAATAGCCAATTCCTAGGTTTAATTATGCTGTTTTAAAGTATGATAAATGTAACTTTAACCTTAATACTGTATGGATTTCCTCTGTAGTTACAGATCAAACACTGTGCATCAGTACTACAACCCAGTTGTAACCTTGGTTACAGCAGCAAACACTTTGCGTAACTGTGGGTCTGTGTATCCTTTAGAGACCTACCCTACTGGGTCAACAACAGTTCTGGACAGTTGAAGCAATCCTTTCAGTATTTGTTGCAATATATTGCAACCAGTTACCATCTTAGACCACAACTGAGTGTCTTGCATGGCTGTTTCCGAGGTCATTGAAAACAACCACACTGCTGTGGGTTTGGAGTCACATGTAGGTCAGATCCGGTAAAAACAAGTTGCCTTCCCGAAAGGACATTTGTGATCCTGACAAACATTTGTGACAAGACAGTAATTTACTCAGCACCAATATATATTTGTAACTTTTTTTATTCCAGATTATTTAATTAATCAAAATGTAATCTCAAAGGTAGGATTTGAGATCACTTTTCAGGTTTAAGTTTAGGCATTACTAGTCATGTAAGGTAGTGTACTGGTAATGTCACTGGGTCCAAAGTCTAGAGACCTGGTTTAATGTTTTTGGGATGTGGGTTCAAATCCCACCATTCTAGTTTGTTCCTTAAATTACTCACTATCCTGACTTGGAAATATATCACCATACCCACTGTTGCTGAATCAAAACCCAAAAACACTGCCCCTATCAGCACTGTGGGAACTCGCACAACACCAGGTTATAGTTCAACAGGTTTATTTGAAATCAGAATGGCACGGTGGCACAGTGGTTAGCACTGCTGCCTCACAGCGCCAGAGACCCGGGTTCAATTCCCGCCTCAGGCGACTGACTGTGTGGAGTTTGCACGTTCTCCCTGTGTCTGCGTGGGTTTCCTCTGGGTGCTCCGGTTTCCTCCCACAGTCCAAAGATGTGCAGGTCAGGTGAATTGGCCATGCTAAATTGCCCGTAGTGTTAGGTAAGGAGTAAATGTAGGGATATGGGTGGGTTGCGCTTCGGCGGGGCGGTTTCAAATAAACCTGTTGGACTATAACATGTGACTTCTGTCTCTGTACGGTCCAAGCGTAGAATGCATGATGCAGAATTGTTCCTGTCACAAGAATCAGTTCTGTTTTGCTGAAAACCTTGTTAAATGGCAGACAAAGAGAATTTGAAGGGAATAGACAGGCAAAATCTTCAGAGAAAGGCCAGCATTAATATTGCAACGTGACATTCTTGGATCAGATCTGGGATATGCTGGGTAATCAGCCAAGGTCATATTAAATGATGGAGCAGGCTCGAAGGGCTGAATGGCCTACTACTATATCTCTATCTAATGGGATTTTAAAGAGACCGGGTGGAAAAGTAACTAAAGGGAACTTCTGTGTTAGGACAGGAGTCACAGGAGATTGAATGAGAAGGTGGTTGTTGGAACAGAGTGGCGGGGAATACTACCGGGTGACAAGTGGAAACTCAAGGCAGGACCCTGTGGCTCATCTTCAAGGTTATTGGCTCCTTGAGAGCCAGAGCTAACAACAATGAGATGGAACTGGATGGCTCGGATCTCAGCCGCAGAGAGACGGGCCGAATGGGCTCTGACTATGCCATAAACATTTGAAATAGGGGATGAAACCAAAGGAGGGGTAAAAGGATGGCCAGCTGTACTCCCGACAATGAAACGGGATGACCACTAAGATATTCAAAAAAGGGGAAATAAAACAGAGGGGAAGATATTTTTAATGTTTTTCTTTCAGATGTTCAGTGTTTTTGTTATTTATTCATCGGACATGGGCATCGCTGGCTGGGCCCAGTATTTATTGCCCGTTCCTAGTTGCCCCTTGAGAAGGTGCGGGTGAGCTGCCTTCTTGAATCACTGCAGTCCGTGTTCTGTGGGTTGACCCACAATGTCCTTAGGGGGGGAATTCCAGGATTTTGACCCAGTGACAGTGAAGGGAGAAAGATATATTTCCAATTCAGGACGGTGAGTGGCTTGGTGAACTGCAAGGGGTGGTGTTCCCATGTATCTGCTGCCCTTGTCCTTCTAGATGGAAGTGGGCATAGGTTTGGAAGGAGCTGTCTGAGGATCTTTGATGAATTTCTGCAGCACACCTTGTAGATAATACACACTTCTGCTACTGAGTGTCGGTGGGGGAGGGAGTGGATGTTTGGGGATGTGGTGCCAAATCAAGTGGCTGCTTTGCCTAAGATGGTGTCTAGCTTCTTGAGTGTTGTTGGAGCTGCACCCATCCAGGCAGGTGGGCAGTATTCCAGCACACTCCTGACTTGTAGATGGTGGACTGGCTTTGAGAGGAAATGTTTTAAATTCATTTACATGATGTGGGTGTCACTGGCCGAGCCAGGATTTATTGCTCAGAGGGCAGATATGAGTTAACTACATTTATGTGGGTCAGGAGTCACATGTAGGCCAGACTGAGTCAGGATGGCAGAATTCCTTCTCTGAAGGACAGTAATGAACCAGGTGGATTTTTCCAACAATCAGGAATGGTTTCATGGTGTTCATTAAAGTCTTAAATCCGGATATCCATTGAGATTGATCTGGTTGGCTCCACTGTCTACCATTGGTGAGATTTGAACCCAGGACTCCAGAACACTACCTGGGACAGTAGATTACTAGCCCAGCAATCACATCACCAGGCTGTCATCTCCTCAGGAAGGGAGGGGAGTTATTAGTTTGTGGACAAGACTTTCTGTTGCTTGGTTTCCTTATTCAGTCATGGGATTTGGCATCATTGGCTAGGCCAACATTTATTGCCAATCTCGAATTTCGCAGAGGGAAGCTAAAGTCAACCACATTGCTGTGGGGCTGGAGTTCCATGTAGACCCAGACCAGGTAAGGACAGTAGAATTCCTTCCCTAAAAGACATTAATGAACAAGATGGGTTTTACCAACAATTAACAATGGTTTCATGGTCATCATTAGACCTTTAACTCCAAATTCTTTATTGAATTCAAATTGCACCATCTACCGTGGCGGGATTTGAACTCATGCAGTTCCTACTCTAAGTGTGACGGCTTTCTCCTGACTCTTTGCTTTCAGTTGGAGTTTTCAGTCGGACGGGTCCAGATGAACTTCTTACATTTGCTCAGCTCGGAGGCAATCCAACACATCACCATCCACTGTCTCAATGTGCCAGTCTGGACAGATGGGAGCTCAAAAAAACCCTTCAAACAAGCTGTCAAGTTCAAGTCCTGGAACGGGTTGATGCTGGAAGCCGGAGGGCAGCTGGAACCCAAGGTGGTGGTAGACAACTGTCAGGTAAAGACCTCTCTGCCCTTCTGAATGGAACTAGAAGTGATTTTGTTGGGGTTTGAATGGGCATTTAAGGGAAATAAGCCTGCAGGGCTTATTCTTAAGGTGAATAGAGCAAGATTTGATAGGGACCTGAGGGACAACCTTTTCATGCAGTGGGTGGTGTATATGTGGAATGAGCTGCCAGAGGAAGTGGTAGGGGTTAGGTGTTGTTACAACATTTTAAAGACATTTGGACAGGTACATGAATAGAAAAAGAGGTAAAAACAATGACTGCAGATACTGGAAACCAGATTCTGGATTAGTGGTACTGGAAGAGCACAGCAGTTCAGGCAGCATCCGAGGAGCAGCGAAATCGATGTTTCGGGCAAAAGCCCTTCATCAGGAATAAAGGCAGTAAGCCTGAAGCGTGGAGAGATAAGCTAGAGGAGGGTGGGGGTGGGGAGAAAGTAGCATGGAGTACAATAGGTGAGTGGGGGAGGGGATGAAGGTGATAAGTCAGGGAGGAGAGGGTGGAGTGGATAGGTGGAAAAGAATATACGCAGGTAGGACAAGTCCAGAGAAGTCATGGGGACAGTGCTGAGCTGGAAGTTTGGAACTAGGGTGAGGTGGGGGAAGGGGAAATGAGGAAACTGTTGAAGTCCACATTGATGCCCTGGGGTTGAAGTGTTCCGAGACGGAAGATGAGGACTTCTTCCTCTGTCTTCGGATGCTGCCGATTGCTGTGCTCTTCCAGCACCACTGATCCAGATTCTTCCTCAAGGCGTCTGGTGGTGAGGGAACGGCGGTGAAGGAGGCCCAGGACCTCCATGTCCTCGGCAGAGTGGGAAGGGGGAGTTGAAATGTTGGGCCACAGAGCAGTGTGGTTGATTGGTCCGGGTGTCTCGGAGATATTCCCTAAAGCGCTCTGCTAGGAGGCGCCCAGTCTCCCCAATGTAGAGGAGACCGCATCGGGAGCAACGGATACAATAAATGATATTAGTGGATGTGCAGGTAAAACTTTGATGGATGTGGAAGGCTCCTTTAGGGCCTTGGATAGAGGTGAGGGAGGAGGTGTGGGTGCAGGTCCTTTGACGACCGACTTGACACTGACATCTTTTACAAACCCACCGACTCCCACAGCTACCTGGATTACACCTCTTCCCACCCTACCTCTTGCAAAAATGCCATCCCTTATTCCCAATTCCTCCGCCTCCGCCGTATCTGCTCCCAGGAGGACCAGTTCCACCACAGAACACACCACATGGCCTCCTTCTTTAGAGACCGCAATTTCCCTTCCCACGTGGTTAAAGATGCCCTCCAAAGCATCTTGTCCACATCCCGCACCTCCGCCCTCAGACCCCACCTCTCCAACCGTAACAAGGACAGAACGCCCCTGGTACTCACCTTCCACCCTACAAACCTTCGCATAAACCAAATCATCCACCGACATTTCCGCCACCTCCAAAAAGACCCCACCACCAGGGATATATTTCCCTCCCCACCCCTTTCCGCCTTCCGCAAAGACCGTTCCCTCCGTGACTACCTGGTCAGGTCCACGCCCCCCTACAACCCACCCTCACATCCTGGCACCTTCCCCTGCCACCACAGGAACTGTAAAACCTGCGCCCACACCTCCTCCCTCACCTCTATCCAAGGCCCTAAAGGAGCCTTGCTCAGTTTGGGAAACTTGGTTGACATGGACAAATTGGAGCAAAGGGTCTGTTTCCGTGCTGTATGACCCTATGTCTGTAGCTATGGGGATAAAGTTGGAATGGGGGAAATGGAGACAAAAGCAGAATTGTTATGGTACAGAAGGAAACCATTCAGCCCATGGTGCCTTCGCCTGTACCTCAAAATGCGCCAGCCCCCTTCTGCTTTCAGCCCATGCCTTTGCTCATTATTTCTGCCGAAATAACCATCCAATGCCCTTCTTGAATGCCTCAATTGAAGCTGTGTCCATTACATCTCAAGGCAGTGCATTCCAGATCTACCCACTCACTGAGTGAAAGGAATAGGTCACCATACAGAGAGCTGGAATGCACTCGATGGACCGAATGGCCTCCTTCTCTGTGATAAATGCCTTAGTTGACTCCGAGTACAGATCACTGAGAGAAATCCAAGAGTTCTTTTATTTGTTCACATTCGGATTCACAGTAAGAGAGAGTGTTAACATTCCAAACGGCCGAAGACTTTTTCGATCCGAGCTGGGAGAACTTAGGAAAATAGAGTCAGAGAAATGTACAGGACGGAAACAGACCCTTTGGTCCAACTCATCCATGCTGACCCGATATCCTAAATTAATCTAATGCCATTTGTCAGCACTTGGCCCATATCCCTCCAAACCCTTCCTATTCATACACCCATCCAGATGCCTTTTAAGTGTTGTAATTGTACCAGCCTCCACCACTTCCTCTGGCAGCTCATTCCACATCCGCACCACCCTCTGCGTGAAAGCGTTGCGCTTTAGGTCCCTTTTAAATCTTTCCTCTCTCACCCTATGCCCTCTAGTTCAGGACTCCCCCACCCCAGGGAAAAGACCTTGTCTATTTACCCTATCCATGTCCCTCATGATTTTATAAACCTATATAAGGTCATCCCTTCACCCTCCGACGCTCCAGGGAAAACAGCCCCAGCCTGTTCAGCCTTTCTGTGTAGCTCAAATCCTCTAACCCTGGTAACGTCCTTGTAAGTCTTTGCTGCACCCTTTCAAGTTTCACAACATCATGACGGCTGTCAAACAAATGCAGAGTCTGGGAAAGGTGGGGAGTGTGGAGAAGAGTGAAGAGGGAGGGTTGATGGATGGGAGGCAGGGCTGCACAGGCTCAATGGCAACAGAGAAGAAAACGCAAAAACAATGAGCGTTTCTTTGGCCTTTTTCACCTTGGAACATCTCGGGATGCTTCACAGGGTCAGCGCTGTGTTCCAATTTAACACTGAGCCACTTACAAAGCCATTAGAGCTGTTGACCAGAAGCTCAGTCAAAGAAGTCATTTTTAAAAGTGTGGAAGCAGGCCATTCAGCCCACACTGACCCTCCAAAGAACATCACTCAAGTTGCTCCCCCCCACCCTATGTTTCCCATGGCTAGCCTGCAAAACCATGGGCAATCTCCCACAGCTCGTCCACTCTGACCTGCACTTCTTTCGACAGCGGGAGGAAACCCACACAGACACAGGGAGAATGTGCAAACTCCACACTGACTGTCACTTGAGGGTGGAATTGAACTCAGGTCCCAGGCGCTGCGAGGCAGCAGTGCTAACCACTGCACTACTGTGCTGTCCATCTCAGAGCAGAGAAAAGGAGGGGTGGGTGGGGGGTTGGGTTTGAAGTGAATTTTCTAAATTTCCGCAAGCCCATGGCTTTGGTGCTTCCTATTGTAGATGTAAGTGAAACGTGCTGACAGTCCTTGTTTTCATTGGTATTGGTTTTCAGATAAAAGATGGACGATGGCACCAGACACACTTCCTGTTTCACACCCAGGATCCCAATCAGTTGCCGATAGTTGGTATTTATAACTTACCACAACCAAAGCCTGGACTACATTACCACCTTGAGGTTGGGCCTGTCTGCTTTCTCTGAGACCTTGGATTGACCATCTTTAACCCACATCAGAGCATAGTTATCCTTTACTGTGTATTCAAATAAAACTCAAGGAATTGCTGACGTGATGTGTGGGAATATCACATTACCCATCAGAGAAGGCTACGCAATAGCTTTCTTTAAAATCAGAAAAAAAAAACTGTAAAGAGACATTAAGAGGACCTGTTTCGTGGGGAAGAATTTAGCCTAAAGCAACTAAAATTGAAGATTTTCACCCTCTAGCCTAAGAGTATGTAGGCTGCTGTGTATGAAGGAATGGATCAAAGTGGGTTGCAGAAGATCCATTTTAAAGAGACAGAGAGAGAGAAAGGGGGGAAAATAATAAATTGATTTGTAGTGGCTTAGCCAGCATTCTGTTCAGCAGTCCCAAGTTATGGGATACTCAGAAACGTTGATTGCATGTAGTCGATAGAGCTGGTGACCTGCATTGTCTACTAAGCAATCTCCAATGTGCAATAGTAAAGGGAGAAACTAGAGGAACTATCAAGGATTGATAAAATTCCCTAAATCCGTGACACTTCATCTGAAGTGTGAATGATTCCAATGTTTAGCTCTCAGCCACCAAACGCCTGAACTAATTAGTCAGTCCCGGGCATGGTGAAACCAAGTGATAAAGGAGGTTGGGTCCAGTTTCCTAGTGATTATGACATGGTGCTAGTGGGATGAACTTCGTGGGGTGATTTTTTTTCTACCTCTCATTGTCTGGAATTGGTGCTCACATTCTTGTGTTTTATTGTCGATATTCACATGTCGTTTTCGAATCACTGGTGCTATGTAATTACCACGAGGGTGGTGGGGGGGGAGGGGGAAGTTGTCCAGGGTGGGGGGGTATAGGGGTGTGAATGGGAGGGTCAATGTTTCGAGAGTGTGGGCCCCTCCCACTGACACCTGCTAAGGAAACCTTAAGTACGACAGTAATTGTTAAGTTAATGATGTCTAGAGTGCCTTTAATATTTGAAGAGATTATTTAACTGTGCTTCAGAGAGGTTCCAAACCCTACTGTTCCTGAGTGCCTGAGTGACCAATATTTGTTTCTAAACTAAAACGAAGGAAGGGAGTTGAGGAAATCGCTGAGAGTTTTTGCTGTTTTGTCGTTTGTTATCTTTGTTTTACTCTGTCCTGAACGCTTTTGTACAAAGTTGCCCCAAAAGCTGTAATTAATATTTAGAGAAGCTTTTAATAATTAAAGAAACCTGAGTCTTTCCTGAAACAAAGATAGATTTTTTTTTGCATCTTCTCCGCACATTGTGTACGATGTTTCTGTTGTATACAGTGTGTCAATATTTTACAATCTGCTATTTAATGTTATTTAAATATTTTTAAAACTTCGGTCTAAAGGAGGAACCATTGCCTGGTCCCAACACAGATGTCTATGTTTTGAAATAGACTGGTCCTTTGTGTGTAGCAGGTGTAAAGATGTTGCTTCAACACCCAACTGGTCTTGGAGAATAATGTAGAGTTCTTTCTGTTTATGCTTGTCTATTGTGTAAATTTGGTGCGTTGAAGAGAATATTTCAGTGTTTCAAATCTAAAGATATGCAGAGTCTAAATGTACTGTTTAGGAAAATGCTTTAAGCGCTTTTTAATTCTTGAATTTTTTTTACTTTGAAGGAAATATGTGAAAAATCTAGAATTCTAATACATTATTTTAAATTTATTGCATTTTTTAAACAAAAATCTAAGAATACAGTTGAAAAAAGCCAGCCATCAGAATACCTCATACATTTTGGTTCCATTCTGAATACATTTCAGCTTTGTTTATTTTTATTTTCTTTTTTTTTGTTTAAAGTTTGTTTTTTACTTCATTTTTGGATTTTTTTTCCATCTATTCCATTTGCTTTTTTTTTCTGTGTGTGTGTCTGTTGCTATAGAAACAGAGTAGCCATAAAATGGCCATCCGCAGACGTCAGTATCATAATTGCCTTAGCCACAGAGGTTTAAACGTTCTGTGCAGAGTTCACTATTTAGCTGTGAATTATCTTACTCAGCCTTTGCTAGCCTTGATGGGGCTAAGACTCTTCCATTGTTTGAAATTAAAAGTTTCTGAAATGTTACTGAAATAAATATTTCAAACTGAAGCAACGAAACCTGGCCTGAACGTTTTGTGTATTATTCAAGAAGCATACAGACATCAGAAATGGGAGTGGGCCAATCAGCTCTCCAGATTACCAGGAGAGTGGGAATTGAGAAACATTTCGGTCACGGTCGAACGGCAGAGCAGAATCAATGGGCTGAAGGGCCTCTCATTCTGCTCCCATATCTTATGATTAAGCCTGTCTCAATATTCAATAAGATCTGCCCCAGGCCTCGACTTCTCTTTCTTGTCAGCTCATGGTAGCCCTCACCTCCTCAATATGTCAAAAATCAATCTACCACCCAACTTCGGTCCAACTCCTTCATACCGACCAGATATCCCAACCCAATCTAATCCCACTTGCCAGCACCCGGCCTATTTCCCTCTAAATCCTTCCTATTCATATACCCCTCCAGATGCCTTTTAAATGCTGTAATTGTACCAGCCTCCACCACTTCCTCTGGCAGCTCATTTCATACACGTACCACCCTCTGCGTGAAAACGTTGCCCCTTAGGTCCCTTGTAACATCTTTCTTCAAATGCATTCAGAGATCTAACCTCCACAACTCTCTGAGCTGGAAAAGTCAAGGTAATCACTACCAAACTGAAGTAATTACTTTGTTCCTTAGTTTTAAATTATTGTCACAATGCCCTTCGTCCAGGATTCTTCATCTTCTCAACATCTGCCCTGTCAGTCATTAGAAACAGCAGAGTCATATGTTTTAATCACATCACTACATTTTCACACTCTGAATTGTTTAAATTATTCATTCGTTGGATATGGTCAGCATTTATTGCCCATCCCTAAATGCCCAGAGGGTATTAAGAGTCAAGCACATCACTATGTCAGGTATAGACAGGATAGATCGAGTGAATCCTTAGAAGAGTATAAAGGCAGTAGGAGTATACTTAAGAGGGAAATCAGGAGGGCAAAAAAGGGGACATGAAATAGCTTTGGCAAATAGAATTAAGGAGAAACCTAAGAGTTTTTACAAATATATTAAGGACAAAAGGGTAAGTAGGGAGAGAATAGGGCCCCTCAAAGATCAGCAAGGTGGCCTTTGCGAGGAGCTGCAGAAAATGGGGGAGATATTAAACGAGTATTTTGCATCAGTATTTACTGTGGAAAAGGATATGGAAGATATAAACTGTAGGGAAATAGATGATGACATCTTGCAGCTGGATGTCTTGAAACGCATAAAGGTGGATAAATCCCCAGGACCTGATCAGGTGTACCCTAGAACTCTGTGGGAAGCTAGAGGAGTGATTGTTGGGGCCCTTGCTGAGATATTTGTATCATCGATAGTCACAGGTAAGATGCCGGAAGACTGGAGGTTAGCAAACGTGGTGCCACTGTTTAAGAAGGGTGGTAAGGACAAGCCAGGGAACTATAGACCAGTGAGCCTGACGTCGGTGGTGGGCAGGTTGTTGGAGGGAATCCTGAGAAACAGGATGTACATGTATTTGGAAAGGCAAGGACTGATTCGGGATAGTCAACATGGCTTTGTGTGTGGGAAATCATGTCTCACAAACTTGATTGAGCTTTTTGAGGAAGTAACAAAGAGGATTGATGAGGGCAGAGTGGTAGATGTGATCTATATGGACTTCAGTAAGGCGTTCAACAAGATTCCACATGGGAGACTGGTTAGCAAGGTTAGATCTCACGGAATATAGGGAGAACTAGCCATTTGGATACATAACTGGCTCAAAGATAGAAAACAGAGGGAGGTGGTGGAGGGTTGTTTTTCAGACTGGAGGCCATTGACCAATGGAGTGCCACAAGGAGGTACAGTTAGTAAGTTTGCAGATGACATCAAAATTGGAGGTGTTGTGGACAGCGAAGAAGATTACCTCAGATTACAACAGGATCTTGACCAGATGGGCCAATGGGCTGAGAAGTGGTAGATGGAGTTTAATTTAGATAAATGCGAGGTGCTGCATTTTGGGAAAGCAAATCTTAGCAGGACTTATACACTTAATGGTAAGGTCTTAGGGAGTGTTGCTAAACAAAGAGACCTTGGAGTGCAGGTTCATAGCTCCTTGTAAGTGGAGTCGCGGATAGATAGGATAGTGAAGGTGGCGTTTGGTATGCTTTCTTATATTGGTCAGAGTATTGAGTACAGGAGTTGGGAGGTCATGTTGCGGCTGTACAGGACATTGGTTAGGCCACTCAGCACTGGCTACACACCCAGCACTGACTAAACACCCGGCACTGGCTATACACCTGGCACTGACTACACACGCAGCACTGGCTACACACTCAGCACTGGCTACACTCCGGACACTGGCTACACACCCAGCACTGGCTACACTCCGGACACTGGCTACACACTCAGCACTGGCAACATACCCAGCACTGGCAACACACTCAGCACTGGCTACACTCCGGGCACTGGTTACACACCCAGCAGTGGCTACACACTCAGCACTGGCTACTAACTCAGCACTGGCTACACACTCAGCACTAGCTACACACCCAGCACTGACTACATACTCAGCACTAGCTACACACTCAGCACTGGCTACACACCGGGCACTGGCTACCCACCCAGCACTGGCTACACACTCAGCACTGGCTATACCCACCCAGCACTGGCTATACCCCTGGCACTGGCCGCACACCCAGCATTGGCTAAACACCCAGCACTGACCAAACACTCAGCACTGGCTACGCACTCAGCACTGGCTACACACCCGGCACTAGCTACACACCCAACACTGACTACTCACCTGGCACTGGCCATGCACCCAGCACTGACTAAACACCCAGCACTGGCTACACACCTAGCACTGGCTACACACCCAGCACTGACTATACACCCAGCACTGGCTACGCACTTAGCACTGGCTACAGACCCGGCACTAGCTACACACCTGGCACTGACTACACACCCAGCACTGGCTACGCACTTAGCACTGGCTACAGACCCGGCACTAGCTACACACCTGGCACTGACTACACACCCAGTACTGGCTACGCACCGGGCACTGGCTACACACACGGTCACTGGCTATACACCCAACAGCTACACACCCAGCACTGGCTACACACTTAGCACTAGCAACACACTCAGCACTGGCTACACACCGGGCACTGACTAGATAACCAGTACTGGCAACACACCTGGGCACTGGCTACACACCCAGCACTGGCTACACACCGGGCACTGACTAGTCACCCAGCACTGGCTACACACCGGGCACTGACTAGTCACCCAGCACTGGCTACACACCCAGCACTGGCTACTCACCTGGCACTGGCTACACACCCGGCACTGACTAGCCACTCAGCACTGGCTACACACCTGGCACTGGCTACACACCCAGCACTGGCTACACACCCGGCACTGGCTACTCACCTGCCACTGGCTACACACCCGGCACTGACTAGATAACCAGTACTGGCTACGCACCTGGCACTGACTACACACCTGGCACTGGCTACACACCCGGCACTGGCTACGCACCTGGCACTGACTACACACCCGGCACTGACTACACACCTGGCACTGGCTACACACCCGGCACTGGCTACACACCTGGCACTGACTAAACACCTGGCACTGGCTAAACACCTGGCACTGGCTACACACCCGGCACTGGCTACACACTCAGCACTGGCTACACACCTGGCACTGGCTACACACCTGGCACGGGCTACACACCCGGCACTGACTAGATAACCAGTACTGGCTACACATCCGGCATTGGCAACACACCTGGCACTGGCAACACACCTGGCACTGACTACACACTCAGCACTGGCTACACACCCAGGCACTGACTACACACTCAGCACTGGCTACACACCTGGCACTGAGTACACATCCGGCACTGGCAACACACCTGGCACTGGCTACACACCCGGCACTGGCTACACACTCAGCACTGGCTACATGCCCGTACTGGCTACACACCGGCACTGGCTACACACCCGGGCACGGGCTGCGCACCCGGGCACTGGCTACACATTCAGCCCTGGCTACACACCCGGCACTGACTAGCCACTCAGCACTGGCTACACACCCAGGCACTGGCTACACACCCAGCACTGGCTACACACCTGGCACTGACTACACACTCAGCACTGGCTACACACCCAGGCACTGACTACACACTCAGCACTGGCTACACATCTGGCACTGGCTACACACTCAGCACTGGCTACACACACGGGCACTGGCTACAGACCCAGCACTGGCGACATAACCAGTACTGGCTATACAAATCAACCCCACCGTCCTGTGGCCCAACATTTCAACTCCCCCTCCCACTCTGCCTGGGCCTCCTCCATCGCCACTCACTCACCACCCGATGCCTGGAGAAAGAATGCCTCATCTTCTGCCTCGGAACACTTCAACCCCAGGGCATTAATGTGGACTTCACCAGTTCCCTCATTTCCCTTCCCCCCACTTAACCCCAGTTCCAACCTTCCAGCTCAGCACCATCCTCGTGACCTGTCCTACCTCCCAATCTTCCTTCCCACCTATCCTCTCCAACCTCCTCTCCGACCTATCACCCCCATCCACCTATTGTACTCTTTGCCACCGTCTCCTCAGCCCCACCCCCCATTATCTCTCCACCCTGGAGGCTCCCTGCCTCCATTCCTGATGAAGGGCTTTTGGCCGAAACGTTGATACTCCTCCTCGGATGCTGCCTGACCTGCTGTGCTTTTCCAGCTCCACACTCTCTGATTTCAACTCTGGCTAATCACTCAGCACTGGCTACACACCTGGCACTGGCAACACACCTGGCACTGGCTATACACCCAGCACTGGCTATACACCCAGCACTGGCTACACATCTGGCACTGGCTACACACCCGGCACTGTCTACACACCCGGCACTGGCTATACACCCAGCACTGGCTACACACCCGGCACTGGCTATACACCAAGCACTGGCTACACACCCAGCGCAGGCTACACATCTGGTACTGGCTACAAACCTGGCACTGGCTACACATCTGGCACTGGCTACACACCCAGCACTGGCTACACACCCAGCACTGGCCACACATCTGGCACTGGCTACAAACCTGGCACTGGCTACACACCTGGCACTGGCAACACACTCAGCACTGGCTACACATCTGGCACTGGCAACACACTCAGCACTGGCTACACATCTGGCACTGGCTACAAACCTGGCACTGGATACACACCCGGCACTGGCTATACACCCGGCAATGGCTATACACCCGGCACGGGCAACACACCCGGCACTGGCAACACACCTGGCACTGGCTATACATCCGGCACGGGCAACACACCCGGCACTGGCATCACCAGGCACTGGCTACACATCTGGTACTGGCTACAAACCTGGCACTGGCTACACACCCAGCACTGGCTACACATCTGGCACTGGCTACAAACCTGGCACTGGCTACACATCTGGCACCGGCTACACACTCAGCACTGGCTACACATCTGGCACTGGCTACAAACCTGGCACTGGATACACACCCGGCACTGGCTATACACCCGGCAATGGCTATACACCCGGCACGGGCAACACACCCGGCACTGGCTACACACCCGGCACTGGCTATACACCAAGCACTGGCTACACACCCAGCGCAGGCTATACACCCAGCACTGGCTACAAACCCAGCACTGGCTACACATCTGGCACTGGCAACATACTCAGCACTGGCTACACATCTGGTACTGGCTACAAACCTGGCACTGGCTACACATCTGGCACTGGCTACACACCTGGCACTGGATACACACCCGGCACTGGCTATACACCCGGCAATGGCTATACACCCGGCACGGGCAGCACACCCGGCACTGGCATCACCTGGCACTGGCTACACACCTGGCACTGGCAACATGCCCGGCACTGGCTACACACCCGACATTGGCTACACGCCCGGCACTGGCAACACAACCGGCAGTGGCAACACACCCAGCACTGGCTACACACTCAGCACTGGCAACCCCCCACTCATTTATGACTCCATTCGGGGCTCACCAACAGTTTAATAATCACTGGCACACGGTGAGGGATCATATACAAAACCATAATAATGTGCAAATGTCATGAAGCGAGTAACCCAGAGGCTTGGCTGAATGCTCCAGGAACTTGGTTCAGTTCCCCTTTGAGCAGCTAGTGCAGGCTAAATCCAGTTATTAAAGAAAGAACTGACAATGGCATGCACTGGTGACTGTGAAAGCACTGCTAATTGTCATAAAAACCCATTCAGGTCACTAAACGAAGGCACTCCCTCAGCACTGACCCTCCGAGAGTGCGGCACTCCCTCAGCACTGACCCTGTGACAGTGCGGCACTCCCTCAGCACTGACCCTCTGACAGTGCCCACTCCCTCAGCACTGACCCTCTGACAGTGCCCACTCCCTCAGCACTGACCCTCTGACAGTGCCCACTCCCTCAGCACTGACCCTCTGACAGTGCCCACTCCCTCAGCACTGACCCACTGACAGTGCGGCACTCCCTCAGCACTGACCCTCCGACAGTGTGGCACTCCCTCAGCACTGACCCTCTGACAGTGCGGCACTCCCTCAGCACTGACCCTGTGACAGTGCGGCACTCCCTCAGCACTGACCCTCCGACAGTGCCCACTCCCTCAGCATTGGCCCTTTGACAGTGCCCACTCCCTCAGCACTAACCCTCCGACAGTGCCCTCTCCCTCAGTGCTGCAGTGGGAGTTTTGTAGTGAGGTCTGTGAGTTTGTAACAATGCCGTCCACTGTATGAGGCCAGAAACAAGGACACGGTACAGTCAGTTCCCAGAGCTGCTCAGAACATCATGTAATCGCTCAGGATGAAACTTCCCGGTCTGCAATATTGTTGTTTTTGGTGACTGTGTGCCTGTGAGTGTTGCAATTGGTTATGGCACATATTCAACAAGACTTCCCCACATCTCGTCAGGAAAGACCCCTCCTGTCATTTACCAGAAACGCTGTCAGTGCTTCGTCAGCAGTGAGCAGGAACTTTCTCTATAAATACTCCGTCTGCTCCTGACTCCTGACTACTACAACAACAACAGCAGTCAACAAAGCAAATCCAGGAGCAGAAATGTCGGTCTACCCCACGCTGATCATCATCGCAGCCTGTCTAGTGGGATCGTTCTGTGCCCCACCACAGACCTGCAAGATGCTGAAACCCAGAAAGATTGAGCTGACAAGCCCCACGGTAAGTGGGAGAGGGCACAGGGGCGCACTGGTACCCCGCAGCTTTCATCTGAGGAGAAAGGGGCAGACCTGCATTCACATAGCACCCCCACACTGCCTTGGGACACCTCATGCCCTCTCCCCGAGACTTTAGGTTTGGTGCCAATGAGCTGTTTTCTGAAGGGTGGCGAGTGAGGTTTGGGAGTGCAGGAAATGCAGCTGCTGGGCTGTGCACAGCAAGATCCCACAGGCAGCAATGCGAGAATCGAGAAAACGAATCACTTTCGGAGTGATAACCGGTTCATCCAAACCACGGGCTTCACACCAAGACCCAGGAAAAGTCCAGCGTGATCCTGCACGCAGTGCCACATTGATCAGCACTGACCCTTCGACAGTGCAGCACTCCCTCAGCACTGACCCTCCAGTAGTGCAGCACTCACTCAGCACTGACCCTCCGGCAGTGCGGCACTCCCTCGGCACTGAGCCTCCGACAGTGCGGCACTCCCTCGGCACTGAGCCTCCGACAGAGCGGCACTCCCTCGGCACTGACTCTCCGACAGTGCAGCACTCCCTCAGCACTGACCCTGCAGCAGTGCCCACTCCCTCAGCACTGACCCACTGACAGTGTGGCACTCCCTCAGCACTGACACTCCGACAGTGCGGCCCCCTCTCAGCACTAACCCTCCGACAGTGCGGCACTCCCTCAGCACTGACCCTCCGACAGTGCGGCGATCCCTCAGCACTGACCCTCCGACAGTGCGGCACTCCCTCAGCACTGACCCTCCGACAGTGCGGCGCTCCCTCAGCACTGACCCTCCGACAGTGCGGCGCTCCCTCAGCACTGACCCTCCGACAGTGCGGCGCTCCCTCAGCACTGACCCTCCTACAGTGCCGCACTCCCTCAGCACTGAACCTCCGACAGCACCCACTCCCTCAGCACTGACCCTCCGACAGTGCTGCACTCCCTCAGCACTGACCCTCCAACAGTGCCGCACTCCCTCAGCGCTGACCCTCCGACAGTGCCCACTCCCTCAGCGCTGACCCTCCGACAGTGCCGCACTCCCTCAGCACTGAACCTCCGACAGCACCCACTCCCTCAGCACTGACCCTCCGACAGTGCTGCACTCCCTCAGCACTGACCCTCCGACAGTGCCGCACTCCCTCACCGCTGACCTTCCGACAGTGCCCACTCCCTCAGCGCTGACCCTCCGACAGTGCCCACTGCCTCAGCACTGACCCTCCAACAGTGCGGCACTCCCTCAGCACTGACCCTCCGACAGTGCGGCACTCCCTCAGCACTGACCCTCTGACAGTGTGGCACTCCCTCAGCACTGACCCTCTGACAGTGCCCACTCCCTCAACACTGACCCTCCGACAGTGCACATTCCCTCAGCACTGACCCTCTGACAGTGCGGCGCTCCCTCAGCATTGACCCACCGACAGTGCCCACTCCCTCAACACTGACCCTCCGACAGTGCCCATTCCCTCAGCACTGACCCTCTGACAGTGCCCACTCCCGCAGCACTGACCCTCCGAAAGTGCGGCACTCCCTCAGCACTGACCCTCCGACAGTGCATTCCCTCAGCACTGAGCCTCCAACAGTGCCCACTCCCTCAGCACTGACCTTCCGACAGTGCCCACTCCCTCAGCACTGACCCTCCGACAGTGCCCACTCCCTCAGCACTGACCCTCTGACAGTGCAGCGCTCCCTCAGCACTGACCCTCCGACAGTGCGGCACTCCCTCTGCACTGACCCTCCGACAGTGCCCACTCCCTCAGCACTGACCCTCTGACAGTGCGGCACTCCCTCAGCACTGACCCTCCGACAGTGCGGCCCCCTCTCAGCACTAACCCTCCGACAGTGCGGCACTCCCTCTGCACTGACCCTTCGACAGTGCGGCGATCCCTCAGCACTGACCCTCCGACAGTGCGGCGCTCCCTCAGCACTGACCCTCCGACAGTGCGGCGCTCCCTCAGCACTGACCCTCCGACAGTGCGGCGCTCCCTCAGCACTGACCCTCCGACAGTGCGGCCCTCCATCAGCACTGACCCTTCGACAGAGCCGCACTCACTCAGCACTGACCCTCTGACAGTGCCCACTCCCTCAGCACTGACCCTCCCACAGTGCCCACTCCCTCAGCACTGACCCTCCGACAGTGCGGCACTGCCTCAGCACTGACCCTCTGACAGTGCCCACTCCCTCAGCACTGACCCTCCCACAGTGCCCACTCCCTCATCACTGACCCTCCGACAGTGCTCACTCCCTCAGCACTGACCCTCCGACAGTGCGGCATACCCTCAGCACTGACCCTCTGACAGTGTGGCACTCCTTCAGCACTGAGCCTCCCACAGTGCGGCACTCCCTCAGCACTGACCCTCCGACAGTGCCCACTCCCTCAGCACTGACCCTCCGACAGTGCGGCACTCCCTCAGCACTGACCCTCCAGTAGTGCAGCACTCACTCAGCACTGACCCTCCGGCAGTGCGGCACACCCTCGGCACTGAGCCTCCGACAGTGCGGCACTCCCTCGGCACTGAGCCTCCGACGGAGCGGCACTCCCTCGGCACTGACTCTCCGACAGTGCAGCACTCCCTCAGCACTGACCCTGCAGCAGTGCCCACTCCCTCAGCACTGACCCACTGACAGTGTGGCACTCCCTCAGCACTGACCCTCCGACAGTGCGGCCCCCTCTCAGCACTAACCCTCCGACAGTGCGGCACTCCCTCTGCACTGACCCTCCGACAGTGCGGCGATCCCTCAGCACTGACCCTCCCACAGTGCGGCACTCCCTCAGCACTGACCCTCCGACAGTGCGGCGCTCCCTCAGCACTGACCCTCCGACAGTGCGGCGCTCCCTCAGCACTGACCCTCCGACAGTGCGGCGCTCCCTCAGCACTGACCCTCCGACAGTGCCGCACTCTCTCAGCACTGAACCTCCGACAGCACCCACTCCCTCAGCACTGACCCTCCGACAGTGCTGCACTCCCTCAGCACTGACCCTCCGACAGTGCCGCACTCCCTCAGCGCTGACCCTCCGACAGTGCCCACTCCCTCAGCGCTGACCCTCCGACAGTGCCGCACTCCCTCAGCACTGAACCTCCGACAGCACCCACTCCCTCAGCACTGACCCTCCGACAGTGCTGCACTCCCTCAGCACTGACCCTCCGACAGTGCCGCACTCCCTCAGCGCTGACCCTCCGACAGTGCCCACTCCCTCAGCGCTGACCCTCCGACAGTGCCCACTGCCTCAGCACTGACCCTCCAACAGTGCAGCACTCCCTCAGCACTGACCCTCCGACAGTGCGGCACTCCCTCAGCACTGACCCTCTGACAGTGTGGCACTCCCTCAGCACTGACCCTCTGACAGTGCACATTCCCTCAGCACTGACCCTCTGACAGTGCGGCGCTCCCTCAGCACTGACCCACCGACAGTGCCCACTCCCTCAACACTGACCCTCCGACAGTGCCCATTCCCTCAGCACTGACCCTCTGACAGTGTGGCACTCCCTCAGCACTGACCCTCTGACAGTGCACATTCCCTCAGCACTGACCCTCTGACAGTGCGGCACTCCCTCAGCACTGACCCTCTGACAGTGTGGCACTCCCTCAGCACTGACCCTCTGACAGTGCACATTCCCTCAGCACTGACCCTCTGACAGTGCGGCACTCCCTCAGCACTGACCCTCCAACAGTGCGGCCCCCTCTCAGCACTAACCCTCCGACAGTGCGGCACTCCCTCTGCACTGACCCTTCAACAGTGCGGCGATCCCTCAGCACTGACCCTCCGACCGTGCGGCGCTCCCTCAGCACTGACCCTCCGACAGTGCGGCGCTCCCTCAGCACTGACCCTCCGACAGTGCGGCGCTCCCTCAGCACTGACCCTCCGACAGTGCGGCCCTCCATCAGCACTGACCCTTCGACAGAGCCGCACTCACTCAGCACTGACCCTCTGACAGTGCCCACTCCCTCAGCACTGACCCTCCCACAGTGCCCACTCCCTCAGCACTGACCCTCCGACAGTGCGGCACTGCCTCAGCACTGACCCTCCGACAGTGCGGCACTCCCTCAGCACTGACCCTCCGACAGTGCTCACTCCCTCAGCACTGACCCTCCGACAGTGCGGCATACCCTCAGCACTGACCCTCTGACAGTGTGGCACTCCTTCAGCACTGAGCCTCCCACAGTGCCCACTCGCTCAGCACTGACCCTCCGACAGTGCCCACTCCCTCAGCACTGACCCTCCGACAGTGCCCACTCCCTCAGCACTGACCCTCCGACAGTGCAGCACTCACTCAGCACTGACCCTCCGGCAGTGCGGCACTCCCTCGGCACTGAGCCTCCGACAGTGCGGCACTCCCTCGGCACTGAGCCTCCGACGGAGCGGCACTCCCTCGGCACTGACTCTCCGACAGTGCAGCACTCCCTCAGCACTGACCCTGCAGCAGTGCCCACTCCCTCAGCACTGACCCACTGACAGTGTGGCACTCCCTCAGCACTGACACTCCGACAGTGCGGCCCCCTCTCAGCACTAACCCTCCGACAGTGCGGCACTCCCTCAGCACTGACCCTCCGACAGTGCGGCGATCCCTCAGCACTGACCCTCCCACAGTGCGGCACTCCCTCAGCACTGACCCTCCGACAGTGCGGCGCTCCCTCAGCACTGACCCTCCGACAGTGCGGCGCTCCCTCAGCACTGACCCTCCGACAGTGCGGCGCTCCCTCAGCACTGACCCTCCGACAGTGCCGCACTCTCTCAGCACTGAACCTCCGACAGCACCCACTCCCTCAGCACTGACCCTCCGACAGTGCTGCACTCCCTCAGCACTGACCCTCCGACAGTGCCGCACTCCCTCAGCGCTGACCCTCCGACAGTGCCCACTCCCTCAGCGCTGACCCTCCGACAGTGCCGCACTCCCTCAGCACTGAACCTCCGACAGCACCCACTCCCTCAGCACTGACCCTCCGACAGTGCTGCACTCCCTCAGCACTGACCCTCCGACAGTGCCGCACTCCCTCAGCGCTGACCCTCCGACAGTGCCCACTCCCTCAGCGCTGACCCTCCGACAGTGCCCACTGCCTCAGCACTGACCCTCCAACAGTGCAGCACTCCCTCAGCACTGACCCTCCGACAGTGCGGCACTCCCTCAGCACTGACCCTCTGACAGTGTGGCACTCCCTCAGCACTGACCCTTTGACAGTGCACATTCCCTCAGCACTGACCCTCTGACAGTGCGGCGCTCCCTCAGCACTGACCCACCGACAGTGCCCACTCCCTCAACACTGACCCTCCGACAGTGCCCATTCCCTCAGCACTGACCCTCTGACAGTGCACACTCCCTCAGCACTGACCCTCCGACAGTGCGGCACTCCCTCAGTACTGACCCTCCGACAGTGCAGCATTCCCTCAGCACTGAGCCTCCAACAGTGCCCACTCCCTCAGCACTGACCTTCCGACAGTGCCCACTCCCTCAGCACTGACCCTCCGACAGTGCGGCTCTCCCTCAGCACTGACCCTCTGACAGTGCCCACTCCCTCAGCACTGACCCTCTGACAGTGCAGCGCTCCCTCAGCACTGACCCTCCGACAGTGCGGCACTCCCTCTGCACTGACCCTCCGACAGTGCCCACTCCCTCAGCACTGACCCTCTGACAGTGCGGCACTCCCTCAGCACTGACCCTCCGACAGTGCGGCGATCCCTCAGCACTGACCCTCCGACAGCGCGGCGCTCCCTCAGCACTGACCCTCCGACAGTGCGGCGCTCCCTCAGCACTGACCCTCCGACAGTGCGGCACTGCCTCAGCACTGACCCTCCGACAGTGCGGCACTCCCTCAGCACTGACCCTCCGACAGTGCTCACTCTCTCAGCACTGACCCTCTGACAGTGCGGCACTCCCTCAGCACTGACCCTTCGACAGTGCGGCGATCCCTCAGCACTGACCCTCCGACAGCGCGGCGCTCCCTCAGCACTGACCCTCCGACAGTGCGGCGCTCCCTCAGCACTGACCCTCCGACAGTGCGGCACTGCCTCAGCACTGACCCTCCGACAGTGCGGCACTCCCTCAGCACTGACCCTCCGACAGTGCTCACTCTCTCAGCACTGACCCTCCGACAGTGCGGCATACCCTCAGCACTGACTCTCTGACAGTGTGGCACACCCTCAGCACTGAGCCTCCCACAGTGCCCACTCGCTCAGCACTGACCCTCCGACAGTGCCCACTCCCTCAGCACTGACCCTCCGACAGTGCGGCACTCCCTCAGCACTGACCCTCCGACAGTGCCCACTCCCTCAGCACTGACCCTCCGACAGTGCCCACTCCCTCAGCACTGACCCTCCGACAGTGCCTGCTCCCTCAGCACTGACCCTCCGTCAGTGCGGCACTCCCTCAGCACTGACCCTCCGACAGTGCGGCACTGCCTCAGCACTGACCGTCCGACAGTGCCCACTCCCTCAGCACTGACCCTCCGACAGTGCCGCACTCCCTCAGCACTAATCCTCCAACAGTGCCCACTCCCTCAGCACTGACCCTCCGACAGTGCGGCACTCCCTCAGCACTGACCCTCCGACAGTGCGGCACACCCTCAGCACTGAGCCTCTGACAGTGCCCACTCCCTCAGCACTGACCCTCCAACAGTGCCCACTCCCTCAGCACTGACCCTCCGACAGTGCCCACTCCCTCAGCACTGACCCTCCGACAGTGCGGCACTCCCTCAGCACTGACCCTCCGACAGTGCCCACTCCCTCAGCACTGACCCTCCGACAGTGCCCACTCCCTCAGCACTGACCCTCCGACAGTGCCCACTGCCTCAGCACTGACCCTCCGACAGTGCGGCACTCCCTCAGCACTAACTCTCCGACAGAGCGGCACTCCCTCAGCACTGACCCTCTGACAGTGTGACACTCCCTCAGCACTGACCCTCTGACAGTGCCCACTCCCTCAACACTGACCCTCCGACAGTGCCCAATCCCTCAGCACTGACCCTCTGACAGTGTGGCACTCCCTCAGCACTGACCCTCCGACAGTGCCCACTCCCCCAACACTGACCCTCCGACAGTGCCCATTCCCTCAGCACTGACCCTCTGACAGTGCCCACTCCCGCAGCACTGACCCTCCGACAGTTCGGCACTCCCTCAGCACTGACTCTCCGACAGTGCAGCATTCCCTCAGCACTGAGCCACCAACAGTGCCCACTCCCTCAGCACTGACCTTCCGACAGTGCCCACTCCCTCAGCACTGACCCTCTGACAGTGCGGCGCTCCCTCAGCACTGACCCTCCGACAGTGCAGCACTCCCTCGGCACTGACCCTCCGACAGTGCCCACTCCATCAGCACTGACCCTCCGACAGTGCCCACTCCCTCAGCACTGACCCTCCGACAGTGCCTGCTCCCTCAGCACTGACCCTCCGACAGTGCGGCACTCCCTCAGCACTGACCCTCCGACAGTGCGGCCCCCTCTCAGCACTAACCCTCCGACAGTGCGGCACTCCGTCAGCACTGACCCTCTGACAGTGCGGCGATCCCTCAGCTCTGACCCTCCGACAGTGCGGCGCTCCCTCAGCACTGACCCTCCGACAGTGCGGCGCTCCCTCAGCACTGACCCTCCGACAGTGCGGCGCTCCCTCAGCACTGACCCTCCGACAGTGCGGCGCTCCCTCAGCACTGACCCTCCGACAGTGCGGCCCTCCATCAGCACTGACCCTTCGAAAGAGCCGCACTCCCTCAGCACTGACCCTCCCACAGTGCCCACTCCCTCAGCACTGACCCTCCGACAGTGCGGCACTGCCTCAGCACTGACCCTCCGAAAGTGCGGCACTCCCTCAGCACTGACCCTCCGACAGTGCCCACTCCCTCAGCACTGACCCTCCGACAGTGCCCACTCCCTCAGCACTGACCCTCCCACAGTTCCCACTCCCTCAGCACTGACCCTCCGACAGTGCGGCACTCCCTCAGCACTGACCCTCCGACAGTGCGGCACACCCTGAGCACTGACCCTCTGACAGTGTGGCACTCCCTCAGCACTGACCCTCCCACAGTGCCCACTCCCTCAGCACTGACCCTCCGACAGTGCCCACTGCCTCAGCACTGACCCTCCGACAGTGCGGCACTCCCTCAGCACGGACTCTCCGACAGTGCGGCACTCCCTCAGCACTGACCCTCTGACAGTGTGGCACTCCCTCAGCACTGACCCTCTGACAGTGCCCACTCCCTCAACACTGACCCTCCGACAGTGCCCAATCCCTCAGCACTGACCCTCTGACAGTGTGGCACTCCCTCAGCACTGACCCTCTGACAGTGCCCACTCCCTCAACACTGACCCTCCGACAGTGCCCATTCCCTCAGCACTGACCCTCCGACAGTGCCCACTCCCGCAGCACTGACCCTCCGACAGTGCGGCACTCCCTCAGCACTGACCCTCCGACAGTGCAGCATTCCCTCAGCACTGAGCCACCAACAGTGCCCACTCCCTCAGCACTGACCTTCCGACAGTGCCCACTCTCTCAGCACTGACCCTCTGACAGTGCGGCGCTCCCTCAGCACTGACCCTCCGACAGTGCAGCACTCCCTCTGCACTGACCCTCCGACAGTGCCTGCTCCCTCAGCACTGACCCTCCGACAGTGCGGCACTCCCTCAGCACTGACCCTCCGACAGTGCGGCCCCCTCTCAGCACTAACCCTCCGACAGTGCGGCACTCCCTCAGCACTGACCCTCCGACAGTGCGGCGATCCCTCAGCACTAACCCTCCGACAGTGCGGCGCTCCCTCAGCACTGACCCTCCGACAGTGCGGCGCTCCCTCAGCACTGACCCTCCGACAGTGCGGCGCTCCCTCAGCACTGACCCTCCGACAGTGCGGCGCTCCCTCAGCACAGACCCTCCGGCAGTACGGCCCTCCATCAGCACTGACCCTTCGAGAGAGCCGCACTCCCTCAGCACTGACCCTTCCACAGTGCCCACTCCCTCAGCACTGACCCTCCGAAAGTGCTGCACTCCCTCAGCACTGACCCTCCGACAGTGCCCACTCCCTCAGCACTGACCCTCCGACAGTGCCCACTCCCTCAGCACTGACCCTCCGACAGTGCCCACTGCCTCAGCACTGACCCTCCGACAGTGCGGCACTCCCTCAGCACTGACCCTCCCACAGTGCGGCACACCCTCAGCACTGAGCCTCTGACAGTGTGGCACTCCCTCAGCACTGACCCTCCAACAGTGCCCACTCCCTCAGCACTGACCCTCCGACAGTGCCCACTCCCTCAGCACTGACCCTCCGACAGTGCGGCACTCCCTCAGCACTGACCCTCCGACAGTGCCCACTCCCTCAGCACTGACCCTCCGACAGTGCCCACTCCCTCAGCACTGACCCTCCGACAGTGCCCACTGCCTCAGCACTGACCCTCCGACAGTGCGGCACTCCCTCAGCACTGACTCTCCGACAGTGCGGCACTCCCTCAGCACTGACCCTCTGACAGTGTGGCACTCCCTCAGCACTGACCCTCTGACAGTGCCCACTCCCTCAACACTGACCCTCCGACAGTGCCCAATCCCTCAGCACTGACCCTCTGACAGTGTGGCACTCCCTCAGCACTGACCCTCCGACAGTGCCCACTCCCTCAACACTGACCCTCCGACAGTGCCCATTCCCTCAGCACTGACCCTCCGACAGTTCGGCACTCCCTCAGCACTGACCCTCCGACAGTTCGGCACTCCCTCAGCACTGACCCTCCGACAGTGCGGCACTCCCTCAGCACTGACCCACCAACAGTGCGGCCCCCTCTCAGCACTAACCCTCCGACAGTGCGGCACTCCGTCAGCACTGACCCTCTGACAGTGCGGCGATCCCTCAGCTCTGACCCTCCGACAGTGCGGCGCTCCCTCAGCACTGACCCTCCGACAGTGCGGCGCTCCCTCAGCACTGACCCTCCGACAGTGCGGCGCTCCCTCAGCACTGACCCTCCGACAGTGCGGCCCTCCATCAGCACTGACCCTTCGACAGAGCCGCACTCCCTCAGCACTGACCCTCCCACAGTGCCCACTCCCTCAGCACTGACCCTCCGACAGTGCGGCACTGCCTCAGCACTGACCCTCCGAAAGTGCGGCACTCCCTCAGCACTGACCCTCCGACAGTGCCCACTCCCTCAGCACTGACCCTCCGACAGTGCCCACTCCCTCAGCACTGACCCTCCCACAGTTCCCACTCCCTCAGCACTGACCCTCCGACAGTGCGGCACTCCCTCAGCACTGACCCTCCGACAGTGCGGCACACCCTGAGCACTGACCCTCTGACAGTGTGGCACTCCCTCAGCACTGACCCTCCCACAGTGCCCACTCCCTCAGCACTGACCCTCCGACAGTGCCCACTGCCTCAGCGCTGACCCTCCGACAGTGCGGCACTCCCTCAGCACGGACTCTCCGACAGTGCGGCACTCCCTCAGCACGGACTCTCCGACAGTGCGGCACTCCCTCAGCACTGACCCTCTGACAGTGTGGCACTCCCTCAGCACTGACCCTCTGACAGTGCCCACTCCCTCAACACTGACCCTCCGACAGTGCCCAATCCCTCAGCACTGACCCTCTGACAGTGTGGCACTCCCTCAGCACTGACCCTCCGACAGTGCCCACTCCCTCAACACTGACCCTCCGACAGTGCCCATTCCCTCAGCACTGACCCTCCGACAGTGCCCACTCCCGCAGCACTGACCCTCCGACAGTGCGGCACTCCCTCAGCACTGACCCTCCGACAGTGCAGCATTCCCTCAGCACTGAGCCACCAACAGTGCCCACTCCCTCAGCACTGACCTTCCGACAGTGCCCACTCCCTCAGCACTGACCCTCTGACAGTGCGGCGCTCCCTCAGCACTGACCCTCCGACAGTGCAGCACTCCCTCTGCACTGACCCTCCGACAGTGCCTGCTCCCTCAGCACTGACCCTCCGACAGTGCGGCACTCCCTCAGCACTGACCCTCCGACAGTGCGGCCCCCTCTCAGCACTAACCCTCCGACAGTGCGGCATCCCTCAGCACTGACCCTCCGACAGTGCGGCGATCCCTCAGCACTAACCCTCCGACAGTGCGGCGCTCCCTCAGCACTGACCCTCCGTCAGTGCGGCGCTCCCTCAGCACTGACCCTCCGACAGTGCGGCGCTCCCTCAGCACTGACCCTCTGACAGTGCGGCGCTCCCTCAGCACTGACCCTCCGGCAGTACGGCCCTCCATCAGCACTGACCCTTTGAGAGAGCCGCACTCCCTCAACACTGACCCTTCCACAGTGCCCACTCCCTCAGCACTGACCCTCCGAAAGTGCGGCACTCCCTCAGCACTGACCCTCCGACAGTGCCCACTCCCTCAGCACTGACCCTCCGACAGTGCCCACTCCCTCAGCACTGACCCTCCGACAGTGCCCACTGCCTCAGCACTGACCCTCCGACAGTGCGGCACTCCCTCAGCACTGACCCTCCCACAGTGCCCACTCCCTCAGCACTGACCCTCCGACAGTGCCCACTGCCTCAGCACTGACCCTCCGACAGTGCGGAACTCCCTCAGCACGGACTCTCCGACAGTGCGGCACTCCCTCAGCACTGACCCTCTGACAGTGTGGCACTCCCTCAGCACTGACCCTCCGACAGTGCCCACTCCCTCAACACTGACCCTCCGACAGTGCCCATTCCCTCAGCACTGACCCTCCGACAGTGCCCACTCCCGCAGCACTGACCCTCCGACAGTGCGGCACTCCCTCAGCACTGACCCTCCGACAGTGTGGCACTCCCTCAGCACTGACCCTCCGACAGTGCGGCACTCCCTCAGCACTGACCCTCCGACAGTGTGGCATTCCCTCAGCACTGAGCCACCAACAGTGCCCACTCCCTCAGCACTGACATTCCGACAGTGCCCACTCCCTCAGCACTGACCCTCTGACAGTGCGGCGCTCCCTCAGCACTGACCCTCCGACAGTGCAGCACTCCCTCTGCACTGACCCTCCGACAGTGCCTGCTCCCTCAGCACTGACCCTCCGACAGTGCGGCACTCCCTCAGCACTGACCC
The DNA here is from genome assembly GCF_037043375.1 of Chiloscyllium plagiosum. Taxonomy (NCBI): domain Eukaryota; kingdom Metazoa; phylum Chordata; class Chondrichthyes; order Orectolobiformes; family Hemiscylliidae; genus Chiloscyllium; species Chiloscyllium plagiosum. The sequence goes on along the minus strand of NW_028270159.1, from coordinate 9,468,984 downwards.
TCCGACAGTGCGGCCCCCTCTCAGCACTAACCCTCCGACAGTGCGGCACTCCCTCAGCACTGACCCTCCGACAGTGCGGCGATCCCTCAGCACTAACCCTCCGACAGTGCGGTGCTCCCACAGCACTGACCCTCCGACAGTGCGGCGCTCCCTCAGCACTGACCCTCCGACAGTGCGGCGCTTCCTCAGCACTGACCCTCCGACAGTGCCCACTCCCTCAGCACTGACCCTCCGACAGTACGGCCCTCCATCAGCACTGACCCTTCGACAGAGCCGCACTCCCTCAGCACTGAACCTCCCACAGTGCCCACTCCCTCAGCACTGACCCTCCGACAGTGCGGCACTGCCTCAGCACTGACCGTCCGAAGGTGCGGCACTCCCTCAGCACTGACCCTCCGACAGTGCCCACTCCCTCAGCACTGACCCTCCGACAGTGCCGCACTCCCTCAGCACTAACCCTCCAACAGTGCCACTCCCTCAGCACTGACCCTCCGACAGTGCCCACTCCCTCAGCACTGACCCTCCGACAGTGCCCACTCCCTCAGCACTGACCCTCCGACAGTGCCTGCTCCCTCAGCACTGACCCTCCGACAGTGCGGCACTCCCTCAGCACTGACCCTCCGACGGTGCCTGCTCCCTCAGCACTGACCCTCCGACAGTGCGGCACACCCTCAGCACTGACCCTCCGACAGTGCGGCACACCCTCAGCGCTGACCCTCCGACAGTGCCCACTCCCTCAGCACTGACACTCCGACAGTGCCCACTCCCTCAGCACTGACCCTCCGACAGTGCGGCACTCCCTCAGCACTGACCCTCCGACAGTGCGGCACACCCTCAGCGCTGACCCTCCGACAGTGCGGCACTCCCTCAGCACTGACTCTCCAACAGTACGGCACACCCTCAGCACTGACCCTCCGACAGTGCGGCACTGCCTCAGCACTGACCCTCCGACAGTGCGGCACTCCCTCAGCACTGACCCTCCGACAGTGCCCACTCCCTCAGCACTGACCCTCTGTCAGTGCGGCACTCCCTCAGCACAGACCCTCTGACAGTGTGGCACTCCCTCAGCACTGACCCTCTGACAGTGCCCACTCCCTCAACACTGACCCTCCGACAGTGCGGCACTCCCTCAGTACTGACCCTCCGACAGTGCAGCATTCCCTCAGCACTGAGCCTCCAACAGTGCCCACTCCCTCAGCACTGACCTTCCGACAGTGCCCACTCCCTCAGCACTGACCCTCTGACAGTGCGGCGATCCCTCAGCACTGACCCTCCGACAGTGCGGCACTCCCTCTGCACTGACCCACCGACAGTGCGGCCCCCTCTCAGCACTAACCCTCCGACAGTGCGGCGCTCCCTCAGCACTGACCCTCCGACAGTGCGGCGCTCCCTCAGCACTGACCCTCCGACAGTGCGGCGCTCCCTCAGCACTGACCCTCCGACAGTGCGGCCCTCCCTCAGCACTGACCCTCCGACAGTGCCCACTCCCTCAGCACTGACCCTCCGACAGTGCGGCACTGCCTCAGCACTGAACCCTCCTACAGTGCGGCACTCCCTCAGCACTGACCCTCCGACAGTGCCCACTCCCTCAGCACTGACCCTCCGACAGTGCCCATTCCCTCAGCACTGACCCTCCGACAGTGCCCACTCCCTCAGCACTGACCCTCCGACAGTGCGGCACTCCCTCAACACCGACCCTCCGACAGTGCGGCACACCCTCAGCACTGACCCTCTGACAGTGTGGCACTCCCTCATCTCTGACCCTCCAACAGTGCCCACTCCCTCAGCACTGACCCTCCGACAGTGCCCACTCCCTCAGTACTGACCCTCCGACAGTGCGGCACTCCCTCAGCACTGACCCTCCGACAGTGCCCACTCCCTCAGCACTGACCCTCCGACAGTGCCCACTCCCTCAGCACTAACCCTCCGACAGTGCCTGCTCCCTCAGCACTGACCCTCCGACAGTGCGGCACTCCCTCAGCACTGACCCTACGACAGTGCGGCACTGCCTCAGCACTGACCCTCCGACAGTGCCGCACTCCCTCAGCACTAACCCTCCGACAGTGCCGCGCTCCCTCAGCACTGACCCTCCGACAGTGCCGGACTCCCTCAGCACTAACCCTCCGACAGTGCCCACTCCCTCAGCACTGACCCTCCGACAGTGCCCACTCCCTCAGCACTGACCCTCCGACAGTGCGGCACTCCCTCAGCACTGACCCTCCGACAGTGCGGCACTCCCTCAGCACTGACCCTCCGACAGTGCGGCACTCCCTCAGCACTGACCCTCCGACAGTGCGGCGCTCCCTCAGCACTGACCCTCCGACAGTGCGGCCCTCCATCAGCACTGACCCTTCGACAGAGCCACACTCCCTCAGCACTGACCCTCCGACAGAGCCCACTCCCTCAGCAGTGACCCTCCGACAGTGCGGCACTGCCTCAGCACTGACCCTCCGACAGTGCGGCACTCCCTCAGCACTGACCCTCCGACAGTGCCCACTCCCTCAGCACTGACCCTCCGACAGTGCCCATTCCCTCAGCACTGACCCTCCGACAGTGCCCACTCCATCAGCACTGACCCTCCGACAGTGCGGCACTCCCTCAGCACCGACCCTCCGACAGTGCGGCACACCCTCAGCACTGACCCTCTGACAGTGTGGCACTCCCTCAGCACTGACCCTCCAACAGTGCCCACTCCCTCAGCACTGACCCTCCGACAGTGCCCACTCCCTCAGCACTGACCCTCCGACAGTGCGGCACTCCCTCAGCACTGACCCTCCGACAGTGCCCACTCCCTCAGCACTGACCCTCCCACAGTGCCCACTCCCTCAGCACTGACCCTCCGACAGTGCGGCACTCCCTCAGCACTGACCCACCAACAGTGCCCACTCCCTCAGCACTGACCCTCCGACAGTGCGGCACTCCCTCAGCACCGACCCTCCGACAGTGCGGCACACCCTCAGCACTGACCCTCTGACAGTGTGGCACTCCCTCAGCACTGACCCTCCAACAGTGCCCACTCCCTCAGCACTGACCCTCCGACAGTGCCTGCTCCCTCAGCACTGACCCTCCGACAGTGCGGCACTCCCTCAGCACTGACCCTCCGACGGTGCCTGCTCCCTCAGCACTGACCCTCCGACAGTGCGGCACACCCTCAGCACTGACCCTCCGACAGTGCGGCACACCCTCAGCGCTGACCCTCCGACAGTGCCCACTCCCTCAGCACTGACACTCCGACAGTGCCCACTCCCTCAGCACTGACCCTCCGACAGTGCGGCACTCCCTCAGCACTGACCCTCCGACAGTGCGGCACACCCTCAGCGCTGACCCTCCGACAGTGCGGCACTCCCTCAGCACTGACTCTCCAACAGTACGGCACACCCTCAGCACTGACCCTCCGACAGTGCGGCACTGCCTCAGCACTGACCCTCCGACAGTGCGGCACTCCCTCAGCACTGACCCTCCGACAGTGCCCACTCCCTCAGCACTGACCCTCTGTCAGTGCGGCACTCCCTCAGCACAGACCCTCTGACAGTGTGGCACTCCCTCAGCACTGACCCTCTGACAGTGCCCACTCCCTCAACACTGACCCTCCGACAGTGCGGCACTCCCTCAGTACTGACCCTCCGACAGTGCAGCATTCCCTCAGCACTGAGCCTCCAACAGTGCCCACTCCCTCAGCACTGACCTTCCGACAGTGCCCACTCCCTCAGCACTGACCCTCTGACAGTGCGGCGATCCCTCAGCACTGACCCTCCGACAGTGCGGCACTCCCTCTGCACTGACCCACCGACAGTGCGGCCCCCTCTCAGCACTAACCCTCCGACAGTGCGGCGCTCCCTCAGCACTGACCCTCCGACAGTGCGGCGCTCCCTCAGCACTGACCCTCCGACAGTGCGGCGCTCCCTCAGCACTGACCCTCCGACAGTGCGGCCCTCCCTCAGCACTGACCCTCCGACAGTGCCCACTCCCTCAGCACTGACCCTCCGACAGTGCGGCACTGCCTCAGCACTGAACCCTCCTACAGTGCGGCACTCCCTCAGCACTGACCCTCCGACAGTGCCCACTCCCTCAGCACTGACCCTCCGACAGTGCCCATTCCCTCAGCACTGACCCTCCGACAGTGCCCACTCCCTCAGCACTGACCCTCCGACAGTGCGGCACTCCCTCAACACCGACCCTCCGACAGTGCGGCACACCCTCAGCACTGACCCTCTGACAGTGTGGCACTCCCTCATCTCTGACCCTCCAACAGTGCCCACTCCCTCAGCACTGACCCTCCGACAGTGCCCACTCCCTCAGTACTGACCCTCCGACAGTGCGGCACTCCCTCAGCACTGACCCTCCGACAGTGCCCACTCCCTCAGCACTGACCCTCCGACAGTGCCCACTCCCTCAGCACTAACCCTCCGACAGTGCCTGCTCCCTCAGCACTGACCCTCCGACAGTGCGGCACTCCCTCAGCACTGACCCTACGACAGTGCGGCACTGCCTCAGCACTGACCCTCCGACAGTGCCGCACTCCCTCAGCACTAACCCTCCGACAGTGCCGCGCTCCCTCAGCACTGACCCTCCGACAGTGCCGGACTCCCTCAGCACTAACCCTCCGACAGTGCCCACTCCCTCAGCACTGACCCTCCGACAGTGCGGCACTCCCTCAGCACTGACCCTCCGACAGTGCCCACTCCCTCAGCACTGACACTCCGACAGTGCGGCACTCCCTCAGCACTGACCCTCTGACAGTGCGGCACACCCTCAGCACTGAGCCTCTGACAGTGTGGCACTCCCTCAGCACTGACCCTCCAACAGTGCCCACTCCCTCAGCACTGACCCTCCGACAGTGCCCACTCCCTCAGCACTGACCCTCCGACAGTGCGGCACTCCCTCAGCACTGACCCTCCGACAGTGCGGCACTCCCTCAGCACTGACCCTCCGACAGTGCGGCACTCCCTCAGCACTGACCCTCCGACAGTGCGGCGCTCCCTCAGCACTGACCCTCCGACAGTGCGGCCCTCCATCATCACTGACCCTTCGACAGAGCCACACTCCCTCAGCACTGACCCTCCGACAGAGCCCACTCCCTCAGCAGTGACCCTCCGACAGTGCGGCACTGCCTCAGCACTGACCCTCCGACAGTGCGGCACTCCCTCAGCACTGACCCTCCGACAGTGCCCACTCCCTCAGCACTGACCCTCCGACAGTGCCCATTCCCTCAGCACTGACCCTCCGACAGTGCCCACTCCCTCAGCACTGACCCTCCGACAGTGCGGCACTCCCTCAGCACCGACCCTCCGACAGTGCGGCACACCCTCAGCACTGACCCTCTGACAGTGTGGCACTCCCTCAGCACTGACCCTCCAACAGTGCCCACTCCCTCAGCACTGACCCTCCGACAGTGCCCACTCCCTCAGCACTGACCCTCCGACAGTGCGGCACTCCCTCAGCACTGACCCTCCGACAGTGCCCACTCCCTCAGCACTGACCCTCCCACAGTGCCCACTCCCTCAGCACTGACCCTCCGACAGTGCGGCACTCCCTCAGCACTGACCCACCAACAGTGCGGCACTGCCTCAGCACTGTCCCTCGACAGTGCGGCACTCCCTCAGCACTGACCCTCCGACAGTGCGGAGATCCCTCAGCACTGACCCTCCGACAGTGCGGCGCTCCCTCAGCACTGATCCTCCGACAGTGCGGCGCTCCCTCAGCACTGACCCTCTGACAGTGCGGCGCTCCCTCAGCACTGACCCTCCGACCGTGCGGCGCTCCCTCAGCACTGACCCTCCGACAGTGCGGCCCTCCATCAGCACTGACCCTTCGACAGAGCCGCACTCCCTCAGCACTGACCCTCCCACAGTGCCCACTCCCTCAGCACTGACCCTCCGACAGTGCGGCACTGCCTCAGCACTGACCCTCCGACAGTGCGGCACTCCCTCAGCACTGACCCTCCGACAGTGCCCACTCCCTCAGCACTGACCCTCCGACAGTGCCCACTCCCTCAGCACTGACCCTCCGACAGTGCCCACTCCCTCAGCACTGACCCTCCGACAGTGCGGCACTCCCTCAGCACTAACCCTCCGACAGTGCGGCACTCCCTGAGCACTGACCCTCTGACAGTGTGGCACTCCCTCAGCACTGACCCTCCCACAGTGCCCACTCCCTCAGCACTGACCCTCCGACAGTGCCCACTTCCTCAGCACTGACCCTCCGACAGTGCGGCACTCCCTCAGCACTGACCCTCCGACAGTGCCCACTCCCTCAGCACTGACCCTCCGACAGTGCCCACTCCCTCAGCACTGACCCTCCGACAGTGCCTGCTCCCTCAGCACTGACCCTCCGACAGTGCCCACTCCCTCAGCACTGACCCTCCGACAGTGCGGCACTGCCTCAGCACTGACCCTCCGACAGTGCCGCACTCCCTCAGCACTAACCCTCCGACAGTGCCCACTCCCTCAGCACTGACCCTCCAACAGTGCCGCACTCCCTCAGCACTAACCCTCCAACAGTGCCCACTCCCTCAGCACTGACCCTCCGACAGTGCGATACTCCCTCAGCACTGACCCTCCGACAGTGCGGCACACCCTCAGCACTGAGCCTCTGACAGTGTGGCACTCCCTCAGCACTGACCCTCTGACAGTGCGATACTCCCTCAGCACTGACCCTCCGACAGTGCCCACTTCCTCAGCACTGACCCTCCGACAGTGCGATACTCCCTCAGCACTGACCCTCCGACAGTGCCCACTTCCTCAGCACTGACCCTCCGACAGTGCGGCACTCCCTCAGCACTGACCCTCCGACAGTGCCCACTCCCTCAGCACTGACCCTCCGACAGTGCCCACTCCCTCAGCACTGACCCTCCGACAGTGCCTGCTCCCTCAGCACTGACCCTCCGACAGTGCGGCACTCCCTCAGCACTGACCCTCCGACAGTGCGGCACTGCCTCAGCACTGACCCTCCGACAGTGCCGCACTCCCTCAGCACTAACCCTCCGACAGTGCCCACTCCCTCAGCACTGACCCTCCGACAGTGCGGCACTCCCTCAGCACTGACCCTCCGACAGTGACCACTCCCTCAGCACTGACCCTCCGACAGTGCGGCACTCCCTCAGCACTGACCCTCCGACAGTGTGGAACTCCCTCAGCACTGACCCTCCGACAGTGCCCACTCCCTCAGCACTGACCCTCCGACAGTGCCCACTCCCTCAGCACTGACCCTCCGACAGTGCCTGCTCCCTCAGCACTGACCCTCCGACAGTGCGGCACTCCCTCAGCACTGACCCTCCGACAGTGCCCACTCCCTCAGCACTGACCCTCCGACAGTGCCCACTCCCTCAGCACTGACCCTCCGACTGTGCGGCACTCCCTCAGCACTGACACTCCGACAGTGCGGCACACCCTCAGCGCTGACCCTCCGACAGTGCCCACTCCCTCAGCACTGACCCTCCGACAGTGCCCACTCCCTCAGCACTGACCCTCCGACAGTGCGGCACTCCTTCAGCACTGACCCTCCGACAGTGCGGCACACCCTCAGCGCTGATCCTCCGAGAGTGCGGCACTCCCTCAGCACTGACCCTCCGACAGTGCGGCACACCCTCAGCACTGACCCTCCGACAGTGCGGCACTGCCTCAGCACTGACCCTCCGACAGTGCAGCACTCCCTCAGCACTGACCCTCCGACAGTGCCCACTCCCTCAGCACTGACCCTCCGACAGTGCCCACTCCCTCAGCACTGACCCTCTGACAGTACGGCACTCCCTCAGCACTGACCCTCTGACAGTGTGGCACTCCCTCAGCACTGACCCTCTGACAGTGCCCACTCCCTCAACACTGACCCTCCGACAGTGCCCATTCCCTCAGCACTGACCCTCCGACAGTGTGGCACTCCCTCAGCACTGACTCTCCGACAGTGCCCACTCCCTCAACACTGACCCTCCGACAGTGCCCATTTCCTCAGCACTGACCCTCTGACAGTGCCCACTCCCTCAGCACTGACCCTCCGACAGTGCGGCACTCCCTCAGCACTGACCCTCCGACAGTGCAGCATTCCCTCAGCACTGAGCCTCCAACAGTGCCCACTCCCTCAGCACTGACCTTCCGACAGTGCCCACTCTCTCAGCACTGACCCTCCGACCGTGCGGCGCTCCCTCAGCACTGACCCTCCGACAGTGAGGCACTCCCTCTGCACTGACCCTCCGACAATGCGGCACTCCCTCAGCACTGACCCTCCGACAGTGCGGCCCCCTCTCAGCACTAACCCTCCGACAGTGCGGCACTCCCTCAGCACTGACCCTCCGACAGTGCGGCGCTCCCTCAGCACTGACCCTCCGACAATGCGGCGCTCCCTCAGCACTGACCCTCCGACAGTGCGGCCCTCCATCAGCACTGACCCTTCGACAGAGCCACACTCCCGCAGCACTGACCCTCCGACAGTGCCCACTCCCTCAGCACTGACCCTCCGACAGTGCGGCACTGCCTCAGCACTGACCCTCCGACAGTGCAGCACTCCCTCAGCACTGACCCTCCGACAGTGCCCACTCCCTCAGCACTGACCCTCCGACAGTGCCCACTCCCTCAGCACTGACCCTCCGACAGTGCGGCACTCCCTCAGCGCTGACCCTCCGACAGTGCGGCACACCCTCAGCACTGACCCTCTGACAGTGTGGCACTCCCTCAGCACTGGCCCTCCAACAGTGCCCACTCCCTCAGCACTGACCCTCCGACAGTGCCCACTCCCTCAGCACTGACCCTCCGACAGTGCGGCACTCCCTCAGCACTGACCCTCCGACAGTGCCCACTCCCTCAGCACTGACCCTCCGACAGTGCCCAGTCCCTCAGCACTGATCCTCTGACAGTGCGGCACTCCCTCAGCATTGACCCTCCGACAGTGCGGCACTGCCTCAGCACTGACCCTCCGACAGTGCCGCACTCCCTCAGCACTAACCCTCCGACAGTGCCCACTCCCTCAGCACTGACCCTCCGACAGTGCGGCACTCCCTCAGCACTGACCCTCCGACAGTGCCCACTCCCTCAGCACTGACCCTCCGACAGTGCCCACTCCCTCAGCACTGACCCTCCGACAGTGCCTGCTCCCTCAGCACTGACCCTCCGACAGTGCGGCACTCCCTTAGCACTGACCCTCCGACAGTGCGGCACTGCCTCAGCACTGACCCTCCGACAGTGCCGCACTCCCTCAGCACTAACCCTCCGACAGTGCCCACTCCCTCAGCACTGACCCTCCGACAGTGCCACACTCCCTCAGCACTAACCCTCCGACAGTGCCCACTCCCTCAGCACTGACCCTCCGACAGTGCCCACTGCCTCAGCACTGACCCTCCGACAGTGCGGCACACCCTCAGCACTGACCCTCTGACAGTGTGGCACTCCCTCAGCACTGACCCTCCAACAGTGCCCACTCCCTCAGCACTGACCCTCCGACAGTGCCCACTCCTTCAGCACTGACCCTCCGACAGTGCCCACTCCCTCAGCACTGACCCTCCGACAGTGCGGCACTCCCTCAGCACTGACCCTCCGACAGTGCCCACTCCCTCAGCACTGACCCTCCGACAGTGCAGCACTCCCTCAGCACTGACCCTCCGACTGTGCCTGCTCCCTCAGCACTGACCCTCCGACAGTGCGGCACTCCCTCAGCACTAACCCTCCGACAGTGCCGCACTCCCTCAGCACTGACCCTCCGACAGTGCCGCACTCCCTCAGCACTAACCCTCCGACAGTGCCCACTCCCTCAGCACTGACCCTCCGACAGTGCGGCACTCCCTCAGCACTGACCCTCCGACAGTGCCCACTCCCTCAGCACTGACACTCCGACAGTGCGGCACTCCCTCAGCACTGACCCTCTGACAGTGCGGCACACCCTCAGCACTGAGCCTCTGACAGTGTGGCACTCCCTCAGCACTACCCCTCCAACAGTGCCCACTCCCTCAGCACTGACCCTCCGACAGTGCCCACTCCCTCAGCACTGACCCTCCGACAGTGCGGCACTCCCTCAGCACTGACCCTCCGACAGTGCGGCACTCCCTCAGCACTGACCCTCCGACAGTGCCAACTCCCTCAGCACTGACCCTCCGACAGTGCCCACTGCCTCAGCACTGACCCTCCGACAGTGCGGCACTCCCTCAGCACTGACCCTCCGACAGTGCGGCGCTCCCTCAGCACTGACCCTCCGACAGTGCGGCCCTCCATCAGCACTGACCCTTCGACAGAGCCACACTCCCTCAGCACTGACCCTCCGACAGTGCCCACTCCCTCCGCACTGACCCTCCGACAGTGCGGCACTGCCTCAGCACTGACCCTCCGACAGTGCGGCACTCCCTCAGCACTGACCCTCCGACAGTGCCCACTCCCTCAGCACTGACCCTCCGACAGTGCCCACTCCCTCAGCACTGACCCTCCGACAGTGCCCACTCCCTCAGCACTGACCCTCCGACAGTGCGGCACTCCCTCAGCACCGACCCTCCGACAGTGCGGCACACCCTCACCACTGACCCTCTGACAGTGCGGCACTCCCTCAGCACTGACCCTCCAACAGTGCCCACTCCCTCAGCACTGACCCTCCGACAGTGCCCACTCCCTCAGCACTGACCCTCCGACAGTGCGGCACTCCCTCAGCACTGACCCTCCGACAGTGCCCACTCCCTCAGCACTGACCCTCCCACAGTGCCCACTCCCTCAGCACTGACCCTCTGACAGTGCGGCACTCCCTCAGCACTGACCCTCCGACAGTGCGGCACTGCCTCAGCACTGTCCCTCCGACAGTGCGGCACTCCCTCAGCACTGACCCTCCGACAGTGCGGAGATCCCTCAGCACTGACCCTCCGACAGTGCGGCGCTCCCTCAGCACTGACCCTCCGACAGTGCGGCGCTCCCTCAGCGCTGACCCTCTGACAGTGCGGCGCTCCCTCAGCACTGACCCTCCGACCGTGCGGCGCTCCCTCAGCACTGACCCTCCGACAGTGCGGCCCTCCATCAGCACTGACCCTTCGACAGAGCCGCACTCCCTCAGCACTTACCCTCCCACAGTGCCCACTCCCTCAGCACTGACCCTCCGACAGTGCGGCACTGCCTCAGCACTGACCCTCCGACAGTGCGGCACTCCCTCAGCACTGACCCTCCGACAGTGCGGCACTCCCTCAGCACTGACCCTCCGACAGTGCGGCGCTCCCTCAGCACTGACCCTCCGACAGTGCGGCCCTCCACCAGCACTGACCCTTCGACAGAGCCACACTCCCTCAGCACTGACCCTCCGACAGTGCCCACTCCCTCCGCACTAACCCTCCGACAGTGCGGCACTGCCTCAGCACTGACCCTCCGACAGTGCGGCACTCCCTCAGCACTGACCCTCCGACAGTGCCCACTCCCTCAGCACTGACCCTCCGACAGTGCCCACTCCCTCAGCACTGACCCTCCGACAGTGCCCACTCCCTCAGCACTGACCCTCCGACAGTGCGGCACTCCCTCAGCACCGACCCTCCGACAGTGCGGCACACCCTCAGCACTGACCCTCTGACAGTGTGGCACTCCCTCAGCACTGACCCTCCAACAGTGCCCACTCCCTCAGCACTGACCCTCCGACAGTGCCCACTCCCTCAGCACTGACCCTCCGACAGTGCGGCACTCCCTCAGCACTGACCCTCCGACAGTGCCCACTCCCTCAGCACTGACCCTCCCACAGTGCCCACTCCCTCAGCACTGACCCTCCGACAGTGCCCACTCCCTCAGCACTGACCCTCCGACAGTGCCCACTCCCTCAGCACTGACCCTCCGACAGTGCCCACTCCCTCAGCACTGACCCTCCGACAGTGCGGCACTCCCTCAGCACTAACCCTCCGACAGTGCGGCACTCCCTGAGCACTGACCCTCTGACAGTGTGGCACTCCCTCAGCACTGACCCTCCCACAGTGCCCACTCCCTCAGCACTGACCCTCCGACAGTGCCCACTTCCTCAGCACTGACCCTCCGACAGTGCGGCACTCCCTCAGCACTGACCCTCCGACAGTGCCCACTCCCTCAGCACTGACCCTCCGACAGTGCCCACTCCCTCAGCACTGACCCTCCGACAGTGCCTGCTCCCTCAGCACTGACCCTCCGACAGTGCCCACTCCCTCAGCACTGACCCTCCGACAGTGCGGCACTGCCTCAGCACTGACCCTCCGACAGTGCCGCACTCCCTCAGCACTAACCCTCCGACAGTGCCCACTCCCTCAGCACTGACCCTCCAACAGTGCCGCACTCCCTCAGCACTAACCCTCCAACAGTGCCCACTCCCTCAGCACTGACCCTCCGACAGTGCGATACTCCCTCAGCACTGACCCTCCGACAGTGCGGCACACCCTCAGCACTGAGCCTCTGACAGTGTGGCACTCCCTCAGCACTGACCCTCTGACAGTGCGATACTCCCTCAGCACTGACCCTCCGACAGTGCCCACTTCCTCAGCACTGACCCTCCGACAGTGCGATACTCCCTCAGCACTGACCCTCCGACAGTGCCCACTTCCTCAGCACTGACCCTCCGACAGTGCGGCACTCCCTCAGCACTGACCCTCCGACAGTGCCCACTCCCTCAGCACTGACCCTCCGACAGTGCCCACTCCCTCAGCACTGACCCTCCGACAGTGCCTGCTCCCTCAGCACTGACCCTCCGACAGTGCGGCACTCCCTCAGCACTGACCCTCCGACAGTGCGGCACTGCCTCAGCACTGACCCTCCGACAGTGCCGCACTCCCTCAGCACTAACCCTCCGACAGTGCCCACTCCCTCAGCACTGACCCTCCGACAGTGCGGCACTCCCTCAGCACTGACCCTCCGACAGTGACCACTCCCTCAGCACTGACCCTCCGACAGTGCGGCACTCCCTCAGCACTGACCCTCCGACAGTGTGGCACTCCCTCAGCACTGACCCTCCGACAGTGCCCACTCCCTCAGCACTGACCCTCCGACAGTGCCCACTCCCTCAGCACTGACCCTCCGACAGTGCCTGCTCCCTCAGCACTGACCCTCCGACAGTGCGGCACTCCCTCAGCACTGACCCTCCGACAGTGCCCACTCCCTCAGCACTGACCCTCCGACAGTGCCCACTCCCTCAGCACTGACCCTCCGACTGTGCGGCACTCCCTCAGCACTGACACTCCGACAGTGCGGCACACCCTCAGCGCTGACCCTCCGACAGTGCCCACTCCCTCAGCACTGACCCTCCGACAGTGCCCACTCCCTCAGCACTGACCCTCCGACAGTGCGGCACTCCTTCAGCACTGACCCTCCGACAGTGCGGCACACCCTCAGCGCTGATCCTCCGAGAGTGCGGCACTCCCTCAGCACTGACCCTCCGACAGTGCGGCACACCCTCAGCACTGACCCTCCGACAGTGCGGCACTGCCTCAGCACTGACCCTCCGACAGTGCAGCACTCCCTCAGCACTGACCCTCCGACAGTGCCCACTCCCTCAGCACTGACCCTCCGACAGTGCCCACTCCCTCAGCACTGACCCTCTGACAGTGCGGCACTCCCTCAGCACTGACCCTCTGACAGTGTGGCACTCCCTCAGCACTGACCCTCTGACAGTGCCCACTCCCTCAACACTGACCCTCCGACAGTGCCCATTCCCTCAGCACTGACCCTCCGACAGTGTGGCACTCCCTCAGCACTGACCCTCCGACAGTGCCCACTCCCTCAACACTGACCCTCCGACAGTGCCCATTTCCTCAGCACTGACCCTCTGACAGTGCCCACTCCCTCAGCACTGACCCTCCGACAGTGCGGCACTCCCTCAGCACTGACCCTCCGACAGTGCAGCATTCCCTCAGCACTGAGCCTCCAACAGTGCCCACTCCCTCAGCACTGACCTTCCGACAGTGCCCACTCTCTCAGCACTGACCCTCTGACAGTGCGGCGCTCCCTCAGCACTGACCCTCCGACAGTGCGGCACTCCCTCTGCACTGACCCTCCGACAATGCGGCACTCCCTCAGCACTGACCCTCCGACAGTGCGGCCCCCTCTCAGCACTAACCCTCCGACAGTGCGGCACTCCCTCAGCACTGACCCTCCGACAGTGCGGCGCTCCCTCAGCACTGACCCTCCGACAATGCGGCGCTCCCTCAGCACTGACCCTCCGACAGTGCGGCCCTCCATCAGCACTGACCCTTCGACAGAGCCACACTCCCGCAGCACTGACCCTCCGACAGTGCCCACTCCCTCAGCACTGACCCTCCGACAGTGCGGCACTGCCTCAGCACTGACCCTCCGACAGTGCAGCACTCCCTCAGCACTGACCCTCCGACAGTGCCCACTCCCTCAGCACTGACCCTCCGACAGTGCCCACTCCCTCAGCACTGACCCTCCGACAGTGCGGCACTCCCTCAGCGCTGACCCTCCGACAGTGCGGCACACCCTCAGCACTGACCCTCTGACAGTGTGGCACTCCCTCAGCACTGGCCCTCCAACAGTGCCCACTCCCTCAGCACTGACCCTCCGACAGTGCCCACTCCCTCAGCACTGACCCTCCGACAGTGCGGCACTCCCTCAGCACTGACCCTCCGACAGTGCCCACTCCCTCAGCACTGACCCTCCGACAGTGCCCACTCCCTCAGCACTGACCCTCCGACAGTGCGGCACTCCCTCAGCACTGACCCTCCGACAGTGCGGCACTGCCTCAGCACTGACCCTCCGACAGTGCCGCACTCCCTCAGCACTAACCCTCCGACAGTGCCCACTCCCTCAGCACTGACCCTCCGACAGTGCGGCACTCCCTCAGCACTGACCCTCCGACAGTGCCCACTCCCTCAGCACTGACCCTCCGACAGTGCCCACTCCCTCAGCACTGACCCTCCGACAGTGCCTGCTCCCTCAGCACTGACCCTCCGACAGTGCGGCACTCCCTTAGCACTGACCCTCCGACAGTGCGGCACTGCCTCAGCACTGACCCTCCGACAGTGCCGCACTCCCTCAGCACTAACCCTCCGACAGTGCCCACTCACTCAGCACTGACCCTCCGACAGTGCCACACTCCCTCAGCACTAACCCTCCGACAGTGCCCACTCCCTCAGCACTGACCCTCCGACAGTGCCCACTGCCTCAGCACTGACCCTCCGACAGTGCGGCACACCCTCAGCACTGACCCTCTGACAGTGTGGCACTCCCTCAGCACTGACCCTCCAACAGTGCCCACTCCCTCAGCACTGACCCTCCGACAGTGCCCACTCCTTCAGCACTGACCCTCCGACAGTGCGGCGCTCCCTCAGCACTGACCCTCCGACAGTGCGGCACTCCCTCAGCACTGACCCTCCGACAGTGCCCACTCCCTCAGCACTGACCCTCCGACAGTGCAGCACTCCCTCAGCACTGACCCTCCGACTGTGCCTGCTCCCTCAGCACTGACCCTCCGACAGTGCGGCACTCCCTCAGCACTAACCCTCCGACAGTGCCGCACTCCCTCAGCACTGACCCTCCGACAGTGCCGCACTCCCTCAGCACTAACCCTCCGACAGTGCCCACTCCCTCAGCACTGACCCTCCGACAGTGCGGCACTCCCTCAGCACTGACCCTCCGACAGTGCCCACTCCCTCAGCACTGACACTCCGACAGTGCGGCACTCCCTCAGCACTGACCCTCTGACAGTGCGGCACACCCTCAACACTGAGCCTCTGACAGTGTGGCACTCCCTCAGCACTACCCCTCCAACAGTGCCCACTCCCTCAGCACTGACCCTCCGACAGTGCCCACTCCCTCAGCACTGACCCTCCGACAGTGCGGCACTCCCTCAGCACTGACCCTCCGACAGTGCGGCACTCCCTCAGCACTGACCCTCCGACAGTGCCAACTCCCTCAGCACTGACCCTCCGACAGTGCCCACTGCCTCAGCACTGACCCTCCGACAGTGCGGCACTCCCTCAGCACTGACCCTCCGACAGTGCGGCGCTCCCTCAGCACTGACCCTCCGACAGTGCGGCCCTCCATCAGCACTGACCCTTCGACAGAGCCACACTCCCTCAGCACTGACCCTCCGACAGTGCCCACTCCCTCCGCACTGACCCTCCGACAGTGCGGCACTGCCTCAGCACTGACCCTCCGACAGTGCGGCACTCCCTCAGCACTGACCCTCCGACAGTGCCCGCTCCCTCAGCACTGACCCTCCTACAGTGCCCACTCCCTCAGCACTGACCTTCCGACAGTGCCCACTCCCTCAGCACTGACCCTCCGACAGTGCGGCACTCCCTCAGCACCGACCCTCCGACAGTGCGGCACACCCTCAGCACTGACCCTCTGACAGTGTGGCACTCCCTCAGCACTGACCCTCCAACAGTGCCCACTCCCTCAGCACTGACCCTCCGACAGTGCCCACTCCCTCAGCACTGACCCTCCGACAGTGCGGCACTCCCTCAGCACTGACCCTCCGACAGTGCCCACTCCCTCAGCACTGACCCTCCCACAGTGCCCACTCCCTCAGCACTGACCCTCTGACAGTGCGGCACTCCCTCAGCACTGACCCTCCGACAGTGCGGCACTGCCTCAGCACTGTCCCTCCGACAGTGCGGCACTCCCTCAGCACTGACCCTCCGACAGTGCGGAGATCCCTCAGCACTGACCCTCCGACAGTGCGGCGCTCCCTCAGCACTGACCCTCTGACAGTGCGGCACTCCCTCAGCACTGACCCTCCGACAGTGCGGCACTGCCTCAGCACTGTCCCTCCGACAGTGCGGCACTCCCTCAGCACTGACCCTCCGACAGTGCGGAGATCCCTCAGCACTGACCCTCCGACAGTGCGGCGCTCCCTCAGCACTGACCCTCCGACAGTGCGGCGCTCCCTCAGCACTGACCCTCTGACAGTGCGGCGCTCCCTCAGCACTGACCCTCCGACCGTGCGGCGCTCCCTCAGCACTGACCCTCCGACAGTGCGGCCCTCCATCAGCACTGACCCTTCGACAGAGCCGCACTCCCTCAGCACTTACCCTCCCACAGTGCCCACTCCCTCAGCACTGACCCTCCGACAGTGCGGCACTGCCTCAGCACTGACCCTCCGACAGTGCGGCACTGCCTCAGCACTGTCCCTCCGACAGTGCGGCACTCCCTCAGCACTGACCCTCCGACAGTGCGGAGATCCCTCAGCACTGACCCTCCGACAGTGCGGCGCTCCCTCAGCACTGACCCTCTGACAGTGCGGCACTCCCTCAGCACTGACCCTCCGACAGTGCGGCACTGCCTCAGCACTGTCCCTCCGACAGTGCGGCACTCCCTCAGCACTGACCCTCCGACAGTGCGGAGATCCCTCAGCACTGACCCTCCGACAGTGCGGCGCTCCCTCAGCACTGACCCTCCGACAGTGCGGCGCTCCCTCAGCACTGACCCTCTGACAGTGCGGCGCTCCCTCAGCACTGACCCTCCGACCGTGCGGCGCTCCCTCAGCACTGACCCTCCGACAGTGCGGCCCTCCATCAGCACTGACCCTTCGACAGAGCCGCACTCCCTCAGCACTTACCCTCCCACAGTGCCCACTCCCTCAGCACTGACCCTCCGACAGTGCGGCACTGCCTCAGCACTGACCCTCCGACAGTGCGGCACTCCCTCAGCACTGACCCTCCGACAGTGCGGCACTCCCTCAGCACTGACCCTCCGACAGTGCGGCGCTCCCTCAGCACTGACCCTCCGACAGTGCGGCCCTCCACCAGCACTGACCCTTCGACAGAGCCACACTCCCTCAGCACTGACCCTCCGACAGTGCCCACTCCCTCCGCACTGACCCTCCGACAGTGCGGCACTGCCTCAGCACTGACCCTCCGACAGTGCGGCACTCCCTCAGCACTGACCCTCCGACAGTGCCCACTCCCTCAGCACTGACCCTCCGACAGTGCCCACTCCCTCAGCACTGACCCTCCGACAGTGCCCACTCCCTCAGCACTGACCCTCCGACAGTGCGGCACTCCCTCAGCACCGACCCTCCGACAGTGCGGCACACCCTCAGCACTGACCCTCTGACAGTGTGGCACTCCCTCAGCACTGACCCTCCAACAGTGCCCACTCCCTCAGCACTGACCCTCCGACAGTGCCCACTCCCTCAGCACTGACCCTCCGACAGTGCGGCACTCCCTCAGCACTGACCCTCCGACAGTGCCCACTCCCTCAGCACTGACCCTCCCACAGTGCCCACTCCCTCAGCACTGACCCTCCGACAGTGCGGCACTCCCTCAGCACTGACCCTCCGACAGTGCGGCACTGCCTCAGCACTGTCCCTCTGACAGTGCGGCACTCCCTCAGCACTGACCCTCCGACAGTGCGGAGATCCCTCAGCACTGACCCTCCGACAGTGCGGCGCTCCCTCAGCACTGACCCTCCGACAGTGCGGCGCTCCCTCAGCACTGACCCTCTGACAGTGCGGCGCTCCCTCAGCACTGACCCTCCGACCGTGCGGCGCTCCCTCAGCACTGACCCTCCGACAGTGCGGCCCTCCATCAGCACTGACCCTTCGACAGAGCCGCACTCCCTCAGCACTTACCCTCCCACAGTGCCCACTCCCTCAGCACTGACCCTCCGACAGTGCGGCACTGCCTCAGCACTGACCCTCCGACAGTGCGGCACTCCCTCAGCACTGACCCTCCGACAGTGCCCACTCCCTCAGCACTGACCCTCCGACAGTGCCCACTCCCTCAGCACTGACCCTCCGACAGTGCCCACTCCCTCAGCACTGACCCTCCGACAGTGCGGCACTCCCTCAGCACTAACCCTCCGACAGTGCGGCACACCCTGAGCACTGACCCTCTGACAGTGTGGCACTCCCTCAGCACTGACCCTCCCACAGTGCCCACTCCCTCAGCACTGACCCTCCGACAGTGCCCACATCCTCAGCACTGACCCTCCGACAGTGCGGCACTCCCTCAGCACTGACCCTCCGACAGTGCCCACTCCCTCAGCACTGACCCTCCGACAGTGCCCACTCCCTCAGCACTGACCCTCCGACAGTGCCTGCTCCCTCAGCACTGACCCTCCGACAGTGCCCACTCCCTCAGCACTGACCCTCCGACAGTGCGGCACTGCCTCAGCACTGACCCTCCGACAGTGCCGCACTCCCTCAGCACTAACCCTCCGACAGTGCCCACTCCCTCAGCACTGACCCTCCAACAGTGCCGCACTCCCTCAGCACTAACCCTCCAACAGTGCCCACTCCCTCAGCACTGACCCTCCGACAGTGCGATACTCCCTCAGCACTGACCCTCCGACAGTGCGGCACACCCTCAGCACTGAGCCTCTGACAGTGTGGCACTCCCTCAGCACTGACCCTCTGACAGTGCGATACTCCCTCAGCACTGACCCTCCGACAGTGCCCACTTCCTCAGCACTGACCCTCCGACAGTGCGATACTCCCTCAGCACTGACCCTCCGACAGTGCCCACTTCCTCAGCACTGACCCTCCGACAGTGCGGCACTCCCTCAGCACTGACCCTCCGACAGTGCCCACTCCCTCAGCACTGACCCTCCGACAGTGCCCACTCCCTCAGCACTGACCCTCCGACAGTGCCTGCTCCCTCAGCACTGACCCTCCGACAGTGCCCACTCCCTCAGCACTGACCCTCCGACAGTGCCCACTTCCTCAGCACTGACCCTCCGACAGTGCGGCACTCCCTCAGCACTGACCCTCCGACAGTGCCCACTCCCTCAGCACTGACCCTCCGACAGTGCCCACTCCCTCAGCACTGACCCTCCGACAGTGCCTGCTCCCTCAGCACTGACCCTCCGACAGTGCCCACTCCCTCAGCACTGACCCTCCGACAGTGCGGCACTGCCTCAGCACTGACCCTCCGACAGTGCCGCACTCCCTCAGCACTAACCCTCCGACAGTGCCCACTCCCTCAGCACTGACCCTCCAACAGTGCCGCACTCCCTCAGCACTAACCCTCCAACAGTGCCCACTCCCTCAGCACTGACCCTCCGACAGTGCGATACTCCCTCAGCACTGACCCTCCGACAGTGCGGCACACCCTCAGCACTGAGCCTCTGACAGTGTGGCACTCCCTCAGCACTGACCCTCTGACAGTGCGATACTCCCTCAGCACTGACCCTCCGACAGTGCCCACTTCCTCAGCACTGACCCTCCGACAGTGCGATACTCCCTCAGCACTGACCCTCCGACAGTGCCCACTTCCTCAGCACTGACCCTCCGACAGTGCGGCACTCCCTCAGCACTGACCCTCCGACAGTGCCCACTCCCTCAGCACTGACCCTCCGACAGTTCCCACTCCCTCAGCACTGACCCTCCGACAGTGCCTGCTCCCTCAGCACTGACCCTCCGACAGTGCGGCACTCCCTCAGCACTGACCCTCCGACAGTGCGGCACTGCCTCAGCACTGACCCTCCGACAGTGCCGCACTCCCTCAGCACTAACCCTCTGACAGTGCCCACTCCCTCAGCACTGACCCTCCAACAGTGCGGCACTCCCTCAGCACTGACCCTCCGACAGTGACCACTCCCTCAGCACTGACCCTCCGACAGTGCGGCACTCCCTCAGCACTGACCCTCCGACAGTGCCCACTCCCTCAGCACTGACCCTCCGACAGTGCCTGCTCCCTCAGCACTGACCCTCCGACAGTGTGGCACTCCCTCAGCACTGACCCTCCGACAGTGCCCACTCCCTCAGCACTGACCCTCCGACAGTGCCCACTCCCTCAGCACTGACCCTCCGACTGTGCGGCACTCCCTCAGCACTGACACTCCGACAGTGCGGCACTCCCTCAGCACTGACCCTCCGACAGTGCCCACTCCCTCAGCACTGACCCTCCGACAGTGCCCACTCCCTCAGCACTGACCCTCCGACTGTGCGGCACTCCCTCAGCACTGACACTCCGACAGTGCGGCACTCCCTCAGCACTGACCCTCCGACAGTGCGGCACTGCCTCAGCACTGTCCCTCCGACAGTGCGGCACTCCCTCAGCACTGACCCTCCGACAGTGCGGAGATCCCTCAGCACTGACCCTCCGACAGTGCGGCGCTCCCTCAGCACTGACCCTCCGACAGTGCGGCGCTCCCTCAGCACTGACCCTCCGACAGTGCGGCGCTCCCTCAGCACTGACCCTCCGACCGTGCGGCGCTCCCTCAGCACTGACCCTCCGACAGTGCGGCCCTCCATCAGCACTGACCCTTCGACAGAGCCGCACTCCCTCAGCACTGACCCTCCCACAGTGCCCACTCCCTCAGCACTGACCCTCCGACAGTGCGGCACTGCCTCAGCACTGACCCTCCGACAGTGCGGCACTCCCTCAGCACTGACCCTCCGACAGTGCCCACTCCCTCAGCACTGACCCTCCGACAGTGCCCACTCCCTCAGCACTGACCCTCCGACAGTGCCCACTCCCTCAGCACTGACCCTCCGACAGTGCGGCACTCCCTCAGCACTAACCCTCCGACAGTGCGGCACACCCTGAGCACTGACCCTCTGACAGTGTGGCACTCCCTCAGCACTGACCCTCCCACAGTGCCCACTCCCTCAGCACTGACCCTCCGACAGTGCCCACTTCCTCAGCACTGACCCTCCGACAGTGCGGCACTCCCTCAGCACTGACCCTCCGACAGTGCCCACTCCCTCAGCACTGACCCTCCGACAGTGCCCACTCCCTCAGCACTGACCCTCCGACAGTGCCTGCTCCCTCAGCACTGACCCTCCGACAGTGCCCACTCCCTCAGCACTGACCCTCCGACAGTGCGGCACTGCCTCAGCACTGACCCTCCGACAGTGCCGCACTCCCTCAGCACTAACCCTCCGACAGTGCCCACTCCCTCAGCACTGACCCTCCAACAGTGCCGCACTCCCTCAGCACTAACCCTCCAACAGTGCCCACTCCCTCAGCACTGACCCTCCGACAGTGCGATACTCCCTCAGCACTGACCCTCCGACAGTGCGGCACACCCTCAGCACTGAGCCTCTGACAGTGTGGCACTCCCTCAGCACTGACCCTCTGACAGTGCGATACTCCCTCAGCACTGACCCTCCGACAGTGCCCAGTTCCTCAGCACTGACCCTCCGACAGTGCGATACTCCCTCAGCACTGACCCTCCGACAGTGCCCACTTCCTCAGCACTGACCCTCCGACAGTGCGGCACTCCCTCAGCACTGACCCTCCGACAGTGCCCACTCCCTCAGCACTGACCCTCCGACAGTGCCCACTCCCTCAGCACTGACCCTCCGACAGTGCCTGCTCCCTCAGCACTGACCCTCCGACAGTGCGGCACTCCCTCTGCACTGACCCTCCGACAGTGCGGCACTGCCTCAGCACTGACCCTCCGACAGTGCCGCACTCCCTCAGCACTAACCCTCTGACAGTGCCCACTCCTTCAGCACTGACCCTCCGACAGTGCGGCACTCCCTCAGCACTGACCCTCCGACAGTGACCACTCCCTCAGCACTGACCCTCCGACAGTGCGGCACTCCCTCAGCACTGACCCTCCGACAGTGTGGCACTCCCTCAGCACTGACCCTCCGACGGTGCCCACTCCCTCAGCACTGACCCTCCGACAGTGCCCACTCCCTCAGCACTGACCCTCCGACAGTGCCTGCTCCCTCAGCACTGACCCTCCGACAGTGCGGCACTCCCTCAGCACTGACCCTCCGACAGTGCCCACTCCCTCAGCACTGACCCTCCGACAGTGCCCACTCCCTCAGCACTGACCCTCCGACTGTGCGGCACTCCCTCAGCACTGACACTCCGACAGTGCGGCACACCCTCAGCGCTGACCCTCCGACAGTGCCCACTCCCTCAGCACTGACCCTCCGACAGTGCCCACTCCCTCAGCACTGACCCTCCGACAGTGCGGCACTCCTTCAGCACTGACCCTCCGACAGTGCGGCACACCCTCAGCGCTGATCCTCCGAGAGTGCGGCACTCCCTCAGCACTGACCCTCCGACAGTGCGGCACATCCTCAGCACTGACCCTCCGACAGTGCGGCACTGCCTCAGCACTGACCCTCCGACAGTGCAGCACTCCCTCAGCAGTGACCCTCCGACAGTGCCCACTCCCTCAGCACTGACCCTCCGACAGTGCCCACTCCCTCAGCACTGACCCTCTGACAGTGCGGCACTCCCTCAGCACTGACCCTCTGACAGTGTGGCACTCCCTCAGCACTGACCCTCTGACAGTGCCCACTCCCTCAACACTGACCCTCCGACAGTGCCCATTCCCTCAGCACTGACCCTCCGACAGTGTGGCACTCCCTCAGCACTGACCCTCCGACAGTGCCCACTCCCTCAACACTGACCCTCCGACAGTGCCCATTTCCTCAGCACTGACCCTCTGACAGTGCCCACTCCCTCAGCACTGACCCTCCGACAGTGCGGCACTCCCTCAGCACTGACCCTCTGACAGTGTGGCACTCCCTCAGCACTGACCCTCCAACAGTGCCCACTCCCTCAGCACTGACCCTCCGATAGTGCCCACTCCCTCAGCACCGACCCTCCGACAGTGCGGCACATCCTCTGCACTGACCCTCTGACAGTGTGGCACTCCCTCAGCACTGACCCTCCAACAGTGCCCACTCCCTCAGCACTGACCCTCCGACAGTGCCCACTCCCTCAGCACTGACCCTCCGACAGTGCGGCACTCCCTCAGCACTGACCCTCCGACAGTGCCCACTCCCTCAGCACTGACCCTCCGCTAGTGCCCACTCCCTCAGCACTGACCCTCCGACAGTGCGGCACTCCCTCAGCACTGACCCTCCGACAGTGCGGCACTCCCTCAGCACTAACCCTCCGACAGTGCCCACTCCCTCAGCACTGACCCTCCGACAGTGCGGCACACCCTCAGCACTGACCCTCCGACAGTGCGGCACTGCCTCAGCACTGACCCTCCAACAGTGCCCACTCCCTCAGCACTGACCTTCCGACAGTGCCCACTCTCTCAGCACTGACCCTCTGACAGTGCGGCGCTCCCTCAGCACTGACCCTCCGACAGTGCGGCACTCCCTCTGCACTGACCCTCCGACAGTGCGGCACTCCCTCAGCACTGACCCTCCGACAGTGCGGCCCCCTCTCAGCACTGACCCTCCGACAGTGCGGCGCTCCCTCAGCACTGACCCTCCGACAGTGCGGCGCTCCCTCAGCACTGACCCTCCGACAGTGCGGCCCTCCATCAGCACTGACCCTTCGACAGAGCCCACTCCCTCAGCACTGACCCTCCGACAGTGCCCACTCCCTCAGCACTGACCCTCCGACAGTGCGGCACTGCCTCAGCACTGACCCTCCGACAGTGCAGCACTCCCTCAGCACTGACCCTCCGACAGTGCCCACTCCCTCAGCACTGACCCTCCGACAGTGCCCACTCCCTCAGCACTGACCCTCCGACAGTGCGGCACTCCCTCAGCACCGACCCTCCGACAGTGCGGCACACCCTCAGCACTGACCCTCTGACAGTGTGGCACTCCCTCAGCACTGACCCTCCAACAGTGCCCACTCCCTCAGCACTGACCCTCCGACAGTGCCCACTCCCTCAGCACTGACCCTCCGACAGTGCGGCACTCCCTCAGCACTGACCCTCCGACAGTGCCCACTCCCTCAGCACTGACCCTCCGACAGTGCCCACTCCCTCAGCACTGACCCTCCGACAGTGCGGCACACCCTCAGCACTGACCCTCCGACAGTGCGGCACTCCCTCAGCACTAACCCTCCGACAGTGCCCACTCCCTCAGCACTGACCCTCCGACAGTGCGGCACTCCCTCAGCACTGACCCTCCGACAGTGCCCACTCCCTCAGCACTGACCCTCCGACAATGCCCACTCCCTCAGCACTGACCCTCCGACAGTGCCTGATCCCTCAGCACTGACCCTCCGACAGTGCGGCACTCCCTTAGCACTGACCCTCCGACAGTGCGGCACTGCCTCAGCACTGACCCTCCGACAGTGCCGCACTCCCTCAGCACTAACCCTCCGACAGTGCCCACTCACTCAGCACTGACCCTCCGACAGTGCCACACTCCCTCAGCACTAACCCTCCGACAGTGCCCATTTCCTCAGCACTGACCCTCTGACAGTGCCCACTCCCTCAGCACTGACCCTCCGACAGTGCGGCACTCCCTCAGCACTGACCCTCCGACAGTGCAGCATTCCCTCAGCACTGAGCCTCCAACAGTGCCCACTCTCTCAGCACTGACCCTCTGACAGTGCGGCGCTCCCTCAGCACTGACCCTCCGACAGTGCGGCACTCCCTCTGCACTGACCCTCCGACAGTGCGGCACTCCCTCAGCACTGACCCTCCGACAGTGCGGCCCCCTCTCAGCACTAACCCTCCGACAGTGCGGCACTCCCTCAGCACTGACCCTCCGACAGTGCGGCGCTCCCTCAGCACTGACCCTCCGACAGTGCGGCGCTCCCTCAGCACTGACCCTCCGACAGTGCGGCCCTCCATCAGCACTGACCCTTCGACAGATCCCACTCCCTCAGCACTGACCCTCCGACAGTGCCCACTCCCTCAGCACTGACCCTCCGACAGTGCGGCACTGCCTCAGCACTGACCCTCCGACAGTGCAGCACTCCCTCAGCACTGACCCTCCGACAGTGCCCACTCCCTCAGCACTGACCCTCCGACAGTGCCCACTCCCTCAGCACTGACCCTCCGACAGTGCCCACTCCCTCAGCACTGACCCTCCGACAGTGCGGCACTCCCTCAGCACCGACCCTCCGACAGTGCGGCACACCCTCTGCACTGACCCTCTGACAGTGTGGCACTCCCTCAGCACTGACCGTCCAACAGTGCCCACTCCCTCAGCACTGACCCTCCGACAGTGCCCACTCCCTCAGCACTGACCCTCCGACAGTGCGGCACTCCCTCAGCACTGACCCTCCGACAGTGCCCACTCCCTCAGCACTGACCCTCCGATAGTGCCCACTCCCTCAGCACTGACCCTCCGACAGTGCGGCACTCCCTCAGCACTGACCCTCCGACAGTGCGGCACTCCCTCAGCACTAACCCTCCGACAGTGCCCACTCCCTCAGCACTGACCCTCCGACAGTGCGGCACTCCCTCAGCACTGACCCTCCGACAGTGCCCATTCCCTCAGCACTGACCCTCCGACAGTGCCCACTCCCTCAGCACTGACCCTCCGACAGTGCCTGCTCCCTCAGCACTGACCCTCCGACAGTGCGGCACTCCCTTAGCACTGACCCTCCGACAGTGCGGCACTGCCTCAGCACTGACCCTCCGACAGTGCCGCACTCCCTCAGCACTAACCCTCCGACAGTGCCCATTCACTCAGCACTGACCCTCCGACAGTGCCACACTCCCTCAGCACTAACCCTCCGACAGTGCCCACTCCCTCAGCACTGACCCTCCGACAGTGCCCACTGCCTCAGCACTGACCCTCCGACAGTGCGGCACACCCTCAGCACTGACCCTCTGACAGTGTGGCACTCCCTCAGCACTGACCCTCCAACAGTGCCCACTCCCTCAGCACTGACCCTCCGACAGTGCCCACTCCTTCAGCACTGACCCTCCGACAGTGCGGTGCTCCCTCAGCACTGACCCTCCGACAGTGCGGCACTCCCTCAGCACTGACCCTCCGACAGTGCCCACTCCCTCAGCACTGACCCTCCGACAGTGCAGCACTCCCTCAGCACTGACCCTCCGACTGTGCCTGCTCCCTCAGCACTGACCCTCCGACAGTGCGGCACTGCCTCACCACTGACCCTCCGACAGTGCCGCACTCCCTCAGCACTAACCCTCCGACAGTGCCCACTCACTCAGCACTGACCCTCCGACAGTGCCACACTCCCTCAGCACTAACCCTCCGACAGTGCCCATTTCCTCAGCACTGACCCTCTGACAGTGCCCACTCCCTCAGCACTGACCCTCCGACAGTGCGGCACTCCCTCAGCACTGACCCTCCGACAGTGCAGCATTCCCTCAGCACTGAGCCTCCAACAGTGCCCACTCTCTCAGCACTGACCCTCTGACAGTGCGGCGCTCCCTCAGCACTGACCCTCCGACAGTGCGGCACTCCCTCTGCACTGACCCTCCGACAGTGCGGCACTCCCTCAGCACTGACCCTCCGACAGTGCGGCCCCCTCTCAGCACTAACCCTCCGACAGTGCGGCACTCCCTCAGCACTGACCCTCCGACAGTGCGGCGCTCCCTCAGCACTGACCCTCCGACAGTGCGGCGCTCCCTCAGCACTGACCCTCCGACAGTGCGGCCCTCCATCAGCACTGACCCTCCGACAGTGCCTGATCCCTCAGCACTGACCCTCCGACAGTGCCCACTCCCTCAGCACTGACCCTCCGACAGTGCGGCACTGCCTCAGCACTGACCCTCCGACAGTGCAGCACTCCCTCAGCACTGACCCTCCGACAGTGCCCACTCCCTCAGCACTGACCCTCCGACAGTGCCACACTCCCTCAGCACTAACCCTCCGACAGTGCCCATTTCCTCAGCACTGACCCTCTGACAGTGCCCACTCCCTCAGCACTGACCCTCCGACAGTGCGGCACTCCCTCACCACTGACCCTCCGACAGTGCAGCATTCCCTCAGCACTGAGCCTCCAACAGTGCCCACTCTCTCAGCACTGACCCTCTGACAGTGCGGCGCTCCCTCAGCACTGACCCTCCGACAGTGCGGCACTCCCTCTGCACTGACCCTCCGACAGTGCGGCACTCCCTCAGCACTGACCCTCCGACAGTGCGGCCCCCTCTCAGCACTAACCCTCCGACAGTGCGGCACTCCCTCAGCACTGACCCTCCGACAGTGCGGCGCTCCCTCAGCACTGACCCTCCGACAGTGCGGCGCTCCCTCAGCACGGACCCTCCGACAGTGCGGCCCTCCATCAGCACTGACCCTTCGACAGATCCCACTCCCTCAGCACTGACCCTCCGACAGTGCCCACTCCCTCAGCACTGACCCTCCGACAGTGCGGCACTGCCTCAGCACTGACCCTCCGACAGTGCAGCACTCCCTCAGCACTGACCCTCCGACAGTGCCCACTCCCTCAGCACTGACCCTCCGACAGTGCCCACTCCCTCAGCACTGACCCTCCGACAGTGCCCACTCCCTCAGCACTGACCCTCCGACAGTGCGGCACTCCCTCAGCACCGACCCTCCGACAGTGCGGCACACCCTCTGCACTGACCCTCTGACAGTGTGGCACTCCCTCAGCACTGACCGTCCAACAGTGCCCACTCCCTCAGCACTGACCCTCCGACAGTGCCCACTCCCTCAGCACTGACCCTCCGACAGTGCGGCACTCCCTCAGCACTGACCCTCCGACAGTGCCCACTCCCTCAGCACTGACCCTCCGATAGTGTCCACTCCCTCAGCACTGACCCTCCGACAGTGCGGCACTCCCTCAGCACTGACCCTCCGACAGTGCGGCACTCCCTCAGCACTAACCCTCCGACAGTGCCCACTCCCTCAGCACTGACCCTCCGACAGTGCGGCACTCCCTCAGCACTGACCCTCCGACAGTGCCCATTCCCTCAGCACTGACCCTCCGACAGTGCCCACTCCCTCAGCACTGACCCTCCGACAGTGCCTGCTCCCTCAGCACTGACCCTCCGACAGTGCGGCACTGCCTCAGCACTGACCCTCCGACAGTGCCGCACTCCCTCAGCACTAACCCTCCGACAGTGCCCATTCACTCAGCACTGACCCTCCGACAGTGCCACACTCCCTCAGCACTAACCCTCCGACAGTGCCCACTCCCTCAGCACTGACCCTCCGACAGTGCCCACTGCCTCAGCACTGACCCTCCGACAGTGCGGCACACCCTCAGCACTGACCCTCTGACAGTGTGGCACTCCCTCAGCACTGACCCTCCAACAGTGCCCACTCCCTCAGCACTGACCCTCCGACAGTGCCCACTCCTTCAGCACTGACCCTCCGACAGTGCGGTGCTCCCTCAGCACTGACCCTCCGACAGTGCGGCACTCCCTCAGCACTGACCCTCCGACAGTGCCCACTCCCTCAGCACTGACCCTCCGACAGTGCAGCACTCCCTCAGCACTGACCCTCCGACTGTGCCTGCTCCCTCAGCACTGACCCTCCGACAGTGCGGCACTGCCTCAGCACTGACCCTCCGACAGTGCCGCACTCCCTCAGCACTAACCCTCCGACAGTGCCCACTCACTCAGCACTGACCCTCCGACAGTGCCACACTCCCTCAGCACTAACCCTCCGACAGTGCCCATTTCCTCAGCACTGACCCTCTGACAGTGCCCACTCCCTCAGCACTGACCCTCCGACAGTGCGGCACTCCCTCAGCACTGACCCTCCGACAGTGCAGCATTCCCTCAGCACTGAGCCTCCAACAGTGCCCACTCTCTCAGCACTGACCCTCTGACAGTGCGGCGCTCCCTCAGCACTGACCCTCCGACAGTGCGGCACTCCCTCTGCACTGACCCTCCGACAGTGCGGCACTCCCACAGCACTGACCCTCCGACAGTGCGGCCCCCTCTCAGCACTAACCCTCCGACAGTGCGGCACTCCCTCAGCACTGACCCTCCGACAGTGCGGCGCTCCCTCAGCACTGACCCTCCGACAGTGCGGCGCTCCCTCAGCACTGACCCTCCGACAGTGCGGCCCTCCATCAGCACTGACCCTTCGACAGATCCCACTCCCTCAGCACTGACCCTCCGACAGTGCCCACTCCCTCAGCACTGACCCTCCGACAGTGCGGCACTGCCTCAGCACTGACCCTCCGACAGTGCAGCACTCCCTCAGCACTGACCCTCCGACAGTGCCCACCCCCTCAGCACTGACCCTCCGACAGTGCCCACTCCCTCAGCACTGACCCTCCGACAGTGCCCACTCCCTCAGCACTGACCCTCCGACAGTGCGGCACTCCCTCA
This sequence comes from Chiloscyllium plagiosum, assembly GCF_037043375.1. NCBI lineage: Eukaryota > Metazoa > Chordata > Chondrichthyes > Orectolobiformes > Hemiscylliidae > Chiloscyllium > Chiloscyllium plagiosum. The sequence continues at coordinate 9,439,171 of NW_028270159.1, read as the reverse complement.
GCACCGACCCTCCGACAGTGCGGCACACCCTCTGCACTGACCCTCTGACAGTGTGGCACTCCCTCAGCACTGACCCTCCAACAGTGCCCACTCCCTCAGCACTGACCCTCCGACAGTGCCCACTCCCTCAGCACTGACCCTCCGATAGTGCCCACTCCCTCAGCACTGACCCTCCGACAGTGCGGCACTCCCTCAGCACTGACCCTCCGACAGTGCGGCACTCCCTCAGCACTAACCCTCCGACAGTGCCCACTCCCTCAGCACTGACCCTCCGACAGTGCGGCACTCCCTCAGCACTGACCCTCCGACAGTGCCCACTCCCTCAGCACTGACCCTCCGACAGTGCCCACTCCCTCAGCACTGACCCTCCGACAGTGCCTGCTCCCTCAGCACTGACCCTCCGACAGTGCGGCACTCCCTTAGCACTGACCCTCCGACAGTGCGGCACTGCCTCAGCACTGACCCTCCGACAGTGCCGCACTCCCTCAGCACTAACCCTCCGACAGTGCCCATTCACTCAGCACTGACCCTCCGACAGTGCCACACTCCCTCAGCACTAACCCTCCGACAGTGCCCACTCCCTCAGCACTGACCCTCCGACAGTGCCCACTGCCTCAGCACTGACCCTCCGACAGTGCGGCACACCCTCAGCACTGACCCTCTGACAGTGTGGCACTCCCTCAGCACTGACCCTCCAACAGTGCCCACTCCCTCAGCACTGACCCTCCGACAGTGCCCACTCCTTCAGCACTGACCCTCCGACAGTGCGGCGCTCCCTCAGCACTGACCCTCCGACAGTGCGGCACTCCCTCAGCACTGACCCTCCGACAGTGCCCACTCCCTCAGCACTGACCCTCCGACAGTGCAGCACTCCCTCAGCACTGACCCTCCGACTGTGCCTGCTCCCTCAGCACTGACCCTCCGACAGTGCGGCACTTCCTCAGCACTGACCCTCCGAAAGTGCCCACTCCCTCAGCACTGACCCTCCGACAGTGCCCACTCCCTCAGCACTGACCCTCTGACAGTGCAGCGCTCCCTCAGCACTGACCCTCCGACAGTGCGGCGCTCCCTCAGCACTGACCCTCCGACAGTGCGGCACTCCCTCAGCACTGACCCTCCGACAGTGCGGCACTCCCTCAGCACTGACCTTCCGACAGTGCCTACTCCCTCAGCACTGACCCTCCGACAGTGCAGCACTCCCTCAGCACTGACCCTCTGACAGTGCGGCGCTCCCTCAGCACTGACCCTCCGACAGTGCGGTGCTCCCTCAGCACTGACCCTCCGACAGTGCGGCACTCCCTCAGCACTGACCCTCCGACAGTGCTGCGCTCCCTCAGCACTGACCCTCCGACAGTGCGGCACTCCCTCAGCACTGACCCTCCGACAGTGCTGCGCTCCGTCAGCACTGACCCTCCGACAGTGCGGCACTCCCTCAGCGCTGACCCTCCGACAGTGCTGCGCTCCCTCAGCACTGACCCTCCGACAGTGCTGCGCTCCCTCAGCACTGACCCTCCGACAGTGCGTCACTCCCTCAGCACTGACCCTCCGACAGTGCCCACTCCCTCAGCACTGACCCTCCGACAGTGCCCACTGCCTCAGCACTGACCCTCCGACAGTGCGGCACTCCCTCAGCACTGACCCTCCGACAGTGTGGCACTCCCTCAGCACTGACCCTCCGACAGTGCGGCACTCCCTCAGCACTGACCCTCCGACAGTGCTGCGCTCCGTCAGCACTGACCCTCCGACAGTGCCCACTCCCTCAGCACTGACCCTCCGACAGTGCCCACTGCCTCAGCACTGACCCTCCGACAGTGCGGCACTCCCTCAGCACTGACCCTCCGACAGTGTGGCGCTCCCTCAGCACTGACCCTCCGACAGTGTGGCGCTCCCTCAGCACTGACCCTCCAACAGTACGGTACCTGTTTCCATCCCATTTGTTCTGATGATTCAGTTCCAACAAAGTAGCCTCTAAAATGTCCACCTTACACCTCTACCTTCACCCCCTCTCATAACAGCGATAGGGTTCACCTCGTCCTTACCTCTCATCTCACCAGCAGCCACATCCTGAGGATCAGTAGCCACCATTTCTGCCATCTCCGGGGAGATGCCACCACCAGACACACACACATTCCCTCCCCTCCCTTGTCCGCCTTCCGCAGGGACAATTCACTCCAGTCCTCTCCTCCTTCAGTCCCAACATCCCCCCACCTCCCCATCCCCATGGTGGCCCCACTGAAGGTATTATACTTGTCTATTTACCTCCTCAATATCCAAGGACCCAAACATACCTTCCAGGTGAAGCAGCACTTTACCTGCACTTCTCACAATCTAGGAGGTAAAAACAATGACTGCAGATGCTCACAATCTAGTCTACTGCACTTGCTTACTACAATGTGGTCTCCTCTACTTTGGGGAAACAAAGCATAGACTGGGTGATCACTTCACTGAACATCTACGTTCTGCCCATAAAAATGACACTGAGCTTCCAGTTGCCTGCCACGTTAACACAACACCCTGTTCCCAGCCAACATCTGTGTGTCTCAGGCTTGCTCCAGTGCTCCCGTGAAGCTCAGCACAAAGTGGAAAAACAGCACATCATTTTCTGCTTGGGAACTCTGCTGTCTCTGGACTCAATATCGAGTTCAACAATTTTAGGGCTTGTGAGATCTTCTACCATGTCCTTACCCCAACCCCACACACCAAGCCTTGTTGTCACATGGGCTGCCATTACACACAGCCCATTGTCGGCTCCTAACAGTCTCCATTAACAGCCATTGCCCCATCCTTCCAGAACGTTACCTGCTCCTTTGTCCAAATTCTTTTCTCTCTGTTTGGGCTCTATCCCACTCCTTGTTCACTCCTTATTCCTTTCCCCCCCCCCCCCCCCCCAAACCCAGTCTTCTGCACAAATCCAATTTTTTTCCTTGAACCATCAGTTCTGAGGAAGGGTCTCTGATTCCTCTCCAGCTCCCAGACCTACTGAGTGCTCCCAGCATATTTCAGTTTTTGTTGAATGGGCAATTCTCATTTTTGCAAACAGTCATTATCAAAGCATTGTAGATCTCCGTTCTCAGGCCTCAGCAACGCCCCAGCGATAGGAATGATGTGGGTGAGGGCAGTCACTGTATTCTCACCCAATTTGTTGTCCGTACGAAGACGTGAAGCAAAGTGAGCTGTGGGGAGGCTACAAAGAGATGATGAGGGAATATCGAGGGAATATTTATTGGTGAAGTGAGTGGGCAGTAATTGGGTGATGGTGTACATTGTGGGAAGTTGTGAGGTTGTCCACATTTGTAAGAAGAGTAGACAAGCTGTGTACTAATGCTTATGTCGGGAGGCTGTGGAATGCTACACCCAAATATTGGGAACGGGGCCATTCAGCCCTTCCAATCTGCTCCGCCATTCAATATGATCACGGCTGATCCTCAAACTCAAAGTCCTGCCCCTGAAACTTACTCCAAACACTTTGAGCCCTTTCAGCCCCAAAGCTAAAGTGCAGAGGGATCTGGGTGTCTTTGTACATGAGTCACAAAAGGTTAGAGTGCATCTACAGCCAATCATTGGGATATTCCAGTAGAACGTGAGGGAGGGATTAAAATGAAGGTACAGATGTCATGTTGCAAACAAAATTCCTAGGATCCCCAAAAACCAGGCATAATGGCCCTCCCATCCACATCAAGCACCCCCACACCTCTCCCATGGGGAATCCACTCTAACCTGTACATCTCTGGGTCATGGGAGGAAACCAGAGCACCCGGAGGGAGATAGAGGGAGAATGTGCAAAGTCCACAGAGACAGTCACCCGAGGGTGGAATCAAACCCAGGTCCCTAGTGCTCTGAGGCAGTGGTGCTAACCACTGAGCCACTGTGGCACCCCAAAGCTGATGAGACCTCACCTAGGCTATTGTGTCAAAATCTGTTTTCCTTACTTGATGAATAGATACTTAATGACTTTTATGGGAGGGAGTTCTGAGCTCACTCAGCTGGTCCCTGGGTGAAGAGGTTTGTTTATGAGCAAACATTGAACAATTTAGGCCTGTACTCGTTGAAGAAGGGGGAGAGGTGACTGGATTGAAGTGTACTAGATTCCAAAGAGGCATGACAGCACCAATGCTGAGAGGAGGTTAGCTCAGTTCAATTCCTGCACCGGCTGAGGTTACTATAAAGGACTCTCCTCCTACCTGAGGAGTGGTGTCCCTGAGGGTAAACCCCCCACCTGGGGTTGAGGAGGCTGGAGACAGAATGCAAACTTTCCCCTTGAATAGGTATTCTTGCAAATTGTCCTGAAGAGTGCAAGACGCAAAGTTCCACAAAATGAGTCATTTATCAGCAATACTAAACGCCTGATGGACTATTTGGGACAGTTGTGTGGTTTCCGTGAGACTAGCTTCTAATTCCAGACTTTTTATCGAATTAAATATTTGCTCCAAAGTGGATTTTGACGCCAGTTCTCTAAAACATTAAAATAAAATAAAGATTAAAGATATCGAAGAATAAACAAAGAGAAGGCAAAGAACACCAATTTAACCTTCTCAAGTAAAAACAGAAATTGCTGGAGGAACTCAGCAGGTCTGGCAGCATCTGTGGAGAGAGAAACAGCGTCAATGTTTCAGGCCCAGTAACCCTTCCTCAGAACTGTTCTCGTCAACACCCTGCTCAGTGTTTATCTCCCTCTCGGCTTGTCATCAGCAATCCCTTTGTTTGACTGTCCTTTCTCTTCTCGCTTCCTCTCTCTCAGCATCATCCCCACAGGTTCTCTCCAGTCGTTCACCCCCACACCCCACCCCCACCCCACCCCCACCCCACCCCACCCCCACCCCCACCTCTCCCCAACCCCACCCCACCCCCACCTCTCCCCCACCCCACCCCCACCCCCACCCCCACCCCTACCCCCACCCCACCCCCACTCCTACCCCACCCCACCCCCACCCCCACCTCTCCCCCACCCCACCCCACCCCCACACCCACCCCCACACCCACACCCACCCCCACCCCACCCCCACCTCTCCCCCACCCCACCCCACCCCCACCTCTCCCCAACCCCACCCCCACACCACCCCACCCCCACCCCACCCCCACTCCCACCCCACCCCACCCCCACCCCCACCTCTCCCCAACCCCACCCCCACCCCCACCCCACCCCCACTCCCACCCCACCCCACCCCCACCCCCACCTCTCCCCCACCCCACCCCACCCCCACCTCTCCCCCACCCCACCCCACCCCCACCCCACCCCTACCCCCACCCAACCCCCACTCCCACCCCACCCCACCCCCACCTCTCCCCCACACCCACCCCACCCCCACCCCCACCTCTCAGGGTTAGGGTTAGGGTTAGGATCAGGATTAAGGTTAGTGTTAGGGTCAGGGTTAGAGTCAGGGTTAGGGTCAGGATTAGGGTTAGGGTTAGGATTAGGGTCAGGGTTAGGGTCAGGGTTAGGGTCAGGATCAGGGTTAGGGTTAGGGTTAGGGTCAGGATTAGGATTAGAGTCAGGGATAGGGTTAGGGTTAGTGTTAGGGTTAGGGTTAGGATTAGGGTCAGGATTAGGGTCAGGGTTAGGATAGGGTGAGGGTTAGGGTTAGGGTTAGATTAGGGTTAGGGTCAGGATCAGGGTTAGGGTTAGCGTTAGGGTTAGGGTCAGGGTTAGGATTAGAGTCAGGGATAGGGTTAGGGTTAGTGTTAGGGTTAGGGTTAGGATTAGGGTCAGGGTTAGGATAGGGTGAGGGTTAGGGTTAGGTTAGGGTTTGGGTCAGGATCAGGGTTAGGGTTAGCGTTAGGGTTAGTGTCAAGGTTAGGATTAGAGTCAGGGATAGGGTTAGGGTTAGTGTTAGGGTTAGGGTTAGGATTAGGGTCAGGGTTATGGTCAGGGTTAGGATAGGGTGAGGGTTAGGGTTAGGTTAGGGTTAGGGTCAGGATCAGGGTTAGGGTTAGGGTTAGGGTTAGAGTTAGGATTAGGGTCAGGGTTAGATTAGGGTTAGGGTCAGGTTCAGGTTAGGGTTATGGTTAGGGTTAGGGTCAGGGTTAGGGTCAGGGTTAGGTTATGGTGAGGGTTAGGGTTAGGTTGGGGTTAGGGTCAGGTTCAGGTTAGGGTTATGGTTAGAGTTAGGGTCAGGGTTAGAGTTAGGATTAGGGTTAGGTTAGGGTTACGGCTATTGCTAGGGTTAGGGTTATGGTTAGGGTAAATGTCAGGGTTAGGGTCATAGCTAGGGTTAGGGTTAGGGTTAGAGTAAGAATTCGGGTGTGGGTTAGGATCACCCTCACACATAGCCTTCACTCTCTAATAGTCCCCTGCTCTCTCAGTTATCACTGAGTGACTATGACAACGTTCAAACCTGGATAAGGGGGTGTGTGGGGGGTGTCACATTGGGATCGAGTCTCAGAATCACTGTCCCTGTCATTCCAGGTGCTCTGCTTGTTTCCACCAGCAGGTGGTGCCAGCAGACCATGAACAATGTCAGATTGATAACACCTGACTTTGTTTAGCCCCCAACCCATCTCCAAAACGGACTGCCTTTTCCTCTTGTGAACACAGTGAGAGTTGTTAAACCCCCCCCCCCCCACCCCCCCACCACCCTCACATGGGACAGGTTCAAGGAGCTGAGTGACCTTGTACTGTTCAGACAGTCGATGGCAGGTTATTTGACTGCGAGTTATTTCCAAGCTCAGTCCAAACCCTGCCCTCACCCAATCCCCGAGGAGAAAGTGAGGTCTGCAGATGCTGGAGATCAGAACTGAAAATGTGTTGCTGGAAAAGCGCAGCAGGTCAGGCAGCATCCAAGGAACAGGAGAATCGACGTTTCGGGCATGAGCCCTTCTTCAGGAATGAGGAAACCCATTGTCTCCGCCTGCTCCTGCCCCACCGAACTCCTCTCTGCATACCTCGACACGGTCCTGTCCCCCTTAGTCCAAGAACTCCCCACTTACGTTCGGGACACCACCCACGCCCTCCACCTCCTCCATGATTTTCGCTTCCCCTGTCCCCAACGCCTTATCTTCACCATGGACATCCAGTCCCTGTACACCTCCATCCCCCATCACGAAGGACTTAAAGCCCTCCACTTCTTCCTTTCCTGCCGTACCAACCAGTACCCTTCCACTGACACCCTCCTTCGACTGACTGAACTGGTCCTCACCCTGAACAACTTCTCTTTCCAATCCTCCCATTTCCTCAAAACCAAAGGAGTAGCCATGGGCACCCGCATGGGCCCCAGCTATGCCTGCCTCTTCATAGGATATGTGGAACAGTCCATCTTCCGCAGCTACACTGGCACCACCCCCCACCTTTTCCTTCGCTACATCGATGACTGTATCGGCTCTGCCTCGTGCTCCCATGAGGAGGTTGAACAGTTCATCCACTTTACCAACACCTTCCACCCCGACCTCAAATTCATCTGGACCGTCTCAGACTCCCCTTCCTCGACCTTTCCATTTCTATCTCGGGGACCGAATCAACACAGACATTTACTATAAACCGACCGACTCCCACAGCTACCTAGACTACATCTCCTCCCACCCTGCCCCCTGTAAAAACGCCATCCCAAATTCCCAATTCCTTCGTCTCCGCCCCATCTGCTCCCAGGAGGACCAATTCCATTACCGTACAACCCAGATGGCCTCCTTCTTCAAAGACCGCAATTTCCCCCCAGACATGATTGACGATGCTCTCCACCACATCTCTTCCACTTCCCGCTCCTCCGTCCTTGAGCCCCGCCCCTCCAACCGCCACTAGGACAGAACCCCACTGGTCCTCACCTACCACCCCACCAACCTCCATATACAGCGCATCATCCGCCGTCATTTCTGCCACCTCCAAACGGACCCCACCACCAGGGATATATTTCCCTCCCCTCCCCTATCAGCGTTCCGAAAAGACCACTCCCTCTGTGACTGCCTCGTCAGATCCACACCCCCCACCAACCCAACCTCCACTCCCGACACCTTCCCCTGCAACCGCAAGAAATGCAAAACCTGCGCCCACACCTCCCCCCTAACTTCCCTCCAAGGCCCCAAGAGATCCTTCCATATCCGCCACAAATTCACCTGAACCTCCACACACATCATTTATTGCATCTGCTGCACCCGATGTGGCCTCCTCTATATTGGGGAGACAGGCCGCTTACTTGTGGAGCATTTCAGAGAACACCTCTGGGACACCCGGACCAACCAACCCAACCACCCTGTAGCTCAACATTTCAACTCCCCCTCCCACTCCACCAAGGACATGCAGGTCCTTGGACTCATCCATCGCCAGACCATAGCAACACGATGGTTGGAGGAAGAACGCCTCATCTTCCGCCTAGGAACCCTCCAACCACAAGGGATGAACTCAGATTTCCCCAGTTTCCTCATCTCCCCTCCCCCCACCTTGTCTCAGTCAAATCCCTCGAACTCAGCACCGCCTTCCTAACCTGCAATCTTCTTCCTGACCTCTCCGCCCCCACCCCCACTCCGGCCTATCACCCTCACCTTGACCTCCTTCCACCTATCGCATTTCCAACACCCCTCTCCCAAGTCCCTCCTCCCTACCTTTTATCTTAGCCTGCTGGACACACCCTCCTCATTCCTGAAGAAGGGCTCACGCCCAAAACTTCGATTCTCCTGCTCCTTGGATGCTGCCTGACCTGCTGCGCTTTTCCAGCAACACATTTTCAGCTCACCCAATCCCCCACAAACACACCTGGATTAATCATCGGAGAGTTCAAAGGTGACCATAAATTCCTCAGCTTGCTGTAAATTCCGAATTGGTTGACTCACTCCATCAGTACATTAGACACAGGGATAGAAATTAGGGCATTTGGCCCAATCTGTCTGCTCCACCATTTAATCATGGCTGATAGATTCCTCAACCTCATTCTTCCGCTTTCTCGTCATAATGCTTGATCCCTCTTACAATCAAGAACTTATCTATTTCTGTTTTAAATATACTCACTGACCCGGCCTCCACAGCCTTCTGTGGCAATGACAGATTCCCCACTCTCTGGCTGAAGGAGTTCCTCCTCATCTCCATTCTAAAAGGTCTGCCGTTTACTCTAAGGCTGTGCCCTCTCACCAATGGAAACATTTTCCCAACATCCACTCTGTCCAGGCCTCTCAGTATTCTGTAAATTTCAATCAGATCCCCCTCATCTTTCTCATTTCCATCGAGTACAGACCTAGAGCACTCAAACATTCCTCCCTTTGTTGGAGTTAGGCCCGAAACCTTTACCTGTTTCCAGATGGCTAAGTGACTCATGTCCCACATCGATATGGCCAAAATCCCCCTCCACCCACCCTCCTCAGTTTGCAGTGACCACTTGGCTGAGGACCAATCAGGGTGGACAATGCCCTAATCTGAGAGCAAGTTGATCCAACAACCACTCGATGGCCGGGGGAAGTTAGTGCACATTTGACAGCAGACAGTTTTGGTTCCTTTGCCACTTTACCACCCAACCCAGAGGCATGTGCTAATCCAAATGCCCCACCTAAGTTCAGTGAAGACGAAACCGGCCTGGGATCTTCCTGTGCTGTGCTGTGTGACTCAGTACTATGTCACGGGGAGTATTTAACAATACAAGCTGTTGGGAGGGCAGTGACCTCCTTTATTCACTGACTGGGCCAGCATTTATTACCCATCTCTAATTGCCCAGAGGGCAGTTAGGAGTCAACCACATTGTTGTGAGTCTGGAGTCACATGTAGGCCGGACCAGGTAAGGATGGCAGCTTCCTTTCCAGATGGGCTCCATTTGGTTACCTCCACCGAACCCCCCCACCCACCCCACCTTCAATTCATGGTCATCATTAGACTCTTAATCCCAGATATTTTCATTAAATTCAAATTCCACCATCCGTCATGGCAGGATTTCAACTCAGGTCCCCCAGGCAGTTTCTGGGTCTCGAGGTTGACGGCCCAGCGGTATTGCCATTAGAGCCATCACCCACCAACACTGCACCCCCACCCCCGACCCCCACCCCCACTCCCATAGCACTAGCTGAACAAATACCGTGCCACTGTCCACTCTTGGGACATGGCCGATGTTGTCTGTCCCTAACTGACCAGATGGGCCAATGGGAGTGGCAGATGGAGTTTAATTCAGATAAATGCGAGGTGCTACATTTTGGGAAAGCAAATCTTAGCAGGACTTATACACTTAATGGTAAGGTCCATGGGAGTGTTGCTGAACAAAGAGACCTTGGAGTGCAGGTTCATAGCTCCTTAAAAGTGGAGTCGCAGGTAGATAGGATAGTGAAGGCGGCGTTTGGTATGCTTTCCTTTATTGGTCAGAGTATTGAGCACAGGAGTTGGGAGGTCATGGTGCCTCTGTACAGGACATTGGTTAGGCCACTGTTGGAATATGGCATGCAATTCTGGTCTCCTTCCTATCGGAAAGATGTTGTGAAACTTGAAAGGGTTCCAAAAAGATTTATAAGGATGTTACCAGGGTTGGAGGATCTGAGCTACAGGGAGAGGCTGAACAGGCTGGGGCTGTTTTCCCTGGAACGTCGGAGGCTGAGGGGTGACATTATAGAGGTTTCTAAAATTATGAGGGGCATGGATAGGATAAATAGGCAAAGTCTTTTCCCTGGGGACGGGGAGTCCAGAACTAGTGGGCATAGGTTTAGGGTGAGAGGGGAAAGGTTTAAAAGGGATCTAAGGGGCAATGTTTTCGTGCAGAGGGTGGTGTGTGTATGGAACGAGCTTCCAGAGGAAGTGGTGGAGGCTGGTACAATTACAACATTTGGATGGGTATATGAATAGGAAGGGTTTGGAGGGAAATGGGCCGGGTGCTGGCAGGTGGGACTAGATTGGTTGGGATATCTGGTCGGCATGGATGGGTTGGACCGAAGCGTCTGTTTCCGTGCTGTACATCTCTATGACTCTGTGAGTGTATGGACTGTGCCACCTGGGAGGGTAGTTGAAGCAGGAAGCCTCACAATCTTTATAAAATGCTTGGATGAGCATGCGCCATGTCATAAAGGCTTTGGGTCTCGTGCTGCAAAGTGTAAGGTTAGCTTTGACAGTACAGACTCAGTAGGCTGAATGGCCTCCTCTACATTGTGTCATTGTATCACTTAAAAGTATTCAAATGCTCTCTTCAGGAAGAGAGTTCCAAAGTTGGGAGAAATATTTTACCCCATCTCTGTCTCTCGGGGTAACCTTGTATTTTTAGGCAGAGGTTCCAATTCAATATTGTCCCATTGAAGGAAACATCCTCTCGATGTCCACACTGTCAATGCCCTTCAATGCTGTATGCGTCATCTCTCACTCTCCCAAACCCTGGTGGGTATAAACCAAATGTGTCCAACCTTTCCTCATTACACAACAAACTCATTCAGGCTTCAGCCTGTATACTCGGCCTCTGACCTGCTTCCAAATACATTTATCCTTCCTCCCTTAGGTAAGGAGACCAATAAGCTCCACTGTACTCTAGGTGTGGTCTCACCTACACTCTGTAGGGCAGGGAACAGTGGTGCAATGGATAATGCGTCAGGCAATGGATCAGGTTCAGCTCCTACCTGACTCAAGTGAAACTTGCAACTTCGGGACGGCACAGTGACTCAGTGGTTAGTGCTGCTGCCTCACAGCACCAGGGACTCAGGTCTGATTCCAGCCTCGGGTGACTGTCTGTATGGAGTTTGCACATTCTCCCCACGTCTGCGGGGGGTTTCCTCCCACAGTCCAAAGATGTGCAAGTTTGGGTGGATTGGCCATGAAACGATTGCCCCATAGTGTCCAGAAATGTGCAGGGTGGGTTAGCCATGGGGAGTATGGGGTTACAGGGTAAGGGTCATAGAATCCCTACAGTGTGGAAACAGGCCATTCGGCCCAACAAGTCCACACTGACCCTCCAAAGAGTGACCCATTCCCCAACCCTATTACTTTACATTTCTCCTGACTAATGCACCTAGCCTATACGTCCCTGAATACCATGGACAATTTCCCACGGCCAATCCACCCTAACCTGCACGCCTTTGGACTGTGAGAGGAAACCGGAGTACCCGGAGGAAACCCACACAGACACAGGGAGAATGTGCAAACTCCACACTGGCAGTCACCCAAGGCTGGGATTGAACCCGGGTCCCTGGCGCTGTGAGGCAGCAGTGCTAACCACTGAGCCTCAATGGTCAGTGATGACTTGATGAGCCGAACGATCTGCTTCCCCACTGTGAGGATTTTGTTTAGCGGAATCATAACCTTTCCATTTTTCGTAGCCTGTGTGACATGCCCTGTGTGTTTATGAAGAGAAACACTGTGGTATCTTCCCCACGTAACATTCCTTCTTAACCCTCTTCATTACTGACAGTTCACAGGAAAGTGGTACCTCCTCCGCTGGGCAACCCAGTATGAGCCATACCGCCAGGAATTCGGTCAAGTGGACAACACCTTTATCCTGATCAGCCCCGTTGTCCAAATGAACAAAACGTTGATAAAAGGCTACATGAGAATGTAAGACCATTTTATATTCCCCTCCTTTGACAGTGGTTTGGTTTCTCATTGATGCTGGAGGGACTGAGATCTACGAGTCAGCAGGAACAGGAGGAGGCCATTCAACCCATCAAGCAATGCTAAGAAACAAAGCGTAGGCCATTCAGTGCTTCAAGGCCTGCTCCACCATTCGAATAAAAGTTTGTAAGTTCATAAGATATAGGAGTCTGGATTAGAGTGGTGTTGGAAAAGCACAGCCGGTCAGGCAGCATCCGAGCAGCTGGATAATCGACGTTTCGTGCAAAAGCCCTTCATCAGGAATGGAGGCAGGGAGCCTCCAGGGTGGAGAGATAAATGGGAGGTGGGGTTGGGGCTGGGGAAAAGGTAGCAAAGAGTACAGTAGGTGGATGAAGGTGATAGGTCAGAGAGGAGGGTGGAGCAGATAGGTGGTAAGGAAGATTGGCAGGTGGGACAGGCCATGAGGATGGTGCTGAGCTGGAAGGTTGGACAGAGCAGAATTAGGCCATTCGGCCCATCGAGTCTGTTCAGCCATTCGATCATGGCTGATGTGCATCTCACTCCCATCTTCCTGCCATCTCCCCATATCCCTTCAACCCATTACCAATTAAACATCAGTCTAACCCCTCCTTAAATGTACTCACTGTCCCAGCATCCACCGCACTTTGAGGTAGCGAATTCCATAGATTCACAACCCTTTGGGAGAAGTAGTCTCTCCTCAATTCTGTTTTAAATTTGCTCCCCCTTGTCCTAAGACTGTGATCTCTCGTCCTAGAATGCCCCACAAGAGGAAGCATCCGCTCCATGTCTACCTTATCCACACCTTTTATCATCTTGAATGCCTCAATTTGATCTCCCCTCATTCTTCTAAATGCCAGACTGTAGGCTGAATCTCTTTAATCTCTCTTCATACGACAAACCCCACATCTCTGGAATCAATCTAGTGAACCTCCTCTGAACTGTCTCCAACGCCACTACATCTTTCCCCAAATAAGGGGACCAAAACTCCGCACAATACTCCAGGTGCAGTCTCACCAATACCCTGTGTATAAACCATGTGTAATACCTTGTATATGATCCTCAATCAGGACATGACTGAACCAAATGGGTTTTTACAACAATACAGGGTGGTCCCTGGTTCAACATTAAGTCTAGCCTTCAGTTCCAGATTTATTAATCTAGTTTTCATCAGGAGCTGAGTTGGGGTTTGAACCCATGACCCCAGAGGGAGAGGCTCAATGACTGACCCAGTGATGTGAACAGAATGGCGTGTGTATGAAACATTCACAACAGGGTTCGAGTCAGATGGAGAGATGAATTCAGAGAACTCTGAGTCGTGTTGTGTGCAAACCCAACAAATGGTTTCTCCAGTAGAATCACACAGAGCAGAAAGAGACCTTTCCGATTAGTTCCCACACTCATGTCCCTTCCCTTGAAACATCGTTGTTTCTCCTCTTCAGTCATCGATCTGATCTGATCACTTCTGAAACTACGGGAAGGAAAGCTCTGCTCTTTTTTATCAACCACCTCAGACGTATTCTGTCTGGTGCCTGACCTCCCACCAGCGGAAACAATCCCCCCTTATTTACTCTATCCAGAACATTCCCAATTCTCCTACTCAACATTTCCTCAACTCTCTCTGCTCGAGAGTCAAGAATCAGCAAAAGGGTTTGTCATACAGTCGTGATGTACTATTCAATGGTAATATTGTGAGCAGTGTTTGGCCCTGTATCTAAGGAAGGATGTGCTGACATTGGAAGGAGTCCAGAGGAGCTTCACAACAATGATCCAGGGATGAAGGGCTTGTCATTTGAGGAGCGGTTGTGGACACTGGGTCTGTACTCTCTGGAGTTTAGAAGAAATGGGGGGTGCAGTGGGAATCCAGTTGAAACCTATAAAATACTGAGAGGCCTGGATAGAGTGGACATGGAGAAGATGTTTCCATGAGTAGGGGAGACTAAGACACGAGGCATAGCCTCAGAGTGAAGGGATGACCCTTTAGAACTGAGATGAGGAGGAGTTTCTTTAGCTAGAGGGTGGGGAATCTGTGGAAAGTGTTGCCACAGAAGGCAGAGAAGGCGAAGTCATTGAGTAGGTTTTAGACAGAGATAGATAGGTTCTGGATGAGTAAGGGGCTCAGGGGTTATGGGGAGAAGGCAGGGGAATGGGATGGAGAAACATATCAGCCATGTTCAAATGGTGGAACAGACTTGATGGGCCGATTGGCCTAACTGTGCTCGTAGAGCTAATGGTCTGATAAATCAGTTGCTTCAGGGTCCTGAAGAGTTACCTGGATAACTCAGACCTCAGGGCGGGTTTACGAATTTGTGTCTTTTTTTGGAACGCTGCTTGATCAGATTGTCAGAAAAACTCCGTCAGAAGAAAAGCTTAAAAACACAGGCTTGGCCTCAACCATGTCGTGGCCAATTCTTGGCATTGCCCTTTAGGAAGGATATTGAAGACACAAGAGAGGGCACAAGAAAGATTAATGAGAACCAGGCTCCAGACACCAGAGATTTTCATTACTGCACAGGGTGGGGATGGATTTACTGGAGAAGGTTTGTCTGGAGGTCTGATTGAGGCGTTCAACTGGACAGAGGAGAGAGGGAGAAACTTTCCTGGTAACAGGAGATTGGGAACTGGAGGTGACTGGCAAAAGAAGCAGCAGTGACCCGAGGAGCTCAGAGGGAGTTGGGAGTCGCCGTCCATGAATTGCAAAGAGGGAATATCCGAGCTCAGCGGGAAATAGGGAAGGCAAGTGGATTATTGGCCTTCAATTCCAAAAGAAAGGAATATAAAAGTCGGGAGATTTCGTCAAAACTAGACAAGGAACTATTCAAACTATAGCTGGAATGTTGTGATCTAGTTATCGAAAGAAAGATGGACTAGCGTTTGGAGGCAGTTCAGGCAAGCTTCACCCAGCCTGATCCCAGGGGTTGTCTTATGAGGAGGGGGGCGGGGGTGAGTAGTTTGGGATTGTGTGAATTGGAATATGGAGAATTGAGGGCACCTTTATTGACACCCACAAGGTGCGAGGCAGAGTAGGTGGGGAGGAGCTGTTTTCCCTTGAGGGCCAGAGGGCATCATCTCATGGTAAGGGGGTGGCAGAGACGGAGGAGGAATGTCTTGCCCCCAAGGGGAGTGAATTTGGGGAATTCTTCACCACAGAGGGCTGTCAAGGCTGAGTCATGAAGTCTATTCTAGGCCAAGATTTTTAATCAGGAAGGGATTATGGGAGAGAGGTTATGCAGGAGAGGTTATGGGGGAAAGGTTATGGGGGAAAAATTATGGGGGAGAGGTTATGGGTAGAGGTTAGGGGGAGAGGTTATGGGGGAGAGGTTATGGGGAGAGGTTATGAGGGAAAGGTTATGGGGGAAATGTTATGGGGAGAGGTTAGGGGGAGAGGTTATGGGGGAAAGGTTATGGGGCAAAGGTTATGCAGGAGAGGTTATGGGGGAGAGATTATGGGGGAAAGGCAGGAAAATCAAGTTGATGGTTATCACTTTAGCCAAGATTCCACTGAATGGCCGGGTAGACTCAATGGGCAGAATGGTCTTCTTCTGTATTTGGCTTTATGCTATTGAGGAGAATCTTCCTTTCACAGTAAGTGGTTAGGATCTGGATTCAGCTGTCTGGGAATGGGCGGAGGCAGCTTCAGTCATTGCTTTCCGAAGGGATTGGGATATATGCTCAGGAGGGTGTAATGATTTGCAGGTCGGTGGCAATGGGATGACAGAGGGAGACAAGTTAAATAGCTGCTGTTAAGAGAGCTGCCACAAACACAGCAGGCCGAATGTCCTCCATCTGGGCAGCACTGTGGCTCAGTGGTTAGCACTGCTGCCTCACAGCACCATGGTTCCGGGTTCGATTCCTGCCTCGGGTGACTGTCTGTGTGGAGTTTGCACTTTCTCCCCGTGTCTGTGTGGGTTTCCTCCGGGTGCTCCGATTTCCTCCCACAGTTCAAAAATGTGCAGGTTAGAGTGAATTGGCCATGGCAAATTGTCCCATAGTGCCCAGGGATGTGCAGGTTAGTGTGGATTGGCCATGGGAAATTGTCCCATCGTGTTCAGGGATGTGCAGTTTAAGGTGGATTGGCCATGGGAAATTATTCCATAGTGTCCAGGGATGTGCAGTTTAGGGTGGATCAGCCATGGGAAATTGCCCCATAGTGCCCAGGGATGTGCAGTTTAGGGTGGATCAGCCATGGGAAATTGCCCCATAGTGCCCAGGGATGTGCAGTGTAGGGTGGATTGGCCATAGGAAATTGTTCTTTGGTGTCCAGGGATGTGCAGTGTGGGGTGGATTGGCCATGGGAAATTATTCCATATTGCCCAGGAATGTGCAGTGTAGGGTGGATTGGCCGTGCTAAATTGCCCCATAGTGCACAGGGATGTGCAGTGTAGGGTGGATTGACCATGGGAAATTGCCCCAAAGTGCCCAGGGATGTGCAGTGTAGGGTGGATTGGCCATGGGAAATTATTCCATATTGCCCAGGGATGTGCAGTGTAGGGTGGATTGGCCATGCTAAATTGTCCCGTAGTGCCCTGGGATGTGCAGGCTAGGTGGGCTAGCCATGGGAAATGTGGGGATAGGATAGAGGGTGAGTCTGGGTGGGATGCTCTTCAAAGGGGCAGTGTGGACCTGATTGGCTGAATGGTCTACTTCCACACTGTAGGCATTCGGTGATCTGTGCTGAGACCATTGAATGTTGTCAGCAAAACCTGATCTAGTGGTAATGGTGCCAAAATGATGGGAGTGTGGGAGTTTGTGCTGACAGTAATTCCAACCTTACTTTACCTTAGAGGAAACAACTGTATTTCGGAGATGGAGGCTTACCGTTTATCCAACAACGGCCTGGAATTCACCTTCGAACGTAAGTACTGGATTTCAGGATTAAACAATCAAAAATCATGGATTGATTTAATTTGCTTCCAGGGTGTTGGCATCGCTGGTTGAGCCCAGCACTTACTGCCTGACCCTAATTCCCCCATGAATGTGTGGGGGTGAGCTGCTTTCTTCAATCGCTGCAGTGGGTGTCCTTGCAGTGTAGGACGTTCACTCAGAGAGTGTTAGACTTTCAAATGTGGAGGGGCGCATGAGTGGAAGGAGACTGGATGAAGCCTGAGTTCTGAGGCAGGTGGTGGGGGTAAGAGTCTATTGCGGAGGTGAATGAGAACAGGAGAAGGAGAGAGGCTTTAACACACAAGAGGGTTGGGAGATGGGGCTCACTCACTGAGGGCGTTGTCAAGGGGCTGTGTCAACAGATTCTCAAATGTCAGCTTCTGACCCCAGGTTAGTATGGTGGCTCACAGCACCAGGGACCCAGGATCGATTCTCCCTCAGGTGACTGTCTGTGTGGAGTTTGCATGTTCTCCCTGTGTCTGCGTGGGTTTCCTCCAGATGCTCTGGTTTCCTCCCACAGTCCAAAGATATGCAAGTCAGTGTGGGTTGGCCATGGGAAATGCAGAGTGATATGGTGCATGGGTTGTCTGGGTGGGGATGCTCTTAAGAGTGTGAGTGTGCACTTGATGGGCCGAATGGCCTGCTTCCACACTGTAAGAATTCTATGATGACCTGCTCCTCAAGCATTTATCTATTAAACAGACAGAATGATTGCTTTCTCTCTCTCTCTCTCTCTTACACACACAGCGAGGCCATACATGGTATTCTGGGTCCTCAACACAAAAATTCCAAATAGCCTGATTCTCCATACACAGGAGAGGAGACAAGGCAAAATCTACCACACAATCGCACTCTACGGTAAGTACTCATTGCCAATCCCCTTCCCCAAACATTGTACAGTGAGTACTCACTGCCAATCCCCTTCCTATATCACTGTACGGTGAGTACTCATTACCAATACCCTTCCCAGATCACTGCATGGTGAGTATTCACTGCCAATCTCCTTCCCAAATCACTGTACGGTGAGTACTCACTGCCAATCTCCTTCCCAAATCACTGCACGGTGAGTACTCACTGCCAATCTCCTTCCCAAATCACTGTACGGTGAGTATTCACTGCCAATCCCCTTCACTAATCACTGTACAGTGAGTATTCACTGCCAATCACCTTCTCAAACCACTGTACGGTGAGTACTCACTACCACTTCCCTTCACTAATAACTGCACGGTGAGTACTCACTGCCAACACCCTTCCCTAATCACTGTACGGTGAGTACTCACTCCCAATCCCCTTCCCTAGTCACAATACGGTGAGTACTCACTGCCAACCGCCTAACCAAATCACTGTACGGTGAGTACTCACTGCCAATTCCCTTCCTAAATCACTGTACGGTGAGTACTCACTGCCAATCCCCTTCCCAAATCACTGTACGGCGAGTACTCACTGCCAATCCCCTTCCCAAATCACATTACGGTGAGTACTCACTGCCAATCCCCTTCCCAAATCACTGTACGGTGAGTACTCAATACCAATCCCCCTTCCCTAATCACTGTACGGTGAGTACTCACTGCCATTCCCCTTCCCAAATCACTGTACGGTGAGTACTCACTGCCAATCCCCTTCCCAAATCACTGTACGGTGAGTACTTACTGCCAATCCCCTTCCTGAATCACTGTACGGTGAGTACTCACTGCAAGCCCCCTTCACTAATCACTGTACGATGAGTATTCACTTCAAGCCCCCTTCATTAATCACTGTACGGTGAGTACTCACTACAAACCCCCTTCCCTTATCACAGCACAGTGAGTACTCACTGCCAATCCACTTCCCTAATCACTGTATAATGAGTACTCACTGCCAATCCCCTTCCTGAATCACTGTACGGTGAGTACTCATTGCCAATCCCCCTTCCCAAATCACTGTACGTTGAGTACTCACTGCCAATGCCCTTCCTTAATCACTGTACGGTGAGTACTCTCTGACAATCGCCCTTCCCAAATCACTGTACGGTGAGTACTCACTGCCAATCCCCTTCCTTAATCACTGTACGGTGAGTACTCACTGCCAATCCCCTTCCCAAACAACTATATGGTGAGTACTCACTGCCAATCCCCTTCCTTAATCACTGTACGGTGAGTACTCATTCCCAATCCCCTTCCCTAATCACTGTACGATGAGTACTCACTGCCAATACCATTCCCAAATCACTTTAATGTGAGTACTCACTGCCAATCCACTTCCCAAATCACTGCACAGTGAGTACTCACTGCCAAACCCCCTTCCCTAATCACTGTACAGGGAATAATCACTGCCAATCCCCCATCCCAAATCACTGTACGGTGAGTACTCACTGCCAATCCCCTTCCTTAATCACTGTACGGTGAGTTTTCTCTGACAATCCCCCTTCCCAAATCACTGTACGGTGAGTACTCACTGCCAATCCCCTTCCCAAATCACTGTACGGTGAGTACTCACTGCCAATCCCCCTTCCTTAATCACTGTACGGTGAGTACTCAATGCCAATCCCCTTCCCAAATCACTGTACGGTGAGTACTCACTGCCAATCCCCTTCCCAAATCACTGTACGGTGAGTACTCACTACCAATCCCCCTTCCCTAATCACTGTACGGTGAGTACTCACTGCCATTCCCCTTCCCAAATCACTGTACGGTGAGTACTCACTGCCAATCCCCTTCCCAAATCACTGTACGGTGAGTACTCACTGCCAATCCCCTTCCTGAATCATTGTACGGTGAGTACTCACTGCAAGCCCCCTTCCCTAATCACTGTACAGGGAATAATCACTGCCAATCCCCCATCCCAAATCACTGTACGGTGAGTACTCACTGCCAATCCCCTTCCTAAATCACTGTACGGTGAGTACTCTCTGACAATCGCCCTTCCCAAATCACTGTACAGTGAGTACTCACTGCCAATCCCCTTCCTTAATCACTGTACGGTGAGTACTCACTGCCAATCCCCTTCCCAAACAACTATATGGTGAGTACTCACTGCCAATCCCCTTCCTTAATCACTGTACGGTGAGTACTCATTCCCAATCCCCTTCCCTAATCACTGTACGATGAGTACTCACTGCCAATACCATTCCCAAATCACTTTAATGTGAGTACTCACTGCCAATCCACTTCCCAAATCACTGCACGGTGAGTACTCACTGCCAATACCATTCCCAAATCACTTTAATGTGAGTACTCACTGCCAATCCACTTCCTTAATCACTGCACAGTGAGTACTCACTGCTAGCCCCCTTCCCTAATCACTGTACAGGGAATAATCACTGCCAATCCCCCATCCCAAATCACTGTATGGTGAGTACTCACTGCCAATCCACTTCCTTAATCACTGTACGGTGAGTACTCTCTGACAATCCCCCTTCCCAAATCACTGTACGGTGCCTACTCACTGCCAATCCCCTTCCTTAATCACTGTACAGTGAGTACTCATTGCCAATCCCCTTCCTTAATCACTGTACGGTGAGTACTCACTGCCAATCACTTTCCCAAACCACTATATGGTGAGTAATCACTGCCAATCCCCTTCCTTAATCACTGTACGGTGAGTACTCACTGCCAATCCCCTTCCCTAATCACTGTACGGTGAGTATTTACTGCCAATACCATTCCCAAATCACTTTAAGGTGAGTACTCACTGCCAATCCACTTCCCAAATCACTGCACGGTGAGTACTCACTGCTAGCCCCCTTCCCTAATCACTGTACGGAGAGTACTCCCTGCCAATCAACTTCCTAATCACTGTACGGTGAGTACTCACTGTCAATCGCCTTCCCTAATCACTGCACGGTGAGTACTCACTGCCAATCCCCTTCCCTAATCACTGCAGGGTGAGTACTCACTGCCAATGCCCTTTCTGAATAACTGTACGGTGAGTACCTACTGCCAACGCCCTACCCTAATCACTGTACGGTGAGTACTCACTGCCAATCTCCTTCCCTAATCACTGTACGGTGAAAGCTCACTGCTAATCTCCTTCCTGAATCACTGTACGGTGAGTACTCACTGCCAACCCCCTTCCCTAATCACTGTACGGTAAGTACTCACTGCCAATCCCCTTCCCTAATCACTGTACGGTGAGTACTCACTGCTAATCTCCTTCCTGAATCACTGTACGGTGAGTGCTCACTGCCAACGCCTGTTCCCTAATCATTGTACGGTGAGTACTCGCTGCCAACCCCCTTCCCTAATCATTATATGGTGAGTAATCACTGCCAATCCCCTTCCTTAAACACTGTACGGTGAGTACTCACTGCCAATCCCCTTCCCTAATCACTGTACGGTGAGTATTCACTGCCAATACCATTCCCAAATCACTTTAAGGTGAGTACTCACTGCCAATCCACTTCCCAAATCACTGCACGGTGAGTACTCACTGCTAGCCCCCTTCCCTAATCTCTGTACGGTGAGTACTCACTGCCAACCCCCTTTCCTAATCACTGTACGGCAAGTACCCACTGCCAATCTCCTTCCCAAATCACTGCACGGTGAGTACTAACTACCAAGCCCCTTTCTGAATAACTGCACGGTGAGTACTCACTGCCAACGCCCTACCCCAATCACTGTACGGTGAGTACTCACTGCCAATTCCCTTCCTGAATCACTGTATGGTGAGTACTCTGCCAATCTCCTTCCGTAGTCACTGTACGGTGAAAGCTCACTGCTAATCTCCTTCCTGAATCACTATACGGTGAGTACTCACTGCCAACCCCCTTCCCTAATCACTGTACGGTGAGTACTCACTGCCAATCCCCTTCCCTAAACACTGTACAGTGAGTACTCACTGCCAATCCCCTTCCCTAAACACTGTACAGTGAGTACTCACTGCTAATCTCCTTCCTGAATCACTGTACGGTGAGTACTCACTGCCAATCCCCTTCCCTAATCACTGTACGGTGAGTATTCACTGCCAATACCATTCCCAAATCACTTTAAGGTGAGTACTCACTGCCAATCCACTTCCCAAATCACTGCACAGTGAGTACTCACTGCTAGCCCCCTTCCCTAATCACTGTACGGAGAGTACTCCCTGCCAATCAACTTCCTGAATCACTGTACGGTGAGTACTCACTGTCAATCGCCTTCCCTAATCACTGCACGAGTACTCACTGCCAATCCCCTTCCCTAATCACTGCACGGTGAGTACTCACTGCCAATCTCCTTCCCAAATCACTGTACGGTGAGTACACACTCCCAATCCCCTTTCTGAATAACTGTACCGTGAGTACTCACTGCCAACGCCCTACCCTAATCACTGTACGGTGAGTACTCACTGCCAATCCCCTTCCCAAATCACTGTACGGTGAGTACTCACTGCCAATTCCCTTCCTAAATCACTGTACGGTGAGTACTCACTGCCAATCCCCTTCCCTAATCTCTGTACGGTGAGTACTCACTGCCAATCCCCTTCCCTAATCACTGTACGGTGAGTACTCACTGCCAATCCCCTTCCCTAATCTCTGTACGGTGAGTACTCACTGCCAATCCCCTTCCCTAATCACTGTACGGTGAGTACTCACTGCCAACCCCCTTTCCTAATCACTGTACGGCAAGTACCCACTGTCAATCTCCTTCCCAAATCACTGCACGGTGAGTACTAACTACCAAGCCCCTTTCTGAATAACTGCACGGTGAGTACTCACTGCCAACGCCCTACCCTAATCACTGTACGGTGAGTACTCACTGCCAATTCCCTTCCTGAATCACTGTACGGTGAGTACTCACTGCCAATCCCCTTCCCTAATCTCTGTACGGTGAGTACCCACTGCCAATCTCCTTCCCAAATCACTGCACGGTGAGTACTAACTACCAATCCCCTTTCTGAATAACTGCACGGTGAGTACTCACTGCCAACGCCCTACCCTAATCACTGTACGGTGAGTACTCACTGCCAATTCCCTTCCTGAATCACTGTACGGTGAGTACTCACTGCCAATCTCCTTCCGTAATCACTGTACGGTGAAAGCTCACTGCTAATCTCCTTCCTGAATCACTATACGGTGAGTACTCACTGCCAATCCCCTTCCCTAATCACTGTACGGTGAGTACTCACTGCCAATCCCCTTCCCTAAACACTGTACAGTGAGTACTCACTGCTAATCTCCTTCCTGAATCACTGTACGGTGAGTACTCACTGCCAACCCCCGTCCCTAATCACTGTACAGTGAGTACTCACTGCTAATCCCCTCCCTGAATCACTGTACGGTTAGTACACACTGCCAAACCCCTTCCCTAATCACTGTACGGTAAGTACTCACTGCCAATCCCCTTCCCTAATCACTGTACGGTGAGTACTCACTGCTAATCTCCTTCCTGAATCACTGTACGGTGAGTGCTCACTGCCAACGCCTGTTCCCTAATCATTGTACGGTGAGTACTCGCTGCCAACCCCCTTCCCTAATCACTGTACAGTGAGTACTCACTGCCAATCCCATTCCCTAATCACTGCACGGTGAGTACTCAGTGCCAAACCCCTTCCTTAATCACTGTACAGTGAGTACTCACTGCCAATCCCCTTCCTTAATCACATTACGGTGAGTACTCACTGCCAATCCCCTTCCCTAATCACTGCACGGTGAGTACTCATTGTCAATCCCCTTCCTTAATCACTGCACGGTGAGTACTCACTGCCAAACCCCCTTCCCTAATCACTGTACAGGGAATAATCACTGCCAATCCCCCATCCCAAATCACTGTACGGTGAGTACTCACTGCCAATCTCCTTCCCAAATCACTGTACAGTGACTATTCACTACCAATCCCCCTTCCCAAATCACTGTACAGTGAGTACTCACTGTCAATCCCCTTCCTTAATCACTGTACGGTGAGTACTCACTGCCAATCCCCTTCCTTAATCACTGTACGGTGAGTACTCACTGCCAATCCCCTTCCCAAATCACTGTACGGTGAGTACTCACTGCCAAACCCCCTTCCCTAATCACTGTACAGGGAATAATCACTGCCAATCCCCCATCCCAAATCACTGTACGGTGAGTACTCACTGCCAATCTCCTTCTCAAATCACTGTACAGTGACTATTCACTACCAATCCCCCTTCCCAAATCACTGTACGGTGAGTACTCACTGCCAGTCCCTTTCCTAATCACTCCACGGTGAGTACTCACTGCTAATCCCCTTCCTGAATCACTGAACGGTGAGTACTCACGGCCAATCCCCCTTCCCTAATCACTGTACGGTGAGTGTTCACTGCCAATCCCCTTCCTTAATCACTGTACGGTGAGTACTCACTGCCAATGTGTACGGTGAGTACCCAAGGCCAATCCCCTTCCCTAATCACTGCATGGTGAATACTCACTTCTAATCCCCGTCCCAAATCACTGTACAGTGAGTAACCACTGCCAGTCCCCTTCCTTAATCACTGTACGGTGAGTACTCACTGCCAATCCCCTTCCCAAATCACTGTACTGTGAGTACTCACTGCCAGTCTCCTTCCCAAATCACTGTACGGGGACAAATCACTGCAAATCCCCTTTCCAAATCACTGTACAGTGAGTACTCACTGCCAATCCCCCATCCCAAATCACTGTACGGTGAGTAATCACTGCCAATCCTCCATCCCAAATCACTGTACGGTGAGTACTCACTGCAAATCCCCCTTCCCTAATCACTATATGGGGAGTAATCACTGCCAATCCCCCATCCCAGATCACTGTACGGTGAGTACTCACTGCCAATCCCCTTCCCAAATCCCTGTACGGTGAGTACTCACGGCCAATCCTCTTCCCTAATCACTGCATGGTGAGTACTCACTGCCAATCCCCTTCCCAAATCCCTGTACGGTGAGTACTCACTGCCAATCTCCTTCCTGAATCACTGTACAGTGAGTATTCACTGCCAATCCCCTTCCCTAATCACTGTATGGTGAGTACTCACTGCTAATCTCCTTCCTGAATCACTGTATGGTGAGTACTCACTGCTAATCCCCTTTCTGAATCACTGCACGGTGAGTATTCACTGCCAATCCCTTCCCTAATCACTGTACAGTGAGTACTCACTGCAAATCCCTTTCCCAAATCACTGTTTGGTGAGTACTCACTGTGAATCCTCTTCCTTAATCACTGTAAGGTGAGTATTCACTGCCAATCGCCCTTCCCAAATCACTGTACAGCGAGTACTCACTGCCAGTCCCCTTCCCTAATCACTCCACGGCGAATACTCCCTGCTAGTCCCCTTCCTGAATCACTGAACGGTGAGTACTCACTGCCAATCTCCTTCCCAAATCACTGTACAGTGACTATTCACTACCAATCCCATTCCCAAATCACTGTACGGTGAGTACTCACTGCCAGTCCCTTCCCTAATCACTCCACGGTGAGTACTCCCTGCTAATCCCCTTCCTGAATCACTGAACGGTGAGTACTCACTGCCAACCCCTTTCCGTAATGACTGTTCGGTGAGTACTCACTGCCAACCCCCTTCCCTAATCACTATATGGGGAGTAATCACTGCCAATCCCCCATCCCAGATCACTGTACGGTGAGTACTCACTGCCAATCCCCTTCCCAAATCCCTGTACGGTGAGTACTCACGGCCAATCCTCTTCCCTAATCACTGCATGGTGAGTACTCACTGCCAATCCCCTTCCCAAATCCCTGTACGGTGAGTACTCACTGCCAATCTCCTTCCTGAATCACTGTACAGTGAGTATTCACTGCCAATCCCCTTCCCTAATCACTGTATGGTGAGTACTCACTGCTAATCTCCTTCCTGAATCACTGTATGGTGAGTACTCACTGCTAATCCCCTTTCTGAATCACTGCACGGTGAGTATTCACTGCCAATCCCTTCCCTAATCACTGTACAGTGAGTACTCACTGCAAATCCCTTTCCCAAATCACTGTTTGGTGAGTACTCACTGTGAATCCTCTTCCTTAATCACTGTAAGGTGAGTATTCACTGCCAATCGCCCTTCCCAAATCACTGTACAGCGAGTACTCACTGCCAGTCCCCTTCCCTAATCACTCCACGGCGAATACTCCCTGCTAGTCCCCTTCCTGAATCACTGAACGGTGAGTACTCACTGCCAATCTCCTTCCCAAATCACTGTACAGTGACTATTCACTACCAATCCCATTCCCAAATCACTGTACGGTGAGTACTCACTGCCAGTCCCTTCCCTAATCACTCGACGGTGAGTACTCCCTGCTAATCCCCTTCCTGAATCACTGAACGGTGAGTACTCACTGCCAACCCCTTTCCGTAATGACTGTTCGGTGAGTACTCACTGCCAACCCCCTTCCCTAATCACTGTACGGTGAGTACTCACTGCCGATCCCCTTCATGAATCACTGTACGGTGAGTACTCACTGCTAATCCCCTTCGTGAATCACTGTACGGTGAATACTCACTCCCAATCTCCTTCCCTAATCACTGCACGGTGAGTACTCACTGCTAATCCCCTTCCTGGATCACTGTACGGTGAGTACTCACTGCCAATCTCCTTTCTGAATCACTGTACAGTGAGTACTCACTGCCAACACCCTTCACGAATGACTATACTGTGAGTACTCACTGCCAATCCCCTCGCCTAATCACTGTACGGTGAGTACTCACTGCCAATCCCCTTTCCTAATTACTGTACGGGGAGTACTCACTGCCGATCCCCTTCCTTAATCACTGTACGGTGAGTACTCACTGCTAATCCCCTTCCTGAATCACTGTACGGCGAATACTCACTGCCAATCCCCTTCCCTAATCACTGCACGGTGAGTACTCACTGCTAATCCCCTTCCTGAATCACTGTACGGTGAGTACTCACTGCCAATCTCCTTTCTGAATCACTGTACGGTGAGTACTCACTGCCAATCCCCTTCGCTAATCACTGTACAGTGAGTACTCACTGCCAATCCCCTTCCCTAATCACTGTACGGTGAGTACTCACTGCCAATCCCCTTCTCTAATCACTGTACGGTGAGTACTCACTGCCAATCCCCTTCTCTAATTACTGTATGGTCAGTACTCACTGCCTACCCCCTTCCTACATCACTGTACAGTGAGTACTCACTGCCAATCCCCTTCCCTAATCACTGTACGGTGAGTACTCACTGCCAATCCCCTTCTCTAATTACTGTATGGTCAGTACTCACTGCCTACCCCCTTCCTACATCACTGTACAGTGAGTACTCACTGCCAATCCCCTTCCCTAATCACTGTACGGTGAGTACTCACTGCTAATCCCCTTCTCTAATTACTGTACGGCGAGTACTCCCTGCCAATCTCCTTCCCTAATCAGTGCACGGTGAGTACACATTGCCAATCCCCTTCCTTAATCACTGTATGGTGAGTACTCACTGCCAATCGCCTTCCCTAATCACTGTACGGTGCGTACTCACTGCCGATCCCCTTCTTTTCTCACTGTAAAGTGAGTAATCACTACCAATTCCCTTCCTACATAACTGTACGGTAAGTACTCACTGCCAATCCCCACCTCTAATTACTGTACGGTGAGTACTCACTGCCAACCCCCCTCCTACATCACTGTACCGTGAGTACTCACTGCCAATCCCCTTCCCTAATCACTGTACGGAGAGTACTCACTACCAATCCCCCTTCCCTAATTACTGTACGGTTAGTACTCACTGCCAACCCCCTTCCTACATCACTGTGCAGTGAGTACTCACTGCCAATCCCCTTCCCTAATCACTGTATTGTGAGTACTCACTGCCAACCCCCTTCCCTCATCACTGTACGGCGAGTAATCACTGCCAATTCCCTTCCTTAATTACTGTACGGTGAGTACTCACTGCCAACCCTCTTCCATAATCCCTGTACGGTGAGTACTCACTGTTGGAGGGTCAGTGCTGAGGGTGCACCGCACTGTCGGAGGGTCAGTGCTGAGGGTGCGCCACACTGTCGGAGGGTAAGTGCTGAGGGAGTGCCGCACTGTCAGAGGGTCAGTGCTGAGGGTGCACCGCACTGTCGGAGGGTCAGTACTGAGGGTGCGCCGCACTGTCGGGTGGTCAGTTCTGAGGCAGTGCTGCACTGTCGGAGGGTCAGTGCTGAGGGAGTGCCGCACTGTCAGAGGGTCAGTGCTGAGGGTGCGCCACACTGTCGGAGGGTCAGTGCTGAGGGTGCGCCGCACTGTCAGAGGGTCAGTGCTGAGGGTGCACCGCACTGTCGGAGGGTCAGTACTGAGGGTGCGCCGCACTGTCAGATGGTCAGTTCTGAGGCAGTGCTGCACTGTCGGAGGGTCAGTGCTGAGGGAGTGCCGCACTGTCAGAGGGTCAGTGCTGAGGGTGCACCGCACTGTCGGAGGGTCAGTACTGAGGGTGCGCCGCACTGTCAGATGGTCAGTTCTGAGGCAGTGCTGCACTGTCGGAGGGTCAGTGCTGAGGGAGTGCTGCACTGTCGGATGGGCTGACCCTGAGAGTTGGCTGTGAATGGTTTGATGAGTTTGAGTTGATCACTGTATATGAGAAGGCAGTAATGGAGTGAGTGGACAGGCTTCACTCTTTAACCATTTCGTGTCTGATTGAAACAGGTCGAAATCTAAATGGGCTGGAGAATGGACGTAAGATCTTTGAAGATCAGATTCTGTGCTTGGGAATGAAGAAAGAAAAGATTATGGTTCCACCTCGAGAAAAGGTTGGCTTTCTTTCTTGATCTTCCTCAGAAATGTGTGGAATGTAGTTTGAATGATGTAAGTCCAAAGAGAAAGGCTGAAATTCTCCTCACCTTTGGTTCCTCGCGATCTGACTGTCCCCTGGTTGTCCTGTCAGTGCAATGGAGTCTCTGGAACACTCTGTTGTTGGTTTCCTCACTCGTACTAAGATCCGTTCACTCACCAAACCCCTTCTCCACCCCCGCTTACTGACCTCAAAGGGTTCCCCGTCTGGCAACCCCTCAACCTTCAAATTCTCAGCCTTGTTTTCAGACCCTTACATGTCCTTCCCCCCTCCCCCCTCACTGCCACCTTGATCTCCTCCGAACACACAATGCTTTAAGATCTCTGCTGTCCTGCACTCCCAGTGTCTTCCCCAGCCCCAGCTGTGTCACCCACACTCTGCCTTAAAGCTTAACTAAGTCAGAAATCACACCACTCCAGGTCATAGTTCAACAGGTTTATTTGAAATCACAAGCTTTCAAGAGCGCTTTATCCTGGTCAGGTGAAGTGTTTCATTAAGTGACAGCGCTCCAAAAGCTCAGGATTTCAAATACATCTGTTGGACTATAACCTGGTGACATGTGACCTCTGATCTTGTCCACCCCCAGCACCTCCACATTAAAGCTCAGCACATGGCAACAACATTTAACATTGACATGATGCAGTATAGAAATTCACCAAGGCTCCTTAGACAGCACCTTCTGAACCCATGATCATCACATATACCATAAAACGTAGGAGCAGAAGTAGGCCATTCAGTGAGTCTCCTCTGCCATTCAATGAAATCTTGTCTAATCTAATTGTCCTCAACCCACTTTCCTGCCTTTTTCTCTATAACCCTTGATGCCCTCACATTCCTGATGAAGAGCTTATGCCCAAAACGTTGATTCTCCTGCTCCTCGGATGCTGCCTGGCCTGCTGTGCTTTTCCAGCTCCACACTTTTCGACTCGGACTCTCCAGCATCTGCAGTCCTCACCTTCTCCTGATTAAATATCTGCCTATCTCAGCCTTGAATATTCTTAACAACCCAGACTCAACAAGCTTCTGTGGTAAAGAATTCCATGGATTCACTCCCCTCTGTGGGAAGAAATTCCTCCTCATCTCTGTCATAAATGTACCAACCCCATACACTGAGATGATGCACTATGGTCCTAGACTCTCCCACAAGGGGAAACAACCTCTCCACTTCTCTCCTGTCAAACTGCTAAGAATCTTATATTTTCAGTAAGGTGCCCTCTCACACTTCTAAACTCCATTGAGTACCATCTAGAAGGACAAGGGCAGCAGATACATGGAAACCCCACCCCCTTCATCTACCCCTCCAAGACACTCAACATCATGACATGCAAAATTATCGCCATTCCTTCAGTGTTGCTGGATCAAAATCCTGGAATTCCCTCCCTAAGAGCATTGTGGATCAATCCACAGCATACAGACTGCAGCAGTTCAAGAAGGCAGCTCACCCCCACCTTCTCAAGGGGCAACTAGGGACGGGTAATAAATACTGGGCCCAGCCAGTGATACCCACATCTTATGAAATAATCCAAATCATTTTAAACTCCCTCTTTCTACTTCTCCGTCACTCTAACTAATTTTGCTTTTTAACTCTTCCTTTCTGAGTCAGAACACCCTGGCTCAGTGTCAGCAGTTGTCCTGCTAAGTGCCTTGCGAACAGTTTAATATGTAAAAGTTGTCACACACACGCACGTTGTTGTTAAATTTAAATAACAGATGAGAAACCTGTTTCATTGCTTCACATCACTTACTTTTCCCGTGTTTAGCTGAAACATTTGGCAACTAAAGCACATTCGAAGGGTTAGTTATTGAGGTTTTACCCATGACACCTTCACACATGGTTAAAAAAAATTCACACGACACCATGTTATAGTCCAACAGGTTTATTTGGAAGCACTAGCTTTCAGAGCCCTGCTTCATCGTCAGGTACTGGTGGGGCAGGATCACAGAGTACAGAATTTATAGCTAGCTACCTGATGAAGGAACAGCATTCCAAAAGCTAGTGCTTCCAAATGAATCTGTTGGACTATAACCTGGCGTTGTGTGATTTTGAACTTTGTACACCTCAGCCCAACACCGGCACCTCCACATCATGCATGGCGGCAGTCTACCTGTGGGATCTTGCTGTGCACATATCAGCTGATGCATTTCCCTGCGTCACCGCAATAACCAGCTACCAATCACTGCAGGGCATCCTGATGTTGTGGAAAGCCCTATACAAATGCAAATCTTTCTTTACAACTTCAGATTCTTCTCTCAGACAGCTGAGCTGCTATTGGCTGAAAACCTGGGAATATTTGGATGAGGGGTGTTGCAGAGTGGGTGAATTGGGTGTTTGGAACCGTTGTGTATAAGGGTGAAATAAATTCGTGCCATCTTAAATATGACTTTTGTTTGTTTCTTCAGGATGAGTGCGACCCACAAAGTACAGAGGACGCGATCTAACGGAAATGAAGAAATTAACTCTCCTTGTCAACACAAGCTTTGCAAAACCCACTGTCTAGCAATGCATTTCCAAAACCAAGTTCTGAAACTAGAAGCAAAGAGTTGTTTGCAATATTTCAGTGTTAGTTCTCTGAACTGTTTTTCCCAGAAAATAGTCTTGTTTGCTAATGGCCAACCGCACAATGTTCCCCTGGGTCTGCAGCTTCCCATAGAACACTCCCACTCCCTCCACCATCGACGCTCAGTAACAGCAGTGTGTACTATCTACAAGATGCACTGCAGAAATTCACCAAAGCTCCTCACACAGCACCTTCCAAACCCACAACCATTTCCATCGAGAAGGATAAAGGCAGCAGATATATGGGAACACCACCTTCAAGTTCCCCTCTAAGCCATTCACCATCCTGACTTGGAAATAAATTGCAGTTCCCTCACTGTCACTGGGTCAAAATCCTGGAATACCCTCCCTAAGGGCATTGTGGGTCAACCTACAGCACATGGACTGCAGCGGTTCAAGAAGGCAGCTCACCCCCACCTTCTCAAGGGTCAACTAGGGATGGGCAATAAATGCTGGGCCTAGCCAGCGACACCCAAATCTCATGAAATAATCCAAATCATTTTAAATTCCCTCTGTCTACCTCTCCATCACTCTACCTCATTTTGCTCTTTTACTCTTCCTTTCCGATAGCGAGTTTTGAGAAGATTTGCAGCTCAGATTGAGGTTCTGGATGTAGGTTTGCTCACTGAGCTGGAAGGTTCATGTTCAGACGTTTCGTCACCACACTAGGTAACATCATCAGTGAGCCTCTGGTGAAGCACAGGTGGTATGGCCTGCTTTCCATTTATGTGTTTATGTTTCCTTGGGTTGGTGACACATTACCTGTGGTGATGTCATTTCCTGTTATTTTTCTCAAGGGATGGTAAATGGGATCCAAGTCAATGTGTTTGTTGACAGAGTTCGGGTTGAAATGCCATGCTTCTAGGAATTCTCGTGCATGTCTCTGTTTGGTTTGTCCTAGGATGGATGTGTTGACCAGCCGAAGTGGTGTCCTTCATCATCTGTATGTGAGGATACTAATGAGAAAGGGTCATGTCTTTTTGTCGCTCGTTGGTGTTCATGTATCCTGGTGGCTAGTTTTCTGCCTGTTTGTCCAATGTTGTGTTTGTTACAGTTCTTGCAAGGTATGTTTTTTTGTAAATGTCATTAATTTTGCTTCTGAAATGTAATGTCATTTACAAAATCGCGCAGGAGGAAGTGGGAACGCTATCAACAAACACATTGACTTGGACTTGATTTACCACCCCCTAAGAAAAAGAACAGGAAATGACATCTCCACAGGAAATGATATTATCAACCCAAGGAAACCTAAACACACAAATAAAGAGCGGGCCATACCACCAGTGCTTCACTGGAGGCTCACTGATGATGTTACCTAGTGTGGTGACACAACATCTGAAAACAAACCATCCAGCTCAGCGAGCAAACTTCTTCCTTTCTGAGTCACAACACCCTGGCTCAGTGTCAGAAGTTGGCCTGCTAAGTGCCTTGCAAATATTTTGACATGTAAAAGTTGCCACACAAATGCACATTGTTGTTAAATTTAGAACTCAGACAAGAAACCTGTTCTGTTGCTTCAAGTCACTAACCTGTCTTCGGTGGAACTGGAACCCTGGAACTTGCTCCCAGACAGTATCTGCCTACATCCAACAGACTGCAGCGGCTCAAGAAGGCAGCTCACCCCCACCTTCTCCAGGGGCAACTGGGGACGGGCAATAAATACTGGGCCCAGCCAGCGGATTGGAACAATAAAAGGAAAACAGTGTTTGAAATGGATCTGGTATCAATGTGGTGTTGGTAATTTTCTGTACGAATGTAGGCTGACTGTGGGTTGGCAGACCCGTCCAGGGGAAAGGGAGTTGAGATGCGGGAGCAGAACTGACCTAGAGATGACCATGTTGGCACTGAGCCCAACTGATATTGAGTCAGGGTCTCATGGGGCATCAGAGAGCGGCACACGGATCACCACTGACAACAAGTGGTGCTGAGTGGAGTGACAGAGACAAAGAGGTGAAAGACTGGACCCATGTCGGGTTATGACTGAAAGGTGCCTTTCCAGTCTTCATTCTACATTTGGATAGCGCCACACTTTGAAGTCGATGGGGAGGCGGGGGGGGGATTCACAGTAAACCGTTACACATGGAAAATGGAGGTCCGTGTTGAGCCTGGACCAGTGCACCCCCAGCGCCAGTTTTACTGGTTTTTCTAGAAGATTCTAAAGTCAGACCCCCCCACCCACCATTTGGCTACACCATCCATCACAGCCCATCTGATTGGCTGCACATTGTCAACAACCTTTGGGCAGGAGGGTAAAGGGGACTAAGATCTGGCTCATTCCAGAAGTGTCCCAGAATCCATACAGTGTGGACACAGGCCATTCAGCCCATTGAGTCCATGCCAACCCTCTGAAGAGCATCACACCCAAGCCAATCCTCCTATCCTATCCTTGTAATCCTGCATTTCCCCAGGAAAATCCACCCTAACCTGTACATCTTTGTGCCTGTGGGAGGAAACCAGAGCACCTGGAGGAAACCTACACAGGCACAGGGAGAGTGTGCAAACTCCACACAGACAGTCGCCCGAGGCTGGGATCGAACCTGGGACCCTGATACTGTGAGGCTGCAATGCTAACCACTCAGCCACTGTGCCTCACAGTTAGATTACAACAATTTTCTAGATGCTTGCACTTTATTCATAATCAGTGTTGGAAATGAATACAGGATGTCACAGTCATTGGTGCAATATCTCTGAGAGTCAGCAAGAGACTGGCATTGACTGGGTGGGGTTTTATAGATAACTGTGGGGTTGGGGGATGGTGTTCAGGATGATATTTTGAGTGTTTGTCAGAGTCTGTCAGAAAGGTGGCGATGCTTGGTCATAGCGCGAGCCTGGTGTCTGGAGTCCTTTAGCATGGGGAGGCTGTTGAAGGAGGGGTGGGACTGCATCTACCAATAGTTTCAACAAGGAAACTCTCAGTCCCCCTCTGTCCCACCACCCACCATAGACACAATCTAAAAAAA
The DNA here is from genome assembly GCF_037043375.1 of Chiloscyllium plagiosum. Lineage (NCBI taxonomy): Eukaryota > Metazoa > Chordata > Chondrichthyes > Orectolobiformes > Hemiscylliidae > Chiloscyllium > Chiloscyllium plagiosum. Next base: position 9,404,654 of record NW_028270159.1, on the reverse strand, counting down.
ATTACAACTTGAGAACCTCTTTAACCAGGTTATGACATTTACCCTTCCCCCCCTTCCCTTCGTCCCCCTCCTTCTCTTCCCCCATCACCCTCCACTCCCCTGCTCCTCCTCCATGCTCCCGGTCCTGCATCCCCTCCGTCCCCTCTCCATCCCCACAGCCAACAGGTCCGAAGGTCAAATGTAAATCCAGATCTTCTAGTCCAGAGGTAGAGTCGATACAACTCCCCTTTTAGATCACAGTCTAAGGCCATTTCGGATTGAGATGGGGAGAAATGTCTTCCCCCAGAGGGGATGGAGCCTGTGGAACCCACTGCCACAGAAACCAGTTGGGACCAAAACATTGAATGTTTTCAAGAAGGAGTTGGATGTAATTCTCAGGGACAAAGGGATCAAGGGACATGGGGGAGAACGCAGGGACAGGGGACTGAGTTGGATAATCAGCCATGATCATAATGAAGGACCAAATGGCCTACTCCTGCTGCTATTGTCTATGTGAACGAGAGGCAGGGAGATGGGGAGGTTTTAAGTGAGTGGTTGTGACCTGAAATCTGAAAGGACAATGGAACCAAGCTACTCTGAATCACACTGGGGAAACATTTAAAAAGGCAAACACTCCCTGGGTATAAGAGGGGGACAAATTGGATCTTTTTTTCTTAAGGAGCTAGCAGAGGGATAATGGGTCGAATAGCCATCAGCAATCACACTGCAATGGCAGCGCTGGCTTTGAGCAGTCCTGTTCTGCTGTAGAATGTGGGGTCAGGGTAAGAAAGCATCCCTTTACAAGAGGAGGAAGAGAGAAGGAAATAATGGATCTTGGGAACGGTTTCCTTCAGTAACACCTCAAAATGTGGTTTGCCTTTGAGCTGGAAGGTGTTGGTTAAATTAGTTTATGTCTGTTTTCTGCCTGAGGTTTGCACAAAGAATGACAAGAGTAAATGTCCTGATGTGGAGATCCTGGTGTTGGACTGGGGTGGACAAAGTTAAAAATCACACAGCACCAACAGGTTACAGTCCAACAGGTTTATTTGGAAGCACTAGCTTTCAGAGCGCTGCTCCTTCATCAGATGGTTGTAATTGAGATCACTTATTCTCCAACTGAAAGCACAGGGAACAGGAAGGCTGGGAAAAGGATAGTCAGACCCCAGATTGTCGCCTCATTTATTGTCAGTTATTGATATAATCTTAATAAAATGTATGAACAAGTTGCAATTATCTTCCATACTGTCCTCCAAACAGATCACAATGTGGAGCAATTATATTGACCATTGCTTAGGGGGAGGTGTAAGTAATGTCTCTGGGCTTGTAATTCCAAAAGCACCAACATCTCCTGGAATTTAAATTCAATTCATAAAGCTGGAATTAAAAGTGAGACTCATTGACAATGATCATGGAAGCATTATTAAAAAACCATCTACCCACTTTCAGGAACGAAATCTGCCTTCCTTACTTGGTTTGGTCACATGACTCCAGATCCACAAGCAATTGGGTGGGCTCCTAATGAAATGACCCTGGCAGTTTGAGGGGAGTGAGGGATAGACAATAAACACTGACTTGGCAGTAAAGCCTTCATTCTGTGAAAGAATATAGGGCAGAAAGTGTCAGGTCTGTCAATCACTTAACCTTCAATAAAGCCTTAATCTTCATTAATATCAAGCTGCCAACTATTTGCATAATTATTTATTGGGCACACGTACATGTAACTATGAGACTGTTTTAAACGTCTGAAGAGGAGGGATGTGTGGGGAGAACTGGAGGTAGTGCATGAACTCCTCCTTAGGACAGCCAACACAGACATAGCCTCCTGCTATGCTGTAACAATCCTGTAGTTCAATGGTTCCTTTCAGTAAAATGTCGATATTGAGGTAAGATAAAGCAGTGATCCAACTATGTGATAAATCATTGATGCCACCACATCTGGAATGGAAATTATAGAATGTTTATGGCACAGAAAGAGGCCACTTGGCCCATCTAGTCCGTGATGGCCGAGAAACAAGCCTAATTCCAGTACTTGGTCTATAGCCTTGCAGGTTACCTTTTTATACAAAGGTACATTCACAGTCTCTGGGGATGGAGGGGAGGGAGAGAGTAGGGAGGGGGATGGGACACCCAGCTGGGATTTTCTAAGCATTGTGAGAATTACTCATCAATGTTCACCATTCAACTGGGTCCTTGCATCTGGCCACTTCACCATGACAATGTCAGATCATAAGACCATAAGACATAGGAGCAGAAATTAGGCCAATCAGCCCATCGAGTCTGCTCCACCATTCAATCATGGCTGATAGGTTTCTCAACCGTCTCCCCTTCATCCTGCCCCCTCAGTAATCTCCGTGAGAGGCACTAGGGTACATGGAGAAAAAGGTGCAGGGGCCACCAGGGAAGAGAAGCTTCCAGAAAGCTATTCTCCTCCAGTGCTCCCCCGCCTCTTCAATGCCCCTAGGACATTTGAATCAGAAGATTCCAGAACCCAAGAGTTTTCCATACAGACACAACCCCAGGACACACTGCAATGAGGATCAGAATTGGCCATCGATTCCAACACAGTCAGATATCCCATCAGTGCAGCGGCTCATTGGTTAGCACTGCTGCCTCTCATCGCCAGGGTCCCAGGTTCAATTCCAGCCTTGGGTGACTGTCCATGTGGAGTTTGCACATTCTCCCCTTGTCTGCATGGGTTTCCTCTGGGTGCTCCAGTTTCCTCCCACATTTCAAAGATGTGCAGATTAGGGTGGATTGGTGATGCTGAATTTCCCATAGTGCCTAGCGATGTGCAGGTTAGGTGGGATTAGCTGTGAGAAATGCAGGGCTGTGGGGATGGGGTGAGTCTGGGCGGGATGCTTCCTAGAGGGTTGGTGTAGACTCAATGGGTCAAATGGTCTGCTTCCACATGATGGGAGTCTATTCTGGTCTGAAATGTCAGCTCAACAGGGATCATGTGTGCCTGAGTCACAAGGTCCTGGGTAGAAATCCCTTCCTGGGGCTTGAATGTAGATGTCACAATTGACCAACACAGGACCAGGGGAGTGCTGTCCTGCTGGGGAGGTGCTATACCAATGCTTTCCAAACCTTCTCCCAGTGTGATCACGTTTTGAGGCTTACAGTGAGATCTTTGAGAGAGGAGAGAGCAGAGACCATTTGGAGAGAGGGCACATCACTGTTGGAACATTCACAGTGCCATTAATGCCATGGAGCTTGTAGTAAGTAGAGCACAGTTGGCCTGGTGGATCACATTCAATATGAGATTCCCTGATTTGGCGCAGGTCAGCGTGGATTGGCCATGCAGGGTTCCAGTGCTCGGGTCGAAGGATGGGTCTGGGCGGGATGCTCTTCAGAGGGCCAGTGTGCACTTGTTGGGTTGAATGGTCTGTTTCTACACTGCGGGGATTCTATAACTGTATGAACCTGGGCCAACGTGGGAGCCCTGGCTGACAGATATAAACAGGAGTCTCAGGAATTCTTCTCACTCTAGGGACTGGCTCTGAGCTGGCTGGTAAGTGTAACTAAACTGGGTGACAGGATACCAGCCTCCACAACGTTATTTCAGGCTGGTGCTACACTGTCTGAGGAGATGCTAAACTGAGGCTTTGTCAGGTGGACCTGACCACCATTTGGCCACCATTTTGGAGAAGAGCGAGGACTTAATCCCAGAATCTGGTCAGATCCTTAATGCCTCAATCAGTCTTGTTAACGTTGATGATCTGGTCAATCCCCTGTGGCTGTTTGTTGGAGATTGTTGTCGCTAAATTGGATATCCATTTCACACATGACAACAGCGGCCATGTTTCAAAACATAATTTCATTGGCTGCAAAGTGCTTTGGGATGTCTGGCGGTCATGAAAAGGAGTGCTACATAAATGCAAATCTTTCTTTCATAAACTAAACAAGACCAGAGAAAGCAGGAGCCCACGGCCAAGGTCTGAGGGTCCCCTTTGAAATGTGTCCAAACGCAATGAAGCTGACCTTGTTCAAGAAGGGAGAGAGAGAGGGTAGCAATCCAGCAGGGAAATATCGGAATTGTAGAGAACAGGCTGACAACCAAAAAGCAAAGAAAACAGATTAATGTAACCTTCAGCCTCAATCTCCACCCGAAGCAACTTTCAACATCTCTGTCACAAATATCTCTGTTTAAATATTTTGTGTTTACCCAACTAGACAGCAACAAGAATCTTGTGATAAGGTGATAGCTTTCTCTCTGTGTTGTCCAGTTACCCGAATGCTGTTGAGTCACACGAATGTTATCAGATTTTCCTTAAAGGCAGCACATCCCTCTCGCTCCACGTCCTCAGAGGGACCAGAGACTAAAGCAAATCAAATTGTGCAGGCAAAGCCCAATGCAGCTCAAACTGAGGGGGAAATGCAAGAGGTACTCTGGCACAGTGGTAGTGATGCTCCCTACCTCTGGGCGAGGAGGCCCGAGATCAGGTCGCATCTGCCCCAGAAGGTGTGTTATAGCATCTCTGAACAGGTTTTATATATTCATTAGTGAGATTTGGTTGTCGCTGGCTGGGCCCAGCATTTATTGCCCGCCCCTAGTTGCCCCTTGAGAAGGTGGAGGTGAGCTGCCTTCTTGAACCGCTGCAGTCCGTGTGCTGTGGGTTGATTCACTATGCCTTTAGGGAGGGAATTTCAGGATTCTGACCCAGCGACAGTGAAGGAATGGTGAAATATTTCCAAGACAGGATGGTGAGTCGCCTGGAGGGGAACTTGAAGGGAGTGGTTTTCTCATGTATCTGCTGCCCTTGTCCTTCCAGATGGAAATGGGCATGGGTTTGGAAGGTGCTGTCTGAGGATCTTTGGTGAATTTCTACAGTACATCTTGTAGATAGTACACACTGCTGTTATTGAGTGTCGGTGGTGTAGGGAATGGATGTTTGTGGATGTGGTGCCAGACAGCTGGGCTGCTTTGTCCTGGATGGTGTCAAGCTTCTTGAGTGTTGTGGAGTTGCATCCATCCAGGCAAGTGAGGAGTATTCCATCACACTCCTGACTTGTGCCTTGTAGATGATGGACTGGCTTGGGGAGTCAGGAGGGGAGTTACTCATCATGGCATTCCTGGCCTCTGACCTGCTCTTGTGTTTATATAGTGAGTCCAGTTGAATTTCCGGTCAATGGTAATCCACAGGATGTTGATAGTGGGGGATTGATCCAAAACTAATTTCAATTCTGATGTGACTTGAACCAATTTTCTCACCACCAAAGTTGATGATGAGGGGGCAGAGGTGAAAGTAGATGCTTGACTTCATAGAATCATGTCATCCATACCGTGCAGAAAGAGGCCCAACGAATCTGCACCAACCCACCGAACAGCATCCCACCTCGACCCAACCCCTTCCCCATCCCCATAATCCCACATTTCCCATGGCTAATCCACCCAGCCTGCACATCCCTGGACATTACAGGTATTTAGTGTAGCCAAGACACCTAAACTGTGCATCTTGACGATGACATCCCAATGTCTCCCCAACCAGAGGACAGTCCAAGGAAAAATAGCCACTCACCTTGTCCGTAGAACAGTGCAGCTAGCATTGAGTCATTAGGCAATCTAAGACATTTCGGGTCATCTATCTGTAGCTGACTAGATTGATTGAGAAGGGACTCTCCCTGCGGCCAATCAGGATGGAGGGTAGGCAACATTCTGAGAATATCCCAACGCCTTCTCCGGTTCCCTGCCCTCTAACCTGGCACAGCTCCACCCACAGGCCAGTCTATTAATGACAGGCTGGTTGCTGCAGTCATTTTGTTTTATTTCAAAAGTGTTAGAAGTGCTGGGAGGATGCATGAAGATGGAGATGTCTATCTCTCTCTCTCTCTCTCTCTCTGTCTCACTCACTCCCAAGGCCAGGCTGCATCTCCTATTGGAACCCCACACCCCCACCTTCAAGAACATTCCCACCGTCCCCAGTTTACGGTAATAGCACCCATTGGGCGTACATTGGTCATCCCAGGCACAAGCACAGTGAGTTGATCACACGCATGGAGGGATTTTCTCATGAGGAGAGATTGGGTATAGTTGGGCCTCTCCTCATTGGAGTTTAGAAGAATGAGAGTTGACCACATGTAAGTCCAAAGATGCCCAGGTTAGGTGGATGGGCAATGGTAAATGCAGGGTTACAGGGTTAGGGTAGGGGGCTGGGGTTGGAAGCTCTTTGGAAGGTCAGTGCAGACCCAAATGGTCTCTTTCCAACTGTAGGGATTCCATGATTCTTAGGAGACTTGACAGGTTAGATACGGAGAGGTTTTTTCCCCTTGTGGCAGAGTCAAGGACCCAGAGGGCATCATCACAGAGTAAGGGGTTACCCAGTTAAGAGAGAAGTGAGGAGAAATTCCTTCTCTCAGTGGAATTCTCTCCCAAAGAGACTAGGTTTGGTTCAAGAAGGTGAAGGAATCAGATCAGCCTTGATCTTATTGAACGATAGAGCAGGACTGAAGGGCTGAATGGCCTACTCCTGCTCCTAATTTGTTTGTCCACATCATTAAAGACTCGGTCCAGTCACTCTCAGTCTTCTCTGTCTCCAGCAAGAGAGCTGAGTCTCCAGCCTACTCAAACCTTCCTGATTGTTGTACGCAGTCTGTCGTAGGAACATCCTTATAAGCACCTCCCGCTCTCCCTTTTCCAGGGTTTCAAAATCCTTTCTGGACGTTTGGAAAACATGTATGTTTGCTCACTGAGCTGGAAGGTTCATTTTCAGTCATGTTGTCACCATACTAAGTAACATCTTCAATGAGCCTCCAGACAAAGCTTCATCCAGACACTCATTGAAGATGTTACCTAGTGTGATGACGAAACGACTGAAGATGAACCTTCCAGCTTAGTGAGCAAACCTACATCCAGAACCTCAACCTGAGCTACAAATCTTCTCAAACTCATTTGGAGAGCAGTTAGGGACAATAACCCAAGAGCAGTCTGACTGAGATTTCCAAATAAATTTAATTTGATATTCCTGCATTTGTACTTAGTTCTCTGGAATAAACCCAAAAGAATTGTTTTCGTACTCTTATCATCAACATGCACCATTGACATTAATTTATCAGCCAGGGATTGTGTAAACTGATTTTTGTTTGGGATTTTTTAACAGGTTTAATCAGGACACTGATATTTGCAGATTTTATCCTCATGCATTTCCAGTGCTGAATGATATTTCCTGACAACTGGGTTATAATTGAATCTTATGCTGAGTTTTTTTTATTAATTTATGGGATGTGGGTGTCACTGGCTGGGGCCAGCAATTATTGCCCATATCTACTTGCCCTATTGTAGGAATGATGACATATTTCCAAGCCAAGATAGTGGGTGGCTTGGAGGGGAATTTGCAGGGGCTGGTGTACCAGTGTACCTGCTGCCTTTGTCCTTCTAGATGGAAGTGGGCGTGGGTTTGGAAGGTGCTGTCTGAGGATCTTTGGTGAATTTCTGCAGTGTATCTTGTAGATGGTACACACTGCTGCTACTGAGTGTCGGGGGTGGAGGGAGTGGATGTTTGTGGATGTGGTGCCAATCAAGGGAGATGCTTTGTCCTGGATAGTGTTCGGCTTCTTGAGTGTTGTTGGAGTTATACCCATCCAGGGCAAGTGAGGAGTATTCCGGCACACTCCTGACTTGTGCCTTGTAGATGGTGGATAGACTTTGGGGAGTCAAGTGGTGAGTTACTCACCACAGTATCCCTAGCCTCTGGTCTGCTGCTGTAGTGACTGCATTTATTATGGTGAGTCCAGTTGAGTTCCTGGTCAATGGTAACCTTCAGGATGTTGATAGTGAGGGAATTCAAGTGATGGTAACACCATTGAATGTCAAGGGACTGTGGTTACATTGTCTCTTTTAGATTAGATTACATTACAGTGTGGAAACAGGCCCTTCGGCCCAACAAGTCCACACCGACCCGCCGAAGCGCAACCCACCCATACCCCCCTATATTTACCCCTTACCTAACACTACGGGCAATTTAGCATAGCCAATTCACCTGACCTGCACATCTTTGGACTGTGGGAGGAAACCGGAGCACCCGGAGGAAACCCACGCAGACACGGGGAGAACGTGCAAACTCCACACAGTCAGTCGCCTGAGGCGGGAATTGAACCCGGGTCTCTAGCGCTGTGAGGCAGCAGTGCTAACCACTGTGCCATCGTGCCGCCCTTGTTGGTGATGGTCATGGACTTATACTTGTGGGGCATGAATGTTACTTGCCACTTGTCAGCCCAAGCCTGGATATTGTCCAGATCATGTTGCATTTGAACATGGACTGCTTCAGTATCTGCGGAGTTGCAAATGGTACTGGACATTGTGCAATCTCAGCAAACATCCCCACTTCTGGATGGGGATGGAGGGAAGGTCATTGATGAAGCAGCTAAAGATGGTTGGGCCTAGCACACTACCCTGAGGAACTCTGCAGAGATGTCCTGGAGCTGAGATGACTGACCCTCCACAAGCACATCCACCTTCCTATGCTTCAGGTATGACTCCAACCACCAGAGAGTTTTCCCCCAATATCCATTGATTCCAGTTTTGCCAGGGCTCTTAGATGCCACACTCGGTTGAATGTAGCCTTGATGTCACTCTCGCCTCACCTTTGGAATTCAGCTCTTTTCTCCATGTTTGAACCAAGGCTGGATTGAGGTCAGGAGCTGAGTGGCCCTGGCAGAACCCAAATTGGGTGTCACTGAGCAAATGCTGCTTGATAGCTCTGTTGATGACCCCTTCCACCACATTACTGATGATCAAGATTAGACTGATGGGGCAGTAATTGGCCGGGTTGGATTTGTTCAGTTTATTATGTGCAGGACATACCTGGGTGGTTGATGCCAGTGTTGTAACTGTACTGGAACAGCTTGTCTAGGGGAGCAACAAGTTCTGGGGCACAAGTCTTCAGTACTGTTGCCAGAATATTGTCAGGGCCCATAGCCTTTGCAGTACCCAGTGTCTCTCAACATCACGTAGAGTGAATCGAATTGGCTGGAGACTGGTATCTGTAATGTCGGGGACCACTGGAGGAGGCTGAGATGGATCATCCACTCAGCACGCCTGACTGAAGATTGCTGTGAAAGCTTCAGCCTTACCTTTTGTACAGACATGCATTTTTCTATTTCTCTTCTGAGTAGGAGCAAATTACTGCAGATGCTGGAATCTGTACTGAAAACAAAAAATGCTGGAAATCACAGTGGGTCAGGCAGTATCCATGGAGAGAGAGCAAGCTAACATTTCAGATCCTAAACCCACTATGATCTCCAGCATTTTTTATCTTTCAGAAGGCTTTCAAGAGTGGTACAGGGTGGGGAGACAGAAGTGCACCCAAAACTGGGAAGCGTTTGTAGCCATGGCAACCGGAAACTGAGCATGTGAGAGCAACCACACCGTCTCCCCTGCAGACAGGAACCTGCACAACAGGCAAGACACTGTCTCAGTGTTATCCTACATGATGTGTGCCTGGCCCACATCAAACTCCTGCACTGTGGAGTTCATCAAGACACTTTCCACACTGCCTGGAAATCAGAAATCAGAGAATCCCCACAGTGTGTAAACAGGTCACTTGGCCCATTGAGACCACTCCGACCCTTTGAATAGCAAATCCCTCCTTATCCCTGTAACCCTGTATTTCCCATGGATAAGCTAGCTAGCCTGCACATCCCTGCATACTGTGGGTAATTTAACACGGCCAATCCACCCAACCTGCACATCTTTGGACTACAGGAGGAAGCCAGAGCACCAAATGGACACCATTCACACGGACACAATGGTACAAATCTCACGGCATAGCTGGGGAAAAAAAATGCGGTTGTGAAACCTACCTATCATTGCTCTCATCCTGCAGGGCACCTTTAAATGCAGTTACCTGCAGCTGTGCAGAGAATCCTTGGACAATACTGTGTCACTGCACACACAAGTTCTGTTCCTGCTATTGCAAAGGATGGGGAGTAAGTGAGTGATCTTGTAATCCCATCATTAATTCAACAAGTGCAGTAATTAGAATTTTAGTCTGCACAGGAAGGAGAGCTTTATATCCAGTGACGAAGAACATCAGGCAGATGTTTAAGACTGGTGGAGAGATGGACCTGGTCACATTGCTGTGGAACATTACTCCATCCAGCTCCCTCAGTCTTCTGTATGACAACCTCATGTTTCAATAAGGTTACCTCTTGAGCTTCTAAACTCTGAATGTCTCAATCTTCCTCAACACGATAACCCTTCCATCCCAGGGGGAGAACCCTTCACCATAACCTCAGCCAGTGCGGGAATTGAACACACGCTGTTGGCATCTCTCTGAATCTAAAACCAGCTGCCTGGCTAACCCAGCTAACTGACCCCCTCACCAATCATCGTGCCCATGCTTTTCATTAAAAATCATTTGAAAGAATACTTTTCAAGGAATTCAGTGACATTGTGAAACATTCACATTGGTGACTGGGTAGGTGGGAATTATTAAACTGGTGCCTTATTGTGGAGCCCATCTATTTGCAGAGTGAGGGGGCATGTGGACAGATCAGGGGAGTGGGACTACTCAGAGAGTTCTTTCAGGGACAACAGGCTCATTCAGTGAAGCACCATTTTATGATTCCATGATAGGATATTGTATACTTGGGTTGTGAAAGTCAAACTGATATAAGCCTGATCCAGGCAAAGTACTAGCAATATCTCAAACATACAAGCAGGAACAAGTTTTTAAGAAATATGAGCAAGGTTCTGCTTGAGCTGTGACAATAGGGGTGCATCAGTCTCCATGCAATGACACACCACTCTGTTTATATAACGTCACTCCAGTTTAAAACCAACACACAACGTAAATGAGAGAAATGAGATGCCAAACTCATGACCTCTACCATCTCGAAGGATAAGGGCAGCTGATATAAGGGAACACCGCCCCCTGGAAGTTCCCCTCCAAGCCACTCACCATCCTGACTTGGAAATATATCAGCGTTCCTTCAGTGTCGCTGGGTCAAAATCCTGGAATCCCCTCCCTAAGGGCATTGTGGGTCAACCCACAGCAGGTGGACTGCAGCGGTTCAAGAAGGTAGCTCACCCCACCTTCTCAAGGGGCAGCTAGGGACGGGCAATAAATGCTGGGCCCAGCCAGCGATGAATTTAAAAAGTGTAATCCTTTGAAGATGCAGATTTTAACCACCTGTCAATTTTCTTTAATTGATTCATGGCCACAGGATCATACAGTACAGATGAGGCCCTTCATCGATTACGTGCCAAAATATTGAAACTAATCCTTTTCCCAGCACTAGGCACAGCGCTTTGCATGTTGTGTCATTTCAAGTGTTCATCCACATGCTTTTTAAAGGTTGGAAAAGTTTCCCGCCTCAACTCCTCTCCCAGGCAGTGCATTCTAAATCCCCACCACCCTCGGGGGGAGAAATGTTTTCCTCAAATCCCCCCTAAACCTCCTGCCTTTTGCTTTAAAATGATGCCCCCTTGTTATTGACCCTCCAACCAAGGGGAACAGCTGCTTCCTATCCACCCGGTCCATGCCCCTCATCATCTTACACACCCCTCCCTGCCCTACCAACGACCTGAGCCTTTCCAACTTTCTCCATTGCTAAATGCTCCATCACAGACAACTTTTTAAACTTGTGGCAACCTCCTGGTGAGTCTCCCCCGCACCCCTCCAGTCAAATCCATCCCATAGTTTGGTGACCAGAACCGCGTAAACAGAGCAGTGTGAAGCTCCAACATAACCCTCCCTGCTCCTTACAATTTGATGAAGGCTGGCCTCTCACATGTCTTCTTATCGACCCTGTTAATGTGTTCTGCCTCCTCCGGGGATCTGTGGAATCTATTCAAGGGATGTGGATGCCATTGGTGGGACCAGCATTAGTTTCCCACGTTGAGTTGCAGAGAGTCACATTCTCTTAGTGAAAGTGAGGACTGCAGATGCTGGAGATTAGAGTCAAGATCAGTGTGGTGCTGGAAAAGCACAGCAGCTCAGGCAGCATCCGAGGAGCAGGAAAATCGATGTTTCGGTTCCTGATGAAGGGCTTTTTGCCAAAATGTCGATTTTCCTGCTCCTCAGATGCTACCCAACCGGCTGTGTTTTTCCAGCACCACTCTAATCCTGAGCCACTTTCTCTTGCTTGGTAAAAATGGGAGACTGGAATGGGTCATGCCAGGGTATAGTGACAGCTCCAGCGTATCGCTGCGGGACTGGAGTCTCAGATAAACCCAGACCAGAAGCAGCAGCAGGTTCCCTCCTCTCCAGGACAGGGCTGAACCAGGTGAGATACCACACTAATCTGGCTGCTTCCCGGTGACTGTTGCTTTAATTGCTGCCAGGTTTTATTTTTGAATTGTCAGACCTGGTGAGGATTTTGGAATCGTCTGCCTCAGGGATTGTGGGGGCCTGGGGAGGTGGTCATTGGATATTTTTAAGGTAGAGGTATTTAGATTATTTTTAGGTGGCGGAGTGGAGGGTTATTGGGGAGAGGGAATGTGAAATTTGAAACACAAACTGATTAATAAGTGACCTTATTGAACGGGGTTTGGGGGGAGTAGGTACAGGGAGCTGGATGGTCTATCCAACCCCTATTTCGCATGCTAATATAATATCCTTCTATTTCTCCTTCCCTTGTGTATTTATCCTGCTTCCCCTAAAATCCCTCAACCTCTCCCTGTGTTGGGGAGCTCCACATTCTCATCATTTTCTCTGTAATCAAATCTCTCCTGAATTCCAGAAATTTGCTGGAAAAGCTCAGCAGGTCTGGCACCATCTGTGGAGAGACATTAGAGTTAACATTTCAGGTCTGGTGACCCTTCCTCAGAACTTCCCTGGTTCTAAGGAAGGGTATCACGACCTGAAACATTAACTCTGATTTCTCTCCACAGATGGTGCCAGACCTGCTGAGCTTTTCCAACAATTTCTGCTTATGTTTCTGATTTACAGCATTCACAGCTCTTTCGGTTTTTATGAGGTCAATGTTTTCAAGAAAGAGTTAGATATAGTTCATAGGGCTTAAAGGGTCTGAGAGAGAAAGCAGAAACGGGGACTGAGTTGGATAATCAGTCATGATCATGTTGAATGGTGGAGCAGACTTGAAGGGCCGAGTGGCCTACACCTGTTCCTATTTACTATGTTTCTATGATCAAAAAATTATCAAATATGCATGGAGTCAGAGAAAATGGGTGATTCGTAATGAGTACTTTGCACCAGTATTCACCAAGGAGAGGGACATGATCGATGTTGGGGTTAGGGATAGATTTTTAATTACTGTAGGTCAAGTTGGCATGAGGAGAAAGGAAGTGATGGATATTCTAAAAGGCATTAAGATAGTCAACTCCCCAAGTCCAGATGGGATCTATCCCAGTTACTGAGGGAAGCAAGAGAGGAAATAGCTGGGGCCTTCACAGATATCTTTGCAGTATCCTCAAACACAGGGGAGGTCCCAGAGGATGTTTTCTTTATTGGTCGGAGCACTGAGTGCAGGAGCTGGGAGGTCATGTTGTGGCTGTACAGGACATTGGTTAGGCCACTGTTGGAATATAGCGTGCAATTCTGGTCTCCTTCCTATCGGAAAGATGTGGTGATACTTGAAAGGGTTCAGAAAAGATTTACAAGGATGTTGCCAGGGTTGGAGGATTTGAGCTATAGGGAGAGGTTGAACAGCTGGGCCTGTTTTCCCTGGAGCATCAGAGGCTGAAGGATGACTTTATAGAGATTTATAAAATCATGAGGGGCATGGATAGAGTAAATAGACAAAGTCTCTTCCCTGGGGTGTGGGAGTCCAGAACTGGAGGGCATAGATTTAGGCTGAGAGGGGAAAGATATAAAAGAGACCTAAGGAGCAACTTTTTTCACACAGAGGGTGGAATGAGCTGCGAGAGAAAGTGGTGGAGGCTGGTACAATTGCAACATTTAAAAGGCATCTGGATAGTTATATGAATAGGAAGGGTTTGGAGGGATATGGCCTGGGTGCTGGCAGATGGGACTAGATTGGGTTGGGATATCTGGACCAAAGGGTCTGTTTCCATGCTCTACATCTCTATGACACTATGACTGGAGAATTGCTAAAGTTGTCCCCTTGTTTAAGAAAGGTAGCAGGGATAATCTAGGTAATTACAGACCTGTGAGCCTTACCTCACTGGTAGGGAAGCTACTGGAGAAGATACTAAGGGATAGGATATATATCCATTTGGAAGAAAATGGGCTTATCAGTGATAGGCAGCATGGTTTTGAGCAGGAAAAGTCATGTCTTACAAACCTAATAGAATTCTTTGAAGAGGTGACAAAGTTGATTGATGTGGGAAGGGATGTCGATGTCATATACATGGACTTTAATAAGGCATTTGATAAGGTTCCCCATGGTAGGCTGATGAAGAAGATGAAGTCGCATGGGGTCCAGGTGTTCTAACTAGATGGATAGAGAACTGGCTGGGCAACAGGAGACAGAGAATAGTAGTGGAAGGGAGCTTCTCAAAATGGAGACCTGTGACCAGTGGTGTCCCACAGGGATCTGTGCTGGGATCACTGTTGTTTGTGATATACAGAAATGATTTGGAGGAAGGTGTAGGTTGCCTCATTAGCAAGTTTGCAGATGACACTAGGATTTGTGGAGTAGCAGATAGTGAAGGGGACTGTCAGAGAATACAGCAGAATATACATAGATTGGAGAGTTGGATAGAGAAATGGCAGATGAAGTTCATCCGGACAAATGTAAGGTGATGCATTATGGCAGATGCAATTCCAGAGCGATACAGTAAATGGAAATATCCTGGGGAAAGATATACAGAGAGATCTTTCAGGTCCATTGTTCTCTGAAGGTGGCAACGCAGGTCAGTAAAGTGGTCAAAAAGGCATATGACATGCTTTACTTCACTGGACAGGATATTGAGTACAAGAGTTGGCAGGTCATCTTACAGTTGTATGGGACTTTGGTTCGGCCACATTTTGAATACTGGTAGCCACGTTACCAAAAGGATTTGGATGCTTTGGTGAAGGTGCAGAGGAGTTTCACCAGGATGTTGCCTGGTATAGATAGGGCTAGCTATGAGGAGAAGTGGAGTAGATTAGGATTATTTTCATTGGAAAGAAGGAGGTTGAGGGGGGATCTGATTGAGGCCTACAAAATCATGAGAGGTGTAGACAGGATGGACAGCAAGAAACCTTTTCCCCCCAGAATGGAGGACTCAATTACTAGGAGTCACGAGTTCAAAGTGAGAGTGGGAATGTTTAGGGGAGCTTTACGTGGAAAGTTCTTCATGCAGAGGGTGGTGGAGTGCGTTGCCAGCGAAGGTGGTAGGGGAGGGAACAATAGTGTCATTTAAGATGTATCTAGACAGATACATGAATGGGCAAGGAGCAGAGATATAGGTCCTTAGAAAATAGGAGGCAGGCTTAGATAGAGGATCTGGATTGGCGGGCAAAGGGCCTGTTCCTGTGCTGTAATGTTCTTTGTTCTTTGAAAGCTCCATACCTATCACATTCTGGTATGTCTGATGGGCAACTCTCAAATGCCTGACACATAGGAAGATGATTATGGTTGTGGAGGGTCAGTCATCTCAGCTCCAGGACATCTCTGCAGGAGTCCCTCAGGGTCGTGTCCTAGGCCCAACCATCTTCAGCTGCTTCATCAACAACCTTCCCTCTCTCATAAGGTCGGAAATGGGGATGTTGGCTGATGATTGCATAGTGTTCAGCACCATTTGCAATTCCTCAGATACTGAAGCAGTCCCTGCTCAAATGCAACAAGATCTGGACAATATCCAGGCTTGGGCTGACAAGTGGCAAGTAATATTCACGCCACATAAATGCCAGGCTGTGACCATCACCAATAAAAGATACTCTAACTACCGTCCCTTGATATTCAACGGCATTACCATCACTGAATCTCCCACTGTCAACATCCTTGGGGTTACCATTGACCAGAAACTCAACTGGATTCACCACATAAACACAGTGACAGACTCAAGAGCAGGTCAGAGGCTTGGAATACTGTGGCAAGTAACTCACCTCCTGACACCCCAAAGTCAATACAAGGCATAAGTCAGGAGTGTGATGGAATACTCCCCACTTGTCTGGATGGGTGCAGCTCTAACAACACTCAAGAAGCTTAACACCATCCAGGACAAAGCAACCCATTTGATTGGCACCACATCTACAAACATTCACTCCCTCCACCACCGATGCTCAGTAGCCACAGTGTTACTACCTACAAGATGCACTGCAGAAATTCACCAAAGATCCTTAGATAGCAACTTCCAAATCCAGGACCATTTCCATCTAGAAGGACAAGGGCAGCGGGTACTTGGGAACACCACCACCTGCAAGTTCCCCTCCAAGCCACTCACCACCCTGACTGGAAATATATTGCCGTTCCTTCAGTGTCACTGGGTCAAAATCCTGGAATTCCCTCCCTAAGGGCATTGTGGGTCAACCCACAGCAGGTGGACTGCAGTGATTCAAGAAGGCAGCTCACCACCCCCCACCTTCTCAAGGGGGCCAACTGGCGATGGGTTATCAGTGCTGGCCAGCCAGGAAGACCCACGTCCCACAAATGAATAAAAAACAACTCCTTGCCCCTACATTTACTTTATTTCAGAATCTATCAATGAGATATTGTGGGAGTAAAGTCTGTACAAAATAAATCTGGATTTCTGCGTTTAATGGCACTTGTGTAGATGTTCAATGTTGTCTGATTTATTCTGTAATAACAATGACCTCCATATACCTGGCTATTAATCACAAAATCCAGATTATTTCTGTTTATTCGTGACAATCCCACAATCTCTGCACTATATCCGTTATAATATGCTGTGTCTCTAAATCCTTGCAGGTGATCTCTGTTCAGTCTTTCTCACACACCTGGCAGTATAACCCTCTGGTTTTGCTAAAATGCTTTTATAAAATGCTGCTCCTTTGTACTGATCTTCCATTGTACTGTGTTCCCTGTAATGGGCACTGGGTAGGTGACAATCTAACATTTTTAAAAAAGCTTCAGTAAGTTATATTTATATGACATATTTAACATGCATCTAGTTGACCTGTCACAGGAAGGATATCATTAAGCTGGAGAGGCTTCAGAAAAGATCTACCAGAATGTTGCCAGGAATGGAAGGTTTGGGTCATTAAGGAAGGTTGGATAGGCTGGGACTTCTTTCACTGGAGTACAGGAGGTTGAGAGGGGACCTGATAGAACTTTATAAAATCAAGATAGAATGGCAGTGTCTTTTCCCTCGGATGGGGGATTTCAAGACTAGGGGGTCATATTTTTAAAGGTGAGAGTACAGAGATTTTAAAAAGACATGAAGGGTAAATATTTTTTCGCAGAGGTTGTTTGTGTGGAATGAACTTCCTGAGGAAGTGGCGAATGTGGGCACAATTGCAACATTTAGAAGGCATTTGGATTAGTACATGAATAGGAAAGGTTTGGAGGGATATATGTCAGGAGCAGGCAGATGGGACTGGTTTAGTTTGGGATTATGGTTAGAATGGACTGGTTTTTTAAAAATTCATTCATGGGTTGTGGGTGCTGCTGACCAGGCAGCATTTATTGCCCCTCCCTAATTGCCCAGAGGGCAGCTAAGAGTCAACCCCATTGCTGTGGGTCTGGAGTCACGTGCACGCCAAACTGAATAAGGATAACAGTTTATTTCTTAAATGTTGTTAGGGAACCAGATGGATTTTCCTAACAATCGAGAATGGATTCGGGTCATCATTAGATTCTTAATTCCAGATTTTCTTTCATTGAATTCAAATGCCACCATCTGCCATGACAGCATTTAAACGCAGGTCCCCAGACCATTATTTGGGTCTCTGGATTAACCCTTAGTTGGAATGAAGGGTCTGTTTCTGTGCTGTGTGACTGTACAATAGAACATCACAAACTGCTTCATGGAGCAACATAAATTAAAGTGACACCAGGTAATGTGAAGGTGTATTAGGGCAGATGAACGAAATCCAGGCTTCAGAGGTGTCTTAGAAAGTGCTTTCGCATGAAGGAGAGGGAAGCGGAGGGTCCATGCAGAAAGCTCAGCCACCAAGGATGGAGCAAGTGAATCAGGAATTCTCAAGAGGGCAGTATTGGAGGAATTCAGCATGTAACAGGTCCCCTCACATCCACTTCTAAACAGTTACAACTGCATCTCTAATTACCCAGAGGGCAGTTAAGAATCAACCCCATTGCTGTGCGTCAGGAGCCACATGTTTAGATTAGATTCCCCATAGTATAGAAACAGGCCATTTGGCCCAAAAAGGTCCACACCAACCCTCTGAAGGGTAACCCACCCAGATCCATTCCCCTACCCTATATTTACCTCTGACTAATGCACCTAACACTATGGGCAATTTAGCATGGCCAATCCACCTGACTGCACATCCTTGGACTGTGGCAGGGAGCCGGAGCTCAGAGGAAACCCACACAGACACAGGGAGAATGTGTAAACTCCACACAGACAACTGCCCAAGGCTGGAATTGAACCCAGGTCCCTGGTGCTGTGAGGCAGCAGTGTTAAGCACTGAGCCACTGTGCTGCCCACAGTATGCCAGACCAGGTAAGGATGGCAGTTTCCTTCCCTAAAGGACAATAGAGACTCAAGTGGGTTTTTCAAATGGCAATGGATTCATGGCCATCATTAGACTCTTTAATTCCAGATATTTATTGAATTTAAATTCCAACATCTGCCATGACAGGATTCTAACCCAAGTCCCCAGAACATTACCTGGGTCTCTGGATTAACAGTCCAGTGAAAATATCACTAGACCATTGCCTGCCCTGTATCAATATTTCAGTGTCTAACAGCCATATTCACTAACTAAACAATGAAAATGATCTATCAAACCAAATTACATTCTCGGATCTACCCTGTCCAGTGGTACTTTCAGCTGTGATTATTATAATGGCAGCAGCAAACTATAAGCTCCCTGTGCTTCCAATTAATTTTTAAAAAAGGCACAAGGGTTTAATGTACTCATTTAGAGTCATAGAGATGTACAGCATGGAAACAGACGCCTTCGGTCCAACTCGTCCATGTCGATCAGATATCCCAACCCAATCTAGTCCCACCTGCCAGCACCCGGCCCATATCCCTCCAAACCCTTCCTATTCATATACCCATCCAAATGCCTCTTAAATGTTGCAATTGTACCAGCCACCACCACAGCCTCTGGCAGCTCATTCCATACACGCACCACCTTCTGTGTGAAAAAGTTGCCCGTTAGGTCCCTTTTATATCTTTCCCCTCTCACCCTAAACCTATGCCCTCTAGTTCTGGACTCCCCCACCCCAGGAAAAAGATTTTGTCTATTTATCCTATCTATGCCCCTCATAATTTTGTAAGCCTCTATAAGGTCACCCCTCAGCCTCCGACGCTCCAGGAAAAACAGCCCCAGCCTGTTCAGCCTCTCCCTGTAGCTCAAATCCTCCAACCTGGCAACATCCTTGTAAATCTTTTCTGAACCCTTTAAAGTTTCACAACATCCTTCCAATAGGAAGACCAGAATTGCATGCAATATTCCAACAGTGGCCTAACTAATGTCCTGTTCAGCCGCAACATGACCTCCCAACTCCTGTACTCAATACTCTGACCAATAAAAGAAAACATACCAAACGCCGCCTTCACTATCCTATTTACCTGCAACTCCACTTTCAAGGAGCTAGGAACCTGGACTCCAAGGTCTCTTTGTTCAGCAACACTCTGTAGGACCTTACCATTAAGTGTATAAGTCCTGCTAAGATTTGCTTTTCCAAAATGCAGCACCTTGCATTTATCTGAGTTAAACTCCATCTGCCACTTCTCGGCCCAGTGGCCCATCTGATCAAGATGCTGTTATAATCGGAGGTAACCTTCTTCGCTGTCCACTACACCTCCAATTTTGGTGTCATCTGCAAACTTACTAACTATACCTCTTATGCTTGCATCCAAATCATTTATGTAAATGACAAAAAGTAGAGGACCCAGCATTGATCCTTGTGGCACTCCACTGGTCACAGGACTCCAGTCTGAAAAATAACCCTCCACCAGCACCCTCCGTCTTCTACCTTTGAGCCAGTTCTGTATCCAAATGGCTAGTTCTTCCTGTATTCCATGAGATCTAACCTTGCTAACCAGTCTCCCATGAGGAACCTCGTTGAACACCTTACTGAAGTCTATATAGATCACATCGACCGCTCTGCCCTCACCCCCCGCCCCCCCACCATACTAGTTTAAATCCTCCCGAGCAGCTCTAGCAAATCACCCTGCCAGTATATTAATCCCCTTCCAATTTAGGTGCAAACCGTCCTTCTTGTACAGATCATTTCTACCCAAAAGAAATCCCAATGATCCAAAAATGTGAATCCTTCTCTCATACACCAGCTCCTCAGCCATGCACTCATCTGCTCTATCCTCCTATTCCTGCCCTCACTAGCTCGTAGCACCGGGAGTAATCCAGATATTACTACTCTCAAGGATCTCCTTTTTAAATTCCTGTCTAACTCTCTGTAATCTCCCTTCAGAATCTCAACCTTTTCCCTTCCTATGTCATTGGCTCCAATGTGGACAATGATCTTTTGCTGGCCCCTCTCCCCCTTGAGAACATTCTGCACCCTCTCTGAGACATCCGTGATCCTGGCACCAGGGAAGCAATACACCAGTCTGATTTCTCGCTGCTAGCCACAGAAATGTCTGTCTGTATCTCGGACTAGGGAATCCCCTAACACAATTGATCTCTTGGAACCCGATGTACCCCTCATTGCATTAGAGCTGGTCTCAATACCAGAAACTTGGCTGTTCGTGCTACGGTCCCCTGAGAACCCATCACCCCCTACATTTTCCAAACAGCATACCTGTTTGAAATGGGTATATCCATAAAAGACTCCCGCACTAGCTGCCTATCTCTCTTACCTTCCCTGGAGTTAACCCATCTATGTGACTGTACCTGAGACCCCCCCCCCCCCCCCCCTCATATAACTGCCATCCATCACATACTGTTGCTGTTGCAAATTCTTCATCGCTTCCAACGACGTAGGAAGGGAAAAGGTTGAGATTCTGAAGGGAAATTACAGAGTCTCTCCAACTGATCCATCGAATCAGATAAGATTCGCAACCAACAGCATTTATTGCAGACATAATCCGCAGTAACCCTTAAACTCTCTAAACTCCATCTGACAAGAAGCACATATCATTCTACTAAAGGCCATTGCGCACACAGAATGGTACAAAGTGAGTGTCAGTAAGACATGTTATGAGCCTAACTGATTATCTAATATTGTTTGTTGATGCTGAGACAGGAACACTTGGGATTGTTCTGCAAGTGTTGTCCAATTGTGGAATCAGTGGACATTATACTTTACATGTTGTAAACATCAAACAAACAGCACCCTTGTCTCCTGTCGTATAAACTGCTGTGACAATTCAAAATGTGGCATGCCTGCCTCTCTCCCGACGTGCGCAGCTTTGGCTACATGGTTGACCTTTCAGAGAGACTCAAGTCCTATACCCTATACTCCTAAGTGAATATCAAATTGTAATTTCAGGATGACATGCTCACGTTTAACCTCAGGAAGCCACTGGACAATGTGCATATGGAGCTTACAGAAGTCAGTTGCTGGTTCACAGATGTTGAGCGCTGGTGTACATTTCAAGGTTGAATGAATTTGTCCATTTAGTCTTGGGTTCAGGTGAGTCAGGTTGTCAAGAATACAACATCCTCAAGGCATGTTTCACCAATCTGGTTTTAGCCTAGGTCAAGCAAATCCAGAACCACAAATTGAGTTATTCAGCCATCTCCTGCTACACTCATCGGAGATCAGTTTATCCTTCTGATAAACCGCTCCAGCTCAAAGACATTTACAATGACCTCTGACGCAGTTCCACAATCATTACTAGAGTTTCTCTTTTGCAAAACAAAGCTGCGCACCAGAGTCAAAATCAGGTACAGGTGAACATGATTTTGTAACTATACTGACCTCAGTTTTATTCTTAAGTTCATATAAAACTTGTTAGAGATGGAGGCGAGGTGATTGATCAGAATGGTACAAGGATGTGTGTCCTCAATCTCATGATAGAGGTGTGCAAAACCAGAAAGGATTCTGACAGAGAAGATGTGTGATATTAACAGATCCCAGCAGCAGAAGGGACAGCAATTCAAAGAAACAGATTTAATTAACGAAAGGACCAGAAATGAAATGAGAAACATGTCTTTAATACGGTATGGCGATCTAGACTGGGGAAAGATGGAGTGACCCAGTCATAGATCTCCTGCCTCTGGGCCAGAAGGTCCTGTGTTCCGGTCCTTACCCAGGATTTGCTGGGGGTTATGTAGGAAACAAGCCTCTGGAGCAGGAATGTTAGTGTCTTTTGGGGTCTTGAGGCCAGATAAACAGGGTTAGTGCAGGAGGGCATCCATTTTTAATACTGACCTACCAAATATGAACTCAACACAAGTGATCAACCTGTATTGTGCCAATCCTGTGTAACACTTGTGTATAGTTGCAATATAACTTATTTTCTGCATTTTCTAAGGTTTGTACCTAGGTACACTGTACCTAAAGATGGTACCATGTGTTGGTGACATTGTTACCCGGTAACTAATCTTGTAACTGAAGCTGTAACTAGGTGGCGGCTTATAAACTAAGATGGCGCTGAAAGTGGCGGCTTATAAACTTTTCACAGGACACAATTGAGTACGTGAGCCAATAAAGTTAATTCAATTCAGTACAGGAAAAGCTGAAAGATGAAGAGGAAAGCTGATGACCTGGAATGCGCTCAAAGAATAATGCCAACAGATTCAACAGTGATTTAGATACATACACGAAGGAAAATAAATTGCAGGGATCTGGGTAAAGAGCACAGGAACTAACTGGACAGTGCTATTAAAGATTGGTATTATTAAAATACATTCTTATTCAGAGTTTGAACTAATTCAAAATTAAATTGAGTGGTTTTGATGTGACAGAACCAAATGAACCTGATTTCTGGGCCACTGACTCAATTCATCATTTGAGACAGTATATTTTGCTAACAGCTTTGACGATCTTACAAAATTCCCAATGGAAAAATGCCATCCGAATGTATCTCTGGAAATGTTTTGAATTACTCCTGTTTTACAAAGAGCTCAAGATCACACATCTGTTCAGCTGGAACTAGATCCAAGACAAAACATAAAACTGTTAATGCAGCAAATCCAAACTACGATGCCACATACGTTTGGCAACATTCAAAAGGAAGATAGTGCAACATTTTGGATAGATTCCATCAGAATTGTGCCTGAATAGAAAAGGTTTCCAACCCATTGACCTATTTTTCCCTTGTGCTGACTACATAATTGCAACGCTCTACGTTTGAAAGATGTTCTACATACTTTGTCTAAATGCTAATTACTCTGACTGCAAGATCCAGACAACTTTCACATTAAAACTCACCACTCAATTGACATATCCTGATAGAAAGCATCATACTTTTCAAGGTTGTGTGAATCACTATTCTACTTTTATTTATTTACCATAATTGCTGCCTTTTTCCTAAAAAAATGTTTAGAAGTAGGGGACAAACATTATGCTGCAATTAAAAACTAAAGAACGATGGGGGATATCTGACCACGACGTTAATGATGTAGGTTATGCTGAGAAATTTCAGGCAATCATTTGATAAGTCAAGCAAAGACCATCCCAAAGTCAGGAGGAGGAAGTCAGTTTTGAAGCAAGTTTTCTGCTGGGCAGAGCGGAGATGCCTACTCAGGGGGATGATTGCTTGCTGCCAGCCTCATTAACATGCACCCTCCTATCCTGGCAGCTGCCAATTAGCTTTATCACGAGAACTCTTGTTACCATAGCAGGCAACTGGCACTGCAGCTTGCCAGTGTACTCCTTCAGACTGCCATCTTGGATGCGTTGCATCAATGTTTCAGTGCACTCAGGCAATGGCCACACTCACCCGTCTGTGGATGCTGACCTCAGACATATGCCAGCTCCTCGACACGATCATGGCGTGTCTCCAATACTCCTGCACTTTGCAGAGCATTGGTGACCATCAAGGAAATGCTGCAATGAGACCACAGAGTGCACATCGACAGGCAGCCAACTCCAATATTGGATCAGGCTCTGTCACAACTGCTGGCTTGCTTCCTCACTTTGCACCCACCCAGACGCATCCTTGCTTTGTTTTGCTCTTTGACCCCTCAGTTGGAGCTTAAACACTCAGCATTGTTGTCCTTCCCAGCTGTTCAGAGCAGACCTGAATGTTCCAGACATGCCTCACCCACCTCAGAAGAAAGTAGCCCTGCAAATCAAATGTCTAAAGATCTGCGGTTGCTTTCCAGAACTGTGCATCCCACTTGAGCCCTGACTACTTCCCATCCCACCTCCACACCAACATACCAAATCACACTCCCCACCCAACCCATTGTCCCTTAAAAGCCCTAACGTCAGTGGAGTGTCAATTCTTGCACCTCCACTTTCCACATTTAGTCCATACATTCCACGTCAATTCAGCCCGCATGTCACGAGCAGACTGTTATACAGACCCCCTCTCTGTTCTTCACCTGCAACCTGAAAACATACAGCCGCACACTTTGGGTTTGTACCTATACTACAACTGTGTGTTGGAAGTCACCACTCAGTTCAAATGGCTTCAGAGAGTTTAGGCTCCCTTGAGTATCTTTGTTTCAATTACCAATGAAGAGTGAGATACCAGGTTTGGGAGCCAGACTTCCAAAGCAAGGCCCCACCTACCATTTGTAAAAAGGTTCATGGCAACGCCATGAAAATTAGACTCTTGAAACGTGATGAGCACAACACACCAGGTATAAATGTTTGCTAACACTCTGCAAGGCTTTCCTCATTTCACAGCTATGGCAGATGGATCAATTGCCATGGTTAGTCAACAACACCATTGTTTGGTCAGAGATAGGAAAGGTGCCAGATGAACTCCCGATCTTGGTCTCTCCTCATCCACCCACAAACCAAGTACTATGCTCCCCATCGAAAAGATGGTGGCTGGCAGAAACCTGCGCGAACACAGACAGTGGTAATGCCTTTACAGCACCACAGCTGAGCCTACTGTCTTGAAGGCTCTCCCCATCACTTTCCTGCTGGCTGCTGCCACTTTAGGTCACCTGCCTTCACACTAGACCCTTCCCTACCCAGCCACCGACTGGTCACGTTGGTAATAAATACAGTGAAAGGAGCGCCATCAGTGACTGCTTCTAAACTACGAGCGATGGAATCAACTCAGCACTGAACTCCGATCAGGAGTTACTTGGACAAAATGCAGACCAGAAAAGATTGGAGATAAGCATTTACTACTACACACTTGGGAGTAAAATCTGTAGTACCTTGCACAACCTTAGGTGCTTCCAAATCTTGCTCTCCTCAAAGTTAATTAGAAAAGGAGGACATGATACAGAGACAAGCTGATTGGTACAGCAGATGAATGGCTTCCATCTGCTCCTACGTCTTAGTCTTTTTGAAGTGATACATGTCAGAAATGGAGCAGTACATGTGAGAGTAACAAGATAATCGATTCATTGATATTGGGTGAGGTATAACAATTGGCACGGGAAGCAGGGAACACACCACTACTCTTCTACACCCACAACAGGCACAATGGGAACTCACCTTAAGGCCTAACCTGAAAAATCAGAACCACTGACAATATGGCACTCCTTCAATAAAGCACAGGTCGTGTGCTCAAACTTCACAACTAGGACTTGAACACACACACACACTTTTGGACTCCAAGGCAAGTGCACTACCCTCTGATCCACACCATTACAGTCCACAGAAATTCACTCCAATGGTCAGTTATGCTTCACATCCTGAAACAGCAAATTTCATAGAATTCCCTAGTGTGGAATCCATTTGGCCCATTGAATAGATAGCAACCCTCCAGAGAGTATCCTACCCAGTCCCAGACACATCCCCACCCTACACTGCATCTCTCATGGCCAATTCACCTAACTCACACATCTTTGAACTGTGCGAGAAAACTGATGCACCTGAAGGAAATCCATACAGACACTGAGAACATGAAAACTCCACAGAAACAGGTGCCTGAGGAATGGAATTCAAACCAGGGTCCCTGACACTGAGGCAACAGTACTAACCACTGAACCATGTCACCCTTTCTCCAAGACCTTTGCAAGCCTGATCTTATCCTTTGTTTGCTGAGCAAATTGCTATGAAGACGTAGAGATACCTTTAAGAGTTGAAAAGCTAAGGACAAAGCATAGAGTCCAGAACAAGGTAACAACACAACACTTGGTTGAAACAGCTAGCAGCATCTGGGTTGCCACGAAACAAAAAACCAAACAAATTTGGCCAGTTTAAAGTATGCCCTAAGATACCAGAATCCAATCAAATTTGAATTTAGTATTTTGATAATATTAAAACCAAGTGATCTGTCGTTTGGGGTATAAAACCGGACATTTTGAACAGTTAGGGGAGAACTGCCAAGCCACCAAGTACAGACTGCCAGCAGAACAGCACTCTGAAAGGTACTTGTCTAGAAGTTTGCGCAGAAATCGAAAAGACAACAGAGGAAAATCTGCAGAGAAAGATACAAAGAGATTTGACAGCTGACTGGTTTTGAAAGTTGAAATTTTTGTAAATCTTAAATCGGAACCTTTTAAAAATCGGACTACTATTGTTGAGGAGTTAAAAGATAGGCTTAAGAGAAAGGAGTTGTAAATAGTTGTTGGTTTTGAATATTCTCTGTTGGACTTAAAGTTGCTAATTTTTACTTTAAATTGCCTCTCTAATTTTAACAGACTATAGCACAGGGTGAAGCTTGTGTTTTGCTGGTTTAAATTAGCTGAGGGGTTTACCCAGTATTGTAACAAAATCCATCCATTTCTTACACAGAAGAAATCCTGGCAGATTGCTTTTGCCTTATCCTAGAGCAGAAGCAAAAGGGGGAACAAAGATAATTTTAGTCACCAACCAGATTGGGTACAAACTCTAGGTCATTCTGACCACATGACCTGAACTTTGCAGCATGCTCCAGTAGACAATATCCAAACACCAAAGAATAATGCCCACAGATTTTATTCACAGAAATAACTTTATTAGAAGACTGTTCCCTATTTGAACACAAATACATAAAGGGTCGATTATCAGTCTTGCTCTACAACACAAATAGGATCACAAAAAAACAGGAACATTTGCTTGCATTGATTCTGCACAACTTGTATTTCATAATTTAAGAAACTTAATCACAGGCTGCCTTTGGCAAAATCAGGTTTCACTGTTAAATCCCAAAACAAATAGTGACCTTGATTCATTTATCAAGTAAAGGATTGAGCTAAAGGACAGCGTCGTGGGACATTTGGATCTGTTCTCTGGAGATACTGCACCAACAGAAGAGGACTCAGAGCACAGCCCTCAAAGAGGGAAAATCAGGATCTGCAGAGGCACTTCACGGCTGGAGGCCAATAATCACAGTTTACAGGCCCTCATCTTTTTCGCTAAAACAGCTTTTTGTTAAAAATAAACAAACATTCATACTTTAAAACTGTATTTCCATGGTCAACTGGTTCATAACGTGAAAATAATCATCCAGCAGAAAATACCTTCTGGTCCCAGTAATATAATTATAAATTCTGTGTTTGTGAAGGAAATCACCCACATAAAACAAAGCTACTTCATTCTCTTTCTTTCCCTCAATCCTCAGAAAAAAGTGTAAACAGTGCAGATTCCAGGTTTGCAAGTCAGATCAGGAAGATAGGCTGCAAATGCCTGAGAAAATCTTACAGCGCACTTAGTGTGCAGGACAATACCAACAGGAAGTTAGCATCTTTTAAACAACACAAACAAAAATAAATAAATATCCACAGAAGGTTGCAGAGCAGCAGTTTCACATCCCTGGTAACTTTTGTAGATAAACAGCTAAAACAGAAGAAGGAGTCTCAACAAGGTAGCGATCAAGCCATTCTTTTAGTCAAACTTCTTTAAGTTTAGGTGATCACAGTTAGTTACACACAATTTACTTATCACAAACTTCCAAAATAAATACATAAATTAGGTGGGGGTGGGGTTGGAGGGGGAGAAACACCTGAAAACTCAACTTGCACTACACAAAATTCAGTTTGTAATTGTAATGTGATGTTTAATGAAAAACAATTAGTTCAGAAAAGTGCCCTTTTTTAGAAACAAAATCAACACAAGGCCTTCAACTGCTACAAATATAGGCAATACTTTTTTTATTAAAATTAAAGTCAAAACTACACAGAACATTTGCTCATCTGCAGCACAAACCACACTCCAACCACAATCCACTGTGGTGACGTGCAGACGAACAAGGACTGATCTTGCTAAAGGAGCACAAGATTTGAGATGCTAGTTGCATTTCACCAGATGGATATAGAATCTGGTCCCAAAGTTCTGCAAGTCTCACTGTACCACAACTTCATGAACCTCTTTGTTCACAACATCCTTCCACACTTTCAAACCGTCTTGCTGTCTTCCACCACTGCTGCAGGCTTGTCACCTGCACCACCCTCCATCAAACCCTTACAAAAAACAGAAAAGGCTTGTCTATCTGACCAGCTCCAACAGCGTACAGACAGATTTCACGCTTTCTTTTAAAGATTTAGAATTCAAGAAATGGAAGAACACATTTGCAGCACCAGACTGCAGATCTTTCTCGCCTTTCTGGTGAAAAATAGATATTCTGACTTTGTAGCTTACATGAAAAGCAGTAGCTGTTAGAAACTAGTAACACCTGCTGGATCAGATTTGCCACTTATCAATACTCAATATCAACTTCCGTCATTTGTCATCAGTGGAATACTCCAAATAACGTAGCTCACCTTCCTGAGCACCTTTCAGACTGAAGTTAGTGCCTTGTGACTTATTGCCTGTCAACTATTTGACCTAGATGTTTCTGCAGTAATATGCTACATGGAAAATGGCCATACTTCACAGGAGAAAACTGGCCTGTGCTGTACACATGCTTTTATTCCTTTCATTTCTCATTCAAACCAGAGTTTGGAATTAACAAAAAAGTCAAAATGACTGAAAGTTAATTCATGCTTCCACACATTAGAAAGGGCTCAAGAGGATTTAAAACTCATACAAAATGAACTGCTAAATTATAGGACGTGCAAAAGACAGCAACACAATCTGCCCTCATTTAAGTCACATTTATTAATAAATATCTGGTTAGCACAGCAAGGTGTATAAAAATAAATAATTTAACCCCTTTCTAAACACGAGACAATCATTTAAGATTTCCATAAGAGAGCTGACCACCCACACAGCACAAAGTGAAGCAGATTTAAAAGAAACTGGAAAGGGTGGGTTTAACTTCACTCATGATGGTCTAATATAATCTTACATGGACCTAATATTTGGTTCCTTTACCAGATGATTATGTGTCCATTATCAGATTATAAGCCTTTAGCAAACTTGTAAACAATAAATAACATAAATATCCAGTTTACATCTGCAGTACATGATAAAACCAGACACCATGATAAAATTAACCCAGCTAATATCGAAACTCAAGAAATGTGCAAATGTGACAAAAGAATGAGAATACTTTTGTCTCCAGAAGTTAAAAAAAAAAGGAAACCAGAATCCTTTCTGGAGCTTCCCAGTTGTGCAGATCAAGTTACAATTTCAGAGGGGAAATCCACAGTCACATTACATTCGATTGCAGAAGTTCTAATGCTCCACAGACCCAACCTGTTCATCAAAAAAGATTCGATTTTCCATTCCCCCTCAATACAAATGATGAATGCCGATGCTAGTTGTTTAACACCTTGATGCATTCCTATGATATTCCATTTGCCTTTTTAACACCAGCATCAACCCACTTACTTTAAAATTTAGGGCAGCACTACGATTAAAATCAGCAGATGAGGAATACCACATGATTGCAAGAAGTGTTTTTCACATGGGTATTTGTAATATAGTGTCATGTAACAATTAAAGAGCTTCAAGTGGTCTTTGAATAACTGATGCAGTGGAGACAGTGCTACACAAATCAGCTCCAATAAGGATCCAAGCTGCATTTTTCAACTTCTGTCAAAAATCAAAGGCTAATCAGAAAATAAACCTGCTGACTCGTGTTGGGGAAATGGTCCCTTTAACCCTCTTCCCCATGGTGTCCTTACTTAACTAGTGTTTTATGACATTCACAGAATGAAATGGTTGAAACCCCAGGATGATCACCCAAGATTAATCAGCTTCAAGTCCCTTCTGAGTTTCATCGCGATGTGACTCCAAGTGTCATTTTCAGGTTTTCATACACCACATAGCTAATGCTCACAGCTGGAATAACTTTCATGAAATTGGGTGCTAAACCACGGTATAGTCCAATTGCTCCTTCTGTGCTCAGAATGTGCCTGAAGAGTCCAAGCATTGTGGGCTGAGGTGCTCCCTCAGTGGTAGCTGTAAAGCAAAAGGAAAATAAATGCATATTTATTTGATGCAAATATCTGCATTAAATTAATTGCAGAAACATAAACCCAACCAAATAGTAGCTTTTGATAAGATAAACCTCAAAGCTAACACTAAAACATCTCCTACCTTCATATTAATGCATGATACTAGAAATACCGATCAAAACTTTGCTAATTAGGTAAACATACTGGGTTTTCAGTTACCAACAGGGCAGGTCCCAGAGGTAAACCCTACCCCTGAGCAGAACTGTCTTATATCAGTTATGACAGCAGTTCACTGTAAAATAATTAGTGTCCAGCTCCCGGAGATCAGAGCAAGCAGAGTTGTGAACTCTGGCTGACTCTCTATCAGGCTCAGCTACAAATATATTCATTCAATAGGCTCCTATCTGGTTTGCTGCAATCTTCAAAAATATGCCACACCAAAAGTCTTCATCTTCAAAATGGAAGGAAAGGTAAGAGCAGGAAAAAAACTTGCAATCAATTAGGAGGAGTTTGGTTTCATTCACAGTGACCTACAATGACATTTAGCAAATCTGCATTTTTGCAGAATTACCAAGTCGCCTCTTGGGAGCAGATTTAAATAAACGTACTCCTAATCTTGGTTGCTTGCAGTAAGCCAAGTTCAGACTTCTATGGATTGAAGACAGTTCAATGCTCAGTCCTACAAGAGGCTTTTGAAATGACAAATAATCCATTGATTGAGCAGTATAGAGGGTAACTGCCTCGCTAATTGGGAAGTAAATTTCTCCCAGTTATTTGAGGAAAATCAAAAGTGCAAGATGGTTACCTTGTGCCTGCATTCGTGTCCTGACAAGTGCTAATGGGTAACTAGCTAGCTGTCCACAGGTGCTCGAAACAGTGCCACAAGCCAAGAGAACAAAAACACCAGGATCCACACTGTCAGTAGCATAGCGCTGCAACCAGGAATTCTTCAAAGTCTACAGAAAAACGAACAGTTCTGATTAACGAAATACATAGACAATTAAAATGAGCATCAACTGCAGAGTGCAAGATAACAGCAGCCTTATAGCAGACAACAGAACTGAAAAGAGTCAACAAACCAAGAGCTGCAAATAGCTTTTTTTAAAAAATTACTGCATTAAAAATTCTGCAAGTTGAAAATCTCACCTCATAAATAGCCAGGTCTATTCCAGCGTAGGGGATGATGCCCAGCATATTGGGAACATATCCTTTGTAGAATGCTCTAACCCCCTCTTTCTTAAATATGTGTTTTGCACAATCGAGCATTCCTGAGTACTGCCCAGTTTTCCGCAATGCCAATCTTGTTTTTAGCACCTGAAGTGAATACCCAGAGTTATAGCCAGAAGCACAAATAAGTGTTCATTTTAAATGAAAACCTTATAAATTGCTAAAGATTGTAACTCAGAATTAAACATTACCTCCATCGGATAGATTGTACTTTGTGCAATTAGTCCAGCTAGTGACCCTGCAATCAATCTCTCCTGAATTCCTAATGGCTGCTGGTCACTACCAATTAGTCTTTTTATCTGTAAATGAACATTTGCAATTAAAGTTATGGCCACATTGAACAGTACATCAGACAGATTATGCTTGCTAAAATGTCATTATCAACATTTTCATTCCAGTGTCTCTCGTCAGTCTGACTGGATCACTAATCATCAGGATTACATTTGTTATGATGTCAAAAAATGGAGTCAGTAAAACTATTGGCGATTTCACTTTTGTCTGAAACCTAGGTTATGACCATGATCCCTGTTACCTGCTCATATGCCATGAACTTGAGAGCAGATTCTGGTGCAATTTTGATTGCATTTATTCCATTTCCTCTCCACAACGATCGCAATCCTCCTTCTTTAATCATGTGGCTAAATCCTCCTGCGATGCACATATTGTTTGTTTTGGAAGCATGTACCTGTTCAGTAAGAACACAATCATTATTGCAACTTATCAGATATCATGGTCGACATGATTGTGACTATAATGTGACTATTAGAAGCAAGGTGCAAGAATGTGAATCTGCTTTGTATATGTTTAAATGATTCAATGCCATGGATTAAAGGAACAGCAAACACATTAAAAACACTCCTCTCTCTCCCCCCACCCTAATCAATTACATTGCTAATCTTGCAATAACCAACATTCTTTAAAAAGCTTCATCTTAATTCAATACAGCTCCCCCATTCAGGAAGTTGATTAAGCACGATCATGACACAGACCAAGGGGGAGGCAAAATTTGATTCTCCAGCCTACGCTAAATGGAGCTTTTTCTGATAATCTCAACACCCAGGTTGGAGGCAAGGGAACAAAAAGCCAGGGACCCAACAGACATCTATCATATGACCCACTGGAATCTAAAAGGATTGGTCCAAAAGGTAATCAACTGACTTTCTAAAGTACAGTCTCCAGAAACATAGCCAAAAGGTTCAAAGCCCTTTGATGAGTATTCATAAGTAAATTTTGCCAAACTAACTGATGGACCAAGTATCAGTTTGGCATCATATGTCACTGGCTCCAGTTCTCCTTCAGTTTTCACAAACACTGATTTTTTTTTTGCAGTATTGTTTCTTATTTAACTAAAGAACATTTAATTCTCTGCTCATTTCTTGGTAACAGGAACTAATGCTTTTAATATATTTTAAAAATTACTAAGTATGTTTGAGATGCAGCAAGACCTTCCTGCCAAGGTAAATGCTATATAGAGCATATGAACATTTTTAGTAAGGCTCTGTTTTCAGAAGCATAATAAATTGGAACAAAGTTAATTTTATACCAATGTTCAACCTTTCACTCATTTGCTAACAATTAAATTTTAATGGAGAGAACATATAACTGAGGTGGATTTCACAAAGGACTGGACTACTGATCAACATATTTATCAGTTGTGCAAGTATTTATTCCAAGAATCCCTTACTAGTTAGGCAATCAAGCTAAATTTACTTTAGCATTGATGGAAGAATGCCAAGTCAGCCATAATTTTCTTAAAATTAAATCAATGTTACTCATGCCTTTTTTCTAGAGCAATATTTAGACCATTAGTCAGAGATCAGCACCCTGCTCAAGAGTTAACAGAGCAAAGCAGAAAGGCTATTACATAGCCAACTAAAAATGAATTCTACCCATTTATTTATACCTAATTGACTTGGTAGGTAGAGTTGTGAATTATGAACTATGTAATATGGTTCTCTGCTTCACAAATCCTGCAGGCGAAGGGACAGGTCATTTAGGGAAAGAAAGCCTCCAGCATGCTAATTAAGATGGTAAAAACTGTTTAAAACTGCGCTTTTTCCTTTGAATCAATTGTTCCCTTTCATTTTCAAAAACAGGAAAACAACAGATGAAGTGGTTCTGTCCATAACCATCAACATTTAAATTAATACAAAAAACCCCAAGAATTTCAGAAACAAAAATGGAAATAGCTTGGAGAAACTCAGCAGGTCTGGCAGCATCTGTGGAGAGAAAACAGAGTTAATGTTTCAGGTCAACTGACCCTTCTTCAGAACTGATTGCTGCTCGCAAAAGATTGGCATATATGCTGAATGGGGAGGGGAGGGAGGTTAAAATCTTTGTCTGAGGAGAGCCAGAGATAGCACACAGGACAAGGTGCTCAGGCCCTAAAATGTATCCATTTGACGTAAAACATGCAAGTCACAAACGCACTAAGGGTTATGCATAATTACACTACATATTTCTTGTAGTTGCAGCCATATCTCTTATTGGTTGTTGCAATTTCTGACTGTTGAGGCAGGTAACCCAGGTAAACTGCAGTAAGGGTTTACTCTTCAAATTTTCCTGCAGCTGGCTTGTTTTCATTAAGCTAGCTGATCTCATCTAGCATGACAAGGATATAGCAACTGACTTCAATACATCAGTGATAGAAGTCAGAGAGAAGGAAGAAAATGCATCAGCCCCACTTCCTAGTCCTGATTACGACTCAAGGGCCAGGTTTTTGATGAACCCTGAGAGATCAGAGATACACGCTTTTGAGGCATGCACATGTGTGCTCAAGAGGGGAAGGAGGTGAAAGAGAAGTCAGTCATTAAATAACTGTCCAATTACTCAATCATTCCAAGGGCCCAGTGGGCAAATTCATCAGTCTGCACACAGAGTAAACATGCAAAAGAGCGAACAGTGAGGAAACAGAAGGTTTCTGATCCAGTGACATTGGTGTTTCAATTAAGTAGCTGACATTTGCAACAAAATGGAAAACTCACCTGCATCAGCACCTTGAGCCGGTCAAGGGGAGCAGTGCATGTTCTGGACACAGCACCTGCACCTCCCCCTGCCACCAACTGCCTCCACCACATCCCAGTTTGTTTTTCTTCCTCTGTGAATTCATCTGGGATTGTTAAACTCTCACCTACATCAAAGATCTGGAACACAAGGTGAGGAGGGTTTTAAATTCATAGTTAGACACCTCTATCAAAATAGCCCATAAATAATTACAGTAGCAACTGATGTAACAATCTTTTTCAGTTAAGGTAAGAGAGATATTTTCACTCAAATAAACAATGGCATTTACTGTTTAAAGATAGCTGCTTTTAAAAAGAAAGACAGAAGCAAATGATCTCAAAAAGGTTTTCTGATTCAATCTATAAACTCACGCGCTAAGTCCAAAGGTTAGCTAAACTCAGACCTGTCGCTCAATCCAACTGCTTCACAAGTAATTAATCAGATTCTTTTGTACTTTAATGCTGTAGGACAATGCTTGGATCCCAATTTCCTTGTAGCATAATTGAGCATTTTAAACATGCTCCAAGTTCTATTCTCATCACAACTTGTACTCTACCACAGACAACCCACCCCTTCCTGAATCAAATGCACACAAGTTCAGGTGACAACACACCTGAAATAACAAATTCTGTTTCACACAAAAAAAACAATTTACTAAATCAAAACCAAGTTTGAAATTATTCATTAAAAAAATTCCACGAGGCACTGAATTCCAGGATCCATTTACTTTTCTCCCTCAAACCTGTGACTATGGATTTTTCCAAAGTTACCTTTTACCTTGTGACATAATTGCGAAAGCACCATGGCAACTTGTGTCAATAGTTATGCTCCTTCTGATTTCAGATCGTACTAGGGGTCAACTGTACAGGCAAACATATTGCAAAGAAATAGGAACATCCAATTGTGACATCTGACATTGAGACATTGCCAAGTATCAGATTCAGAAGTTCATGAACAAGTAATCAACGTAAAGTTGAAGTCAAAATTCCAATCCATGAATCACCAGGTCATTCCACTGTAAAACCAGAACAATCTGCCTATCCTGTTAAACGTTACTTGGTCTGAGAGCGGGCAGCTCAACTGGTCTACACAAAAGCATGAAATACAAGGGTAAAGAAAACAGTGAGTCATTCGTACCTGTGCTGGCTCTGAAATACCTCTTGGCTTATTCTATTTACTTCTCTTTGGCGTATACACAAATGTATTTTAATCAAATATTTTCACATTATAAGCAGTGCCCTCCAAATTTTCCCCATCGGTGGCCCCCTTTCAGGCTCAAAAACTTAGGACTCCGTGGTGAAAAATGTGATTTATATTGGGGAAAATGTATGACAGCAACAGTAGGGCAGCTCCATGACATCCATTGCTAAGTCAGAGCCTGCAACACAAACCTGGATCCCAAATCCACCTTGGGAAGTCCTGTTATAAGCGAGCAAAGATTCTTCCTCTTTTCACAGGGGCATTCCTTCCATACATCAGTATATAAACTAAATCTCTCACTTCATTCTTTTGTTCTTCAAATTACACTAATTTTTTTCTTAATTCATTTGTAGGATGTGGGTGTCACTGGTTGGGCCAGCACTTAATGCTGTCCCCAGCTGCCTTTGAGATGGTGGTGCTGAGCTGCCTTCTAGAACTGCTGTAGTCCACCTGCTATAGGTTGACCCACAATGCTTTAGGGAGGGAACTCCAGGATTCTGACTCAGTGACAGTGAAGAAACTGCAATATATTCCCAAGTCAGGATGGTGAGTGGCTTGGAGGGGAACTTGAAGGTGGTAGTATTCCTATACATCTGCTGCCCTTATCCTTCTAGGTGGAAGTGGCTGTGGATTTGAAAGGTGCTGCATGACGATCTTTGGTGTACATTTTTGGTTAATCAAATTACTGACCACTAAAATTACCTATTTAGCTCAAAAACCTAGTGACCTCTATCACATCATCTTAATTATCTATTGTTCCAAGAAACAATACCAAAATTCATTTAACTCCCTCATTGTATCTAAAGCCCAATTTCCTCCCTGGATTACCTTTGAGGCATCATTTACATATTAAATTTTTGCTAAATGAGATCTTAAATCACATGATTTATCCAGGTTTTATA
Organism: Chiloscyllium plagiosum; assembly: GCF_037043375.1. Lineage (NCBI taxonomy): Eukaryota > Metazoa > Chordata > Chondrichthyes > Orectolobiformes > Hemiscylliidae > Chiloscyllium > Chiloscyllium plagiosum. The sequence goes on along the minus strand of NW_028270159.1, from coordinate 9,368,035 downwards.
TAATTTCAAAAAGCACAAGAATATCATTTCACAGTATGAAGTTCACAGGGGAGAAGGTTCTGTTTTGATAAGGTGCTGTAACAACTGATGACTGAGAATGTTCATTACTCTCTCTCTGATTACCTGATTAAAATTTTATTAGAGACTTACACCATGCTCCTTTGGAGCACACATATAGGAGTCAAGATGACATTGGAGACAGGTGAACTGAAAAATATTGTAACTGAGAACATTGCTACACCTAGATATTCATAGATAGTCAGTCATTTTCAGTAGATTATGTTCTGGACTTACTGTGGAGTGCTTCCAGTACAGGATTATTTCAGGAATGTTGTCTGCTGGATGTAAAAGGTGATAATCTCGCCACTCATTCCAGTCAATCGTCATTGTTCCATTTGTATCCATGCTATTAAAAAAAAACGAACAAGACAAAAAAAAACTTAAATTGACACTGTATATTAAAACTCTACCATTTAATGGAAGTTATGATCTACATACACATGACAATTCAATATTTTAAAATGCTAAAATACTGTATTATAAGCTATTGTTGCAGGAATAGGAGGGGAAGGTTTATCAGCATGTAATTGACTAGCATTATAGGATGGAGTTGTGCAGGGGTTGTTATTAAAATTCATTTTACAAATCAGGAAAGGGTGAAGCTGCATAAGATGGAAATAAAATGTGCTTAGTCAATTTCTATGAAGGAGAGGAAAACAGAAAGCAGACAGGCATACACAGGTACTTACTATACAATAGGGCCCCAGAGGTGCCCTCTCCAAATTCTGAGGACAGAAAGCAAAAGATGCAGAAAACAGCACAGATAAAGCATTTTATACATTTAAAAATAAAGCATAGAATAATCACTTCACTACCTCATCCCCATCACTACAAATTGTACACCGTCCCTAGGAAAAGCTGCCACTGATATGCTGTTACAAAAGAAATGCAATTTCGTTTGAAAGTTATTTTGACACTTCCCTTAATACCACTTGTACATTGGGGCACCTTGGTTCGGCAAAGCTACGATACAACTTTCTCAAGTCATTGTAGGAATGTCATTAAATTAGAAGCTCCTAGATATCCCGCAAAGGATAGTCTCAGGGCTAAGTGATCAGGAATCTCTTTTGAGCAAAAGATTATTACAGACATTTCCATTATACTAAGGAACATAGCGAGTAGCAAAATGGAGTTCAGAGACATGCTGATCTTGTCAATGTGTGCATAAGATAGATAGCAAATGCATTTTTGTTTCAAATTATGCTATGTTTTTTTTTTTAAGGATACCACAAATTTAAAATTAATGTAACAACATCTGTGCATTAATATGCCACATAATTACAAGATCAAAGGTATTCTGGATTAAGAGGTTTAGAGTTTTTACAAAATCAAAGTCAACTGAAGGTTGTGCAGTAGTGCTTTTGCTCGAGTACCAGCTACCCTAAGTGATGAGCTACAAGTTTGATTGTAAAATTTATAGCCTTAATGCATAGGAAGGCACTAAGTCAAGGCCATAAGCCAAACTGAAAAAAATGCATCATTACAGTTCTATCCTCATGTACCTCCATACAAGCGATGTTTAGAATATAACCATAGCACAGAAGAGGAAATATATACTTTATAGCTGAACAAAACTTCTTAATAAAAAAAAGACAAAATTCATAATTATGCAGGACATGTATAATGGATTTGTTTAAAAAAAGCTATTCATCTTTTAAGTAACATGACTCACCGTTTCAGGATCTTTTCTGCCTGCTGCTCTGAAATATGTACTCCAAGGTCACGTAATGACTGCATGATTTCTTGTGCATCAATTTTACCTGAAAAACAACTTAAATATGTAACTACCTTCAATTATACTTCTTACTGAGCAATAAAGACATCTGCATTACACTAGAAGGCTCACTGCATTGCAGTGTTTAGGATTTAAGGAAGAGGGTGGAGTTGATTTAACTGTATTATTAGATTGATACAAACGGTACTGGAAACTAAACAATAAAGTTCTTACCATCATTTTTTCTGTCCAGGCTTTTGAAAACCAGTCGGAGTTTCTTCTCATGATCTTTTAAATAATGCACAAATTCTTCAAAATCCAGTTGGCCATCACAGTCTTTGTCACCAGCTTTTACAACTTTCTGTTTTAAAAAGACAAAAGAAACATTTTTTTTTAAAAAATGGAAAAATGTGATTGTGTGAAATTGATTCAGGACAAAAATATCCATAGTACCCTCATGCATTTTGTCCCCCATACAGGCAATTCAATCTTGAAACATGAAGATCAAAGTCTATGTCTGCCATTTTAGGTCACTTTTTAAGATTAATTGCAATCCTTTAGGAAGTCACACTTAAAATGGATTTATGTAACCATTCATAATTTTGTCCCATATCCTTATTCAGATCAGTTTCAGGTTTCTTTAATATGGAGGATTTCCCTTTTACTGGAGACTAAACAAACCATATTATCAGCGTTCCAATAATTCACCTTGACCACTCAGATGAACTAAGCATTGGTCCATCATTCAAGCTTGAATAGAATATTGATCAATGCATAAATTGTAAAGGTACATGGTATCATCTTCAGGTCACTGTATATTCTATCTATACCTAAACATTATTTGCATTAAAGCTGGAGGGTATAATCCAAAACAAACTGATAGCTTTGTCTGAATGGTGTTTCTTTTCCAAAATTATAATATGTAATAAGTTGCCATTCTCTAACATTGCCAATTTCACCGTTAATGAAATCACCTCATACCCAAACAATCTATGCACATATCTTGTATAACAAGATAATTCATTCATTCAATTGACAAACATCCTCCTGCTCCACTGTCAAAATTTATCCCGTAGCTTCTATTTCCTTCCCATTTCTGAATACAGTTAGTTAATCAAGATGTACTTTGGAGCATGACTTTTAAATAGTTAGAGTTGCAATTATACACGCAATCAACACCAAAGGTCAATCTCCAATAAAACTTTGTATTCAAGGATCAAGTTCCTCAGGGAGTAGAATTCAATGTCAGCTGACGGTAAGCAGATCAGTCTTAGAAATCCAGACAACTCCACTAACTCAGGGATGGTTTTGTTGTGAGATTTATGATTTTTGTTGTTCCTTACTTCAAAGCAGATGCACTTAATAAACTGGTTCAGATAAATAAAGACATTAATCCTGAAGGTAGTTTAGTGACCCAGGACTCCAAGATTGTATAGTCTCACATTGTGTGCAGTGGGTTTAGTAAAAAAAGAATTCAGTTTTGCTTGACACAGGAGACTTTAAAAATCATTCAGGCAATGTTCTGAGTACAAACTCCAAACATTGCATTGGAGCAAATGAGACATACTGTGTAAGGGCTGCTTGCCTTTCTTGACCAGGAAACAGTATGGAACACTGGAAAGAGAAAGTTTTTCTAAATTGTTTCTCATCAAGTTATTGGGATAACTGCCAATATCTACCAGCAATATCAAAAGAAGAACCCTGTAAACTGTGATACTAATGCAGTGAACACAGTTGCAACATTAAGAATAAACCTATGTATTATGGATTTGATAAGAGTCTTTCATGTTACTTGGAATCCTAAGGTGGGCTGGCAGTCACATATAAAGAAAGCATTTACATACCTTGAGGTACATAGGCAAAAAATTAAAGATCCTAATCAATTATTAAAACAATTTATCCAAAGATGATAATCTAATAGGAACCCCTTCAAAAGGTAAGAGAAATGCAAATTCTTATCTTTTGGCTACTCAGAACACTTCAGTGATAGATATTTCCAAAGTTTCCTCACAGATGCTATAGTTCCTTTGAGGCAAGGTTCTACTGAGGGACACCTACTGCGCGCTCTCAATATTTACATCTTTATTTGGTCACAAAGTATCTCATGATAAAATACGCAAAGTAGTAACGATGAAACACAGCCACAAGAGAAACCAAGACAAATGCACTATACCACGCATCAAATTGGAAGGCTAACCACCTACTCAAGAATTCTCATTTAAGTTGTGCAGCTGTGGGGAGACCAGAAGGAAGTCTATTTGCTGTGATATTGTCAGTACAGCTTCCAGTAACAGGACAATGATATTGTTAACAGGAACTCGTAAGCAGGAAATTTTTAGTCTGTTCCACTCCACAGTGACTCATTCAGAAGGCAGTCGAAGTTGCATAAGTATGGAACACATGGAAAGAAGAGGAAGTATCCTCTGAACAGCCATTAAACAGCTCAGAATTCCTTAAAAAAAAACTCAAAATTCTCTAAAAACCTGAAACGAGAAAAAGTATTCTCAAACAAGAAACACTTCATGAACATGCGGATTTACCTGTCTCCACTTACGATAGGTTGATAACTCCTGTGAAGGGATGAAAAGGCTAAGCCTGAACAAAGATTTTAACTTAGCAGGCAGCCGTTCTGATTCAAAGTATTCAAACTCCCTTTCCAAATTATCCAGAACTGGCACAGTTAAACATAAACATAACATTTTGACTAATTTGTCCAAAAGTATAATTCTTTACAAATTCAGATATATAAAATAAATAAGTTAAATTAAGCAATTATGATGTAGTCAGCCACCACTGAGGTACTGCTGAAATGCCTGCTGACTGAGAATCACATTACTGGAAGGCATTTACGTCACTTTTATAGCAGAGATCCGCTTTGCCTGCCCTTCCTGTATACGTAGTCTCTATGTTGCTCTCGCCAAATCTGAGCACAAGTCTACATAATATTATCACACAAGAAAATCCTCAGCAAACCTTAACTCAGTTAAAAAAGTAATTACACTATCATCTGATTCAGTGATGTACACTGGCCAAAAAGGTATCGATTATGTACTGATCAATAATCGGCTGGCAATTTTCTGGCGTTTTGCAAGGAGCATACTGACGTTAAAACATACGCACATGAATAAAGTTCATTAACGTAAGTGCTGTGACAAGTTCAAATAGTTCAACATATCATATTTTAATAGATACTGTGGATTGCCATGTGACCAAGCATGTGTACACTATTTCATAACATTTACTTGAACTCCACCAAGGTTAAAAAGTTTGACCATAGGTGATGCAATGACCCTGCACTGGAATGCCATATAGGGTACTATACGGCCATTCCATAGGAGAATGGACTGTGCTTTTGTACCAAATGGATCAAAGATGGCTGTAAACATATATCACATCAAGATCAGGAGGCAAAAAAAAGAGGTGTAGCCATATCAGTCATTCCAACAAGCAAGTGTGACTGTTGGGTGATCAGTGTCTAGATTTAGGCATGGATCAAGTTGCGTCTTTCACAGTACTGGAGTTCACAAGTGCAACAGATCAAAATTTTCCATGTGCAGAAAATTTATTTTCCATTTTGCACCTTAATTTCACAAAAACCTAAGTATCCCAATGACTATAGGTAAATACACAATTTGTACCATTTATACAGAACACTACATATATGCAAAGATAAGCTGAAGAAGGGAAAGTAAATAGGACAGGGCTGATTTTTTTTTAAATTCAGCGTATCAATCCTTGCTTTCAATGTATGCCCATGAACCACTTGCAAATTTTTTTAAAAGTTGATTTTAAGCTGGCATTGTTTTAATTTGAATGTCATAAGCTGCCACCTTGAGTTTAATTCAACTTGGTCATCCTGGTAGTGAACTCAATTTTGAACTTATGATTCTGCTGCTCAGGTAATGAAACAGAGATGGACAATGGGTGCCTCAGTAAAAATACCAGCAGGATGGCACCATGCACAATGCTACAACTTAGATCAAGATACCAACTTTTGGTCAGTATAAACAGAGGGAATTAAAAATAAATTCCAATTTTAAAAAACACAAACAGTAGCCCTAAGATTTCATGGTTGGGAAGAGTTGGTTCAACTGATCTTCAGTGATAGTTTTAGTAGGCCATTTGACACCTTGCTTTGAGGCGATGGACCTTAACTGTTGAGGTTTAGGTGTTCTAAAAATGCTGTGGATATTCCAGGATACTGACCCAACAATCAACAAAATGTGTAAAATTCAGGATGTTGTTACATAGATGGTGCTTGGCCAAAGTGAGGACTGCAGATGCTGTAGATCAGTAGAGTGTGTGGTGCTGGAAAAGCACAACAGGTCAGGCAACAGAGGAGGAGAATCGGCGTTTCGGGCAAAAGCCCTTTATCAGATGGTGCTTGAGCTTCCAAGCACCTACTGCGCTCGTCTTTCAGAGGACAGGGATTGCTGGAATGGGTTGTGCTCTCAAAGGAGCTGGCAACAGCACATCCTACAGATATCACAAAGGGTAGGCATTCTGTGTTGGTGGAGAGAGCTGACGTTGAAACCAGAAGAGAAGGCGATCAGATGGACTGTTATGAACATAAAACAGTACAGCACAGTTCGGCCCTTGATATTCGGCCCTTTTATCCTACAAGATCAGACTAACCAACTTAGCCTTCATTGTACTAACTCCAAATGTGCCTGTCGAAGAGTCGCTTAAATGTTCCTAATGCATCTGACTCTACTAGCACAGCTGCAGTGCATTCCATGCACCCACCAGTGTAAAGAACCTACCTCTGACACCTCCCCTAAACCATCCTCCAATTACCTTAAACTTATGCCCCCTTGTGGTAGACATTTCCGCCATGGGAAAAAGTCTCTGGCTATCCACACCTCTAAACATATTGCACACTTCTATCAAGTCATCTCTTATCCTTCTTCGCTCCAATGAGAAAAGCTCTAGCTTCCTCAACCTTTCTTCATAAGACACTACCCTCCAGTCCAGGCCGCATCCTGGTAAATCTCCTCAGCACCCTCTCTAAAGCTTCCACATCTTTCCTATAAGGAGACCAGAACTGAACACAACATTTCAAGTGCAGTCTAACCAGGGCTCTATAGAGCTACAGCATAGATTCTAGATTAGAGTGGTGCTGGAAAAGCACAGCAGTTCAGGCAGCATTCGAGGAGCAGGAAAAGCGACGTTTTAGGCAAAAGCCCTTCATCAGGAAATGTCGATTTTCCTGCTCCTCGGATGCTGCCTGAACTGCTGTGCTTTTCCAGCACCACTCTAAATCTAGACTCTGCTTTCCAGCATCTGCACTCCTTGTTTTTACCTAGAGCTCCAGCATAACCTTGTGGCTCTGAAACTCAATCCCCCGCTAATGAAAGCCAACACACCATATGCCTTTTAACAACCGTACCAACTGGGGTGGCATCTTTTGAGGAATCTATGGACATGGATCCCAAGATCCCTCTGCTCCTTCACACTGCCAAGAATCCTGCCTTTAATCCTATATTCTGCTTTCAAATTCGATCTTCCAAAGTGAATGACTTTATATTTTTCTAGGTTGAACTCCATGTGTCACTTATCAGCCCAGTTGTGCATGCTATCAATGTCCTGTTGCAACCTACAACATCAACCTTTGTCATCAACAAACTTACCAAACCACCCTTCCATTTCCTTATCCAAGTCAATTATAAAAATCAAAGAGCAATGGTCCCAAAAACTGATCCCTGCAGAACACCACTGGTCACTGAGCTCCAGACTAAATGCAGGTTTTCCCTGTATCCCATGCCTCTTTACTTACTCAATGTGGAACCTTATCAAACCTTTAGCCCCCTCACCTACATTTTTGAGGAAGAGCTTTGCTTGAAACGTCGATGCTCCTGCTCCTCAGATGCTGTCTGAGAGATTATGCTTTTCCAGCGCTGCACTTTTTGACTCCGATCTCCAGAATCTGTGATCCTCACTTTCTCCTGGAACCTTATCAAACACCTTACTAAAATCCATATACACCACATCCACTGCTCTACCTTCATCAATGTGTTTTGTCACGTCAAGGAATTCAATAAGGTTTGTGAGGCATGACCTGCTCCTCACAAAGCCATGCTAACTATCTCTAATCAAACTATGGTTTTCCAAGTAATCACAAGCCCTGTCTCAGAATCCTCTCTAATACTTCGCCCACTGACTTAAGACTGACTGGTCGAATTCCCAGGATTATCCCTTTTCCCTTTCTTGAACAAGGGATAACATTTGGCACCACTCCAGTGGACAGAGAGGACACAAAGATCATTGCCAAAGGCACAGCAATCTCTTCCCTCGCATCCTGTGGGAACCTAGGGTATATCCTGTCCGGGGAGAAAGTGAGGTCTGCCTGTGCCCGAAACGTCGAATCTCCTGTTCCCTGGATGCTGCCTGACCTGCTGCGCTGTTCCAGCAATAAAGTTTCAACTATATCCTGCCCGGCCCAAGGGAAGTATCTATCCTTGCATTTTTCAAAATTTTCACCACATCCTCCTTCCCAACATCAACCTGCTCTAGCATATCAGTCTGTTTCATGTTGTCTTCAAACATCAGTGAATACTAAAGCAAAAGTATTCATTAAGGACCCACCCTACCTTCTCTGACCCAGGCACAAGTTCCCTCCATTATCCCTGATCGGCCCTATCCTCACTATGGCCATCCTCTTGTTCCTCACAAGCATAGTTATGTCCTGGATGTGTGTCAAACTTTGAGCGCTGTTGAGGTCCACCATCTGACAATTACAAAGTAAGAGATCATGCACCCAACTTGTTTATTGTAGGTGCTAGAGAGGCTGAGAAATCAGGAAGTGTGCAGTGAATTGCATATTACACAGCAACAGCATTTTGTAGCTGATGCACTGCAGTTCTTGCTCAGTGGTGACCATCAGGATGTTATGGGTAAGAGGGACAATGTGCTGCAGTGTTGCAGGAAGGTGTTCATGTTCTTTCTTGCTGTAGATAGTCATTGTAAATGCTACTTGCTACTTATTCCCAATGGGGGGTTGCCCAATTCTTGAAGTGTGCAGACATGGGCTGTCCTATTACCAGTACAACTGAAAATTCTGCAACCATCCACAACATTCAACTTTATCCTGGACGGAGGTCATTCATTTACACACAGTCGTAGTCCCACCTAAAGAATACAAACAACACAACCCCCTCAGACATTACTTCCCAAACTCTCACCCACCACCAGCTAGAAAGACCTGGGCAACAAAAACATGGGAATACCAACAGCATGTTCCCTTCCAAGACACACACCATCTTGGCTTGGAACTATAATCACTGGTCCTTCATTGTCGCTGGATCAAAATCCTGCAACTCCCTCCCAATAGTATTGTGGGTCTACTTACACCAAATACACTACAGAGCTTCAAGAGAACAGATCACCACCACCTTCTCAATTGGAACTAAAGATGGGCAGTAAATGCTGGCCTGGCTGATGACATCCACATTCCACAAATGAGTAAAAAAAGTCATCCATGGACATTTAGGGAAGCAAATGCAACGTTATCATTCATTTTGGAAGGGGATGGAATACAAAACCAGGATGTACATCTGAAGCTGTAGTAAGCTCTGATCAGGTGGCATTTGGAATAGAGTTTTGGTTCCCCCTTGCCCCTCCCTGAGGACAATGGGTCTGAATTCATTTGAAGTTAAGAAGAATTGGGATGGTGAGGGAGGTGGAATCTCATCTAAACTTACAGAACATTGAGAAGTCTGAATAGAGTCAACATAGAGAAGGTGTTTCCACTTGTAGGGAGAGACTAGGATGTGAGCAGACAGTCCCAGAGTGAAGTGATGACACTTTAGAACTGAGATGTGGAGGAATTTCTTCCGCCAGAGGGTGGTGCCTCTGTGGAACTCACTGCCTTAGGAGGCTATGGAGGCCAGGTCATTGAATGACTTTTAAGATAAGAGATTGATAGGTTCTTGATTAGTAAGGGATCAAAAGTGACAGGGAGAAAGCAGGGGAATGGGGTTAAGAAACATATCAGCCATGATTAAGTGTTGGAACAGACTCAAATGGGCCAAATGATCTAATTCTGCTCCTACACCTTGGAAGCCAATCTTTGTAACTATAATGATCATACAAACTTCACTTATAAAGGTGCAATTCAGCCACTGAAGAATTCTCTCCCAAAGGCAGTATCTAGGTCTAGTGACCAGCTTTAAGAGTTCTTGTTGGCACAGAAATGCTTGCTGCCTTGATGTCAAGGTCAGTTACTAGGATAGAACATTTTGAACAAGACCAAATATCTGACCTTTACAAAAGTAGATAGTGGCTTACAAACAATTTCAGATACTAATGATTGACTCAAATGAAGACAATGACAACTTGCGTTTATATATCACCGAAAACCTAAAAGCACTTCACAGCCAATGGAATGCTTTTGAAGTTTAGTCACCATCATAACAGAGGAAGCCCATCAATAAAAGCTACCACAAACAGCAATGGAACAAATGATCAGGTAATTTGTTTGGTGAGTTGATTTGTGAAATAGATATTGGCTAGCAATCTAATGACATTCCTCCCAGGTATCTTACAGTGTTAACCTGCTTAATTCAAATAGGTTAATACTTTTGCTAAAAATAGAAATTAAATGTAATGAATGCTTTAAGCAGTCATCCCTTAAAACCCTAAATTTCTAAACTACTGGGTTAGAATAGTGTTTAAGAAATCGGTTGAATCCCTAATTTCTTTTGGAAAGGCAATGACTGGCATCAATTTGAACTTCTGACAGATATGACAGGCCAATGGCCTCCTTCTGTACTGTAATCATTCTGTTAATGTTTGGAAATACATTCCTACAATGGATGGAAATCTGAATGACAAATCACTTACATGGAAAAACAACAGAAGCTGCCCATGACAAGGCACTGAGCTGACTGGCCACTGTAGAAGTCACATGGTACAGATCAACAACATGATATTCAGAGCAATTTCCCACATGGATTGCCTGGCTTCCAATGGAAAATGAAGATAATTAAAATAATATTTTACTTTAACCAAACTGTACTGGTCACGAATGTAATCAATATAAAATGGTCAGATACTGAATTTGTTTGAATTAGGAATCAGGAAACCGTAGTTCTCCTTCCTCCACTGATGTGTACATAGTGGATTTTTAAAATCCACTATTCATAGCCAAACATCATTCATACTAAACAATGATTAAAATTAACTGGCTTCCCCTCCCCTGTAGGGGTGTTATGGAATCCTTCCTTTTCCGCAGAGGACTCAAGCGTCTGAATGTAGAAGCAGCCAGGTTTTCCAGACAATCTGTGTCTATTAAAACAAATAACATTGGCTAATGTTTAATAAATACCTTGCTGCACAGGTTCTCCTGCAAAGTAAAAAAGGGGAGAAAAAGGGGCGATAGCCTCAAAACTTGCTCCTGATCACAACTGGACTGTCAAAACTAACCACTTGCTCCAAGAGAAGAAACTTTCCAAAATGATGAGAATTGAGACTAGAGAGGAAGCTGATTAGGGAATCCTTTTGGGTCAGCATGAGAGAGTTACGACAAATGTTTCTGCAATTTGTCATGTATCAAGGAAACAGCATAGCCCCAAATAATTCATCTCACAGTTTAGTGATTAGTTAATTCTATCCTAGGAACAGAACTCTTTTTCATTCCCAAACAAGCTGCAGGCATTCCAATTTTGTACAAAGGCCATTTTCTACCAGTATTTCAATGGAGGTCATAAATTAGGACGAAAACAATTCATCAATCCAAGCTGCTTAAAATATCTCAGCCACGACCCAAATATTCTGCTATACTACTTACATGGATCGAAAGATATAGAACCCACGCCATTACTTTTGTCAGTCTGTGCTGGTAGCTTGCTGAGAAGAACCCTCATGACTGTTAATTAGAAACACTTCTCTCTCTCTATTAGAACAGTGACCACACATCAAGAAAAGTCACTATTTTGGGGCATCCAAACACTTGGAAAATGTATTTTTATAACACAAGTTATTTCTTTACAGTTAAAAACCAAGTTTCAACAATTTAATGAGGAGAAAATTTTAAATTATTCTGCAATTACTTTGTTTCAATGATTTTCATATGAACTAAACCACAACAGGATCTTTCTGTTCGATAAACATTAGCCGAAAGGCAAAGTACTTCAAATTTAAAGTACTTCAATTCCCCAAGGTTCATGCTTGAATTCATTCTATCCTGCTATATTCCTTTAGGATTGTAATGAAACTTCTTCTACGGTCAACAAGTTCAATATTGGAGATGGAAATCACTCACCACGACTCAGCATGCTTATGAATGACAGATTCCCAAAGCAAAGCAACTCCCAAACCATTTGAACTTATCACTGCAGAAGGATCTCAAAGACAGAAGTGCTTTTAGGATGTCCTCAAAAACATCCCTGAAGAGGACAAATAGCCCAACTACTCACGGGAAACCCTAGATTTGAAACTGACCAAAATGGAGATGGCTCATTTGAGAACATACCAAACACCAAGATTTTTGTCAGGATTACGTCAAGGTAAAGTGCTAGAGAGTGCATGCAAATTTACAAAGTAGTCATCTAACCAACCCAGAAGCACCGCAATATAGCAGATCATTCTGACCTATTAACCATCTCGGAACACCATAATACCATAAGATCTGACCATTAAGGCCATTCAGCCTATCATTTGATTTGTTTCTCACCATCATTCTCCTGCCTTCTCCCCACAATCCTTGATCCCCTTACTAACCAGGGATCTCTACCTTAAAGGCACTTAGGGATTTGGCCTCCACAGCCCTCTGCAGGAATGAGTTCCACAGATTCACCATCCCCAGCTGAAGAAATCCCTTATCTCAGTTCTAAAAGGTCTGTCCCTTCAGAGCCTAGTCTCTCTGACCAATAGAAACCTCATTTCCATGTCCATCTATGCACACCTCAGTATTCTGCAAGTTTCAAATCAAACACCCCCTCATCTTTCTAAAGCTCCATCAAGTACAAACCCAGACTCCACAACCACTCCTCATATGACATTGGACCCCCCCCCCCCATCTCCTTCAAATTCCCTTGATTTGAACTGTGAAATTTAGTGCAGAACTGAAAGAGCACTATGTTGTCCGTGGTACCATTTTTCAGGCAGAAATATTGTGGGCGGTACGGTGGCACAGTGGTTAGCACTGCTGCCTCACAGCACCAGAGACCCGGGTTCAATTCCCACCTCAGGCGACTGACTGTGTGGAGTTTGCACATTCTCCCCGTGTCTGCGTGGGTTTCCTCCGGGTGCTCCGGTTTCCTCCCACAGTCCAAAGATGTGCAGGTCAGGTGAATTGGCCATGCTAAATTGCCAGTAGTGTTAGGTAAGGGGTAGATGTAGGGGTATGGGTGGGTTGCGCTTCGGCGGGTCGGTGTGGACTTGTTGGGCCGAAGGGCCTGTTTCCACACTGTAAGTAATCTAATCTAATCTAATCTATTTCATAGTCCCATCTTTCCCTCAAGATTTGATGTAAAATATCCCAAGATAATTTCAAGGGCAGAAGATCTTTGCTATTTGGGTCACCATTTAGCTTTCTCTTAAAAACAGACTATCTGGTCATTCATTCCTCTTTGAAAACGTGGCAGCTGAATAAGGTCCCACAGTGCTACAACAGTGAATGACTTCCTTTAAAAATCAGTTTAGGGATGTGTGCAAACCTCTCAAAACAGCATGTAGTGCTCAATCTTAGGTGGCTTGAAATGATGACAGTGTGTTTTAAATAGTGAGTGTTTTTACAATGGAGCTGTTCATAAGCACACTATGGAAAGCATTAACAGTTAATCACACTGGACTAGAGTCAGATGTGTCTGACCTGCAGTCAGTGTCTCACAGCATGAGTTTTACCAAATAATTTAACACCAGTCCAGCAGCTTGCATGACCATCCCACTTTATCAAATATTGGCACATCAACTTTTTTCCACAATTTTCAGTGAATTTAAACAATTTATCAGCTGATGACCCATCACCACAAGTATCACTGGCAAACCCAAAAAACCCTTTCACATTCTGTACTTCAGGATTCCAGTCTAGAAATTTTTTGCCAATACAAATAGCCCCATAATTCAGTACCATAATTTAGAGTTTTACTTTACAGTTTAAGTACAGGATAAGATTTGAATTGAATAGCAGGAATGAAGCAAAATGGACCAACTCAGGCTTTCTGAATAAAGATCTCTCTAGTCCACCCTCCATGCAAGTTTAACAATTAACTAGGAACAGCTCATTAAAATTCAACTGGAGTGAATTATCTTAACTTCAACTGCTGCACGGAAGAAAAAAAAGTATCAAGTGTGGACTTGGTTACTTAGCTGTGCATAAATGCAACAAAAAAAAACGTCCCTTACTGAGAACTACCAATCACAGTAGCCTGCAGATACCCAACACAAAATTACTTTTTGGCATTAGCAATACCTGTAAGATTCTTGCTTCCTTCATTATGGTGATTCTGGCTTAGACACGTCATATTCTTGAGACAATTTTATCTGTGGTGCAACACTGTGGTGAAACCAGAAGTGTCTGTCATGAAATGAAATAGAAGCTCCAGATCACAGCCAGGATTTCCAGTCCAAAAACAAGACAATTTAGAACAGAGTTAGCTCGTTTTTACTTCAATTTAAATCTCACGTTCCCTTGCTTTGACTTCATTTACACGTGCATCAACATTTGTTGAGACAAGCTTTGCCAGAGATCTAAATAGATACCTCAAGGAGAGTTGGAGACTATTTGTGAACCCAAAGTCATCTTTGTGAACCTTGCCACCAACCCTCTTAAGTCCTGGTTCACCCTTTCAGGTTCCAAACATCATTCATGCTGCTATTCTCCTGCTCCCCTCTGCCTGTACAATAGTGTTCAAAGAAACAGCTAATGCTGGACACAATGGCACAAAGCAGACCATTGTACACCATGTTTAAATGGTGGCATCACAAGATTTATGTGCCAGTGCCTCTATCTTAAAAGGAGGTCATTTTATGCAGGATGCAGGAGAAGCAGGCCATTCAGCCCATAGAGACTGCTTTGCCATTTGATGAGACCATGGCAGATCGAATAATCCCGAACTCAACTGCCTTTTTCCCATAATCCTGGATTTAAAAAAAACTCTCTACATTTCAACTTTGTACAGGCTGGGTAATTAAGAATATTCAGTCTTCTGTGTGAACGAATTTCACAGACTGACTAAGGCAGAAGAAATATCTCATCTTTATCTTCAGTTGAGTTGTAGCAGTGTTTTGGGGTTCTCCAAAGAAACATTGCCGCTCAAAGCACTTGGCACAAAAATTTGGACAAGTTGGAGTTTCTAGATATTTGGATGGCCATTTGAGAAATTACAAAAATTCTTATACTCTCTACCATCCTCTCTGGATAGGGGCAGGACCCCAGAAAGATGCCTTTTTAGCACTGCCTAGTGTCAAGATGGCACTGAAGTAGAAGCGCAGCATGTGGAGCCCATCTAATCCATCCACCTTTTACTTTGTTTTCCTTTTTTTTGAAACAAACATTCCCATTTATCACCTTGTCTCTTTTAAACAGCTTCAACGGAAGGGGTCTCCTCTCAGCCCATGCCCAGCGACGTGGAGGTCTCGGCCAAATGGCAAATTAATAGCAGCCTTGTTTTAGAGGGGCGGTCTCAGCTTGGCATGGCAATCTTATCTCAGCGTGGAGATCTTATACTGGCATGGAGGTAGTCTTCAGCTGGAGCTTCTGGGTATTCCAACCTGGCAGTCTTCTCTGGCATGGAGGTATCGAGCCATGTATTCCAACAGCCTGGTGCGGCAGTAGCCTTGCACCAAAGGGAGTCTCAGTTTGGCGACAACTTCTGGGCATCTCATTTTATTCAGCTTTCTCCAAACTGAAATCGATCCGAGGTGAACTTTGCATTAAATTTTACCTTGTCTTTCTTCTTATTAAATGACAAGTTATGGATACAGGTGAAAGTGAGGACTGTCGATGCTGGAGATCAGAGCAGAGAGTGTGGTGCTGGAAAAGTACAGGTCAGGCAGCATCCAAGGAGCAGGAGAATCGACATTTCTGGCAAGAGCCCTTGATCAGGAATTTGTTTAGTTTCATGCTAGTCAGTGAGCTAACGACTCAATTACCCACACCTCCTCTTCAAAAAGAATGGAGATGGTTGGGAAGGGAAACAAGACAAGCAAATGTTTTGCTTGTACAGTGCCTTGATAGCAACAATTGGTAGAAACAACAGTTTTTTGTTAGTTTAACAATTTAAGAGAATGGGGTTAACCAGATAGGTTTTTCAATAGTAGACAATGGATTCATGGTCATCATTAGGCTTTTAATTCCAGATTTTTTTTTGCCATGGTAGAATTTGAACCTGGGTCCCCAGAATATTATCCAGCAATAATACCATTAGGTCATCACCTCTCCCTTTCTCTTACCCTTTTTCCCATTCTCTTAAATTGTTCAAATATTAATTCACTCCTTTTAAAAACTAACAAAAAAAAACATTATTTCTACTGAGTGGCTAGTCAGTGAACAAACATGAAACTAAACAAATTCCTGGATGTGAGAAATAAGAGATCTCGAATGTGCTCAATACCTTTTAATAATGCACTTGGCTGAGTCCATTCTAATATTTTTACTTGCTTTTCATTTTATCAGGGTTTCTTAGAAACCATATGTTCATATAGCTGGAAAAGGCAGGAACCTAAAAGGTGCCATGCCATTAGAACTGTTACCCAAGTGTAAGGAGGTTGATTTAACATTCACTTCACAAGGTTGTTTACACGTGGAACCACAGGAGATGCGAGAGATACTAAACAAGTTCTTTACAACACTTTTCACTTTGGAGAAAGACACAGAGGCTAAGGAACTCAGGAAAATAAATATTTGATGTTTTGAAAATAGTCCACATTACAGAAAAGGTAGTGCTGGAAGTCTTAAAAAATAACAAAGATGGAAAAATCTCTGGGATCTGATCAAGTGCATCCCAGGATGATGTTGGGCAAAATTAGGGAAGATTTTGCATGGCCCCTAGCAGAGATATTTGTATCTTCTGTAGCCACAGGTGAGGTGCCAGAGGACTGGAAGATGGCTAATGGTGTGCCTTTTTTTTTTAAAAAGGCTGTAAGGAGAAGCCTGGGAATTATAGATAGCAAGTCTGACATCAGTGGTGCGTAAGTTGCAGCAAGTGATTCTGAAAGATAAGACTCACATCTATTTGGAGAGGCAACGACTGATTCAAGATAGCATAGTTTGGAGCATGGGAAATCATGTCTCTCAAACTTGACCACAAGTTTTTTTTTGAGGATGTAACTAAAAAGATCGATGAAGACAGAGCCATAGATGTTGTCTACATGGACTTCAGCAAGGCCTTTGACAAGGTTCCATATGGTAGACTGATTAGTGAAAGTTAGGTAAAAACAATGACTGCAGATGGATTTAGGGAAAGCTTACCAATTGGATAGGAAATTGGCTAAATGGTAGGAGACAGAATAGTGATGGAGATTTGTTTTTCTGACAGGTGGCCTGTGACCAGTGTTCTACAGGGATCAGTGCTGGGTCCACTGTTGCATGTCATTCATATAAATGATTTGCAAGAGAATTTAGAAGGAGTGGTGACCAAAGTTGCAGATGACACCAGAAATGGTGGTATAGTGGAGAATGAAGGTTATCTCAGATTACAAAGAGATCTTGAGCAATTGGGTCAACAGGTGAGTAGCAGATGGAGTTTAATTTAGATAAACACAATATATTTCATTTTGGTAAAACGAGCAAGGGCAGGATTTATACAGTTAATGGTACAGGCTTGAGTAGTGTTTTCAAACAAAGAGATCCAAGGGTTCAGGTACATAATTCATTGAAAGTCGCATCACAGTTAGACAGGGTGATTAAGGAGACATTTAGCACATTTGCCTTCATTGTTCAGACAAATGAGTTTAGGAACTGAGAAGTCATCTGGAGGTTGTACAGGACATTGGTGAGGCAACTTTGGAGAACTGTGGACAGTTCTGGTTGCCTTGATATATAAAGGATATGAAATTGGAGGGGGTACAGTAAAGATTTAAAAGAATGTTGGCAGGACTAGAGGGTTGAGTGATGGGGAGGCTCAGACTTCTTTCACTAGAGCGTAGGAGGTTGAGGGTTGACCTGGTAGAGATTTATGAAATCATGAGGGGCATAGATAAGGTGAATAGCAAAGACTTTCTTTTCCTCTAGGGTAGAGAACTTCAAAACTAGGGGGCATATTTTTAAGCTAAGAGGAGAAAGATTTAAAAAAGGGACCCGAGGGGCAATGTTTTCCATAGAGGATGTTGAGCATATGGAACGAACTGCTGGAGGAAGCCGTATATGCAGGTACAGTTACTACAATTAAAAACATTTGGACAGGTACATGAATAGGCAAGGTTTAGAGGGAGATGGGCCAAATGCAGGTAAATGGGATTAATTTAGTTTTGTAAATTTGGTTGGCATAGACAAGATGGACGAAAGGGTCTGTTTTTGTTCTGTATGACTATGACTCAATTAACTTGGTGACTTGTTATTGTGCACTCTGCAGCCAAAATAAGTCAACACTGGGGAAAGCATATGATGGGGCACAAATCAATTGCAGTCTGGATGGTTTGAGCTTTTCAGTATTGTCGCAGCTTCACCCATCCAATCTAGCCCATTTCACCTTACCCATATATTCAACCAGAAATCTGAGCAATAAAGCAATGGTAACCACTACAACATTCTAAAATCATGATTTTTATTCATGTACCTGTCCAAATGTTTTTAATTGTAGTAACTGTACCTGCATATACGGCTTCATCCAGCAGTTCGTTCCATATGCTCACCATTCTCTATGGAAAACATTGCCCCTCAGGTCCCTTTTTAAATCTTTCTCCTCTCTGGATAAAGGACCAAAGTAGATTTGGTGCAGTAAAACATTTAGACCATAAAATATAGGAGCAGAATTAGGCCATTTATTGGCACCTGCTCTGCCATTTGATCGTGGCCAATATGTTTCTCAACTCCATTCTCCTGCTTTTGAGAAAGTATAAGGTATGAGCAGCTAGGGAAAGAGTTCAGTTTTGCATTGTGTAACAGCTCAGCTAGCATGACTTTAACCAGATAAGAACTTGCAGTAAACAATTAGATGCTGGAGACAAAGGTAGTGGGTTAACTAGATGAAAAGTATCCATTATGGTAATACCAGTTAAACAAAGTGAAAAGCATCCATTTTGTAATGCCAGTTACCAAGTTTAAGAACACCCATTATACAATGGATGAACCTTTACTGTTGATGCTCATTGACTATAACAGTCACCCAATCAATATAGCTGTTGCCTTATTTGGATGCTGTTTCCTATACTGACTATATAGTTCCTTAAGAATCTGCTGTTCGAGAGAGGACAGAGAACCCATGTTTCTGTGTACATGGGCAATCATTCTCTCTCCCTCCAGGGCCCGGAATAAAGATGAAGGAAGTAAAGCCATACTGTGTCTTTGAATGTTTGCTTCAACTAATATGGGGATAGTGTCTTCCCATTTCCCTTTCTCCCTATTACCCTTGATCCCTCACTAAAATCAAGAACTCTTTCTTGTCCTTAGATGAATGAAAGTGCACTAGGACAGAGTGGGGGTGCTGCACTTTCAATATGCCCTTTCAATCTGGAGCCTGCTGGACTCTATGTGAAGGCCCAAAACCTTTGGCAGCCAGTTTTCAAAGAATCTCACTGGTTGCTCACTTTCAGGGAGCCCAATTCAGAGATTTATCCTCTGACCTCAATTTTCGAGGTTGTCGATATGGTCATGCAAGGCCCGCCCCTCTCGCTCCAGCACCTGGATTCGACTAGATGAGAACTCCATTGTAGCTTCCGAGGCCTTAGTTCGACCCTCCACCTCCTCCAGCCTCTCCCAGAGGCCCTGGATCTCCTGCAGCATGGATGTGATAGATTGGACCAGAGTACGAAACTCCCCACGGATCTCCTCAATCACAGCCCCAACTTCTAAGGTAAGTCTCTCCATCGCCACAGCCAATTCCTGAGAGTCTGTCAGGTCTGTAAAGTTTTAAACTAATAGTTCCACCACATAAGTTGGCTAGGGATGGCAAAAAAACACCAGTATGCCTTGGCTGTTAGGCAGAGCTGTCCACAGCAATTCTACAAAATCGCCGCCAACTTGCCGAGTCAAGAACCTCTTTCTTAAAGAGGCTCAATGACTTGGCCTCTGCAGTCTTCTGTGGCCAGTAATTTCAATGATTCATCACTGTCTGGCTGAAGAAATTCCTCATCTAAAAAGATCGTCCATTCACTGAGTGCACCCTTGGATCTCAAGTTCCTTTGGGCCAGGAAAAGCACCACTGCTACTCCAGAAAACTTGGGTCTGACTTACACTGGGCACCCCCTACATGACCATAAACAAATTGATCCCAACATAATTTTGGGCAGCAATCAGGAACAGTTTGCATCAGGTCCCAGCAAGGACATCCTGCAATCCAAACTCCCCTTCCAACCGGAGTCTCCTACTAAGTTTAAGCTGTAGTCCCAACTGGAAGCAAGGTTTGATTAACAAAATCTCTTAGCAACAGCTTGCTCCTCCCACAGCCCCTCTGTCCATGTTTGAGCTGAAAGGAAGCTATGTAATATATTGGGGGCCAGTTCTGGGTGTTCCAAGTGGCACAATAGTGACATTGCAAACTGCTGTAAACATCAAAAGGCAAAAAGTAATTTCTCAGTTTTTGATGATGAATTATCTAAGACTTGGACACAAAGCAGACTCAAGATACCAGGGACCAGGTTTTACAACCATGATGTCAATGGCAACCAACTTACAGTAACCTTTTTTTCTTACAATCATCATACTGATTCTTTTTTCCACTTAATGTAATTTCAGCAATACCACACAAGTGCAAAATAGATTATTTCTTCCCAAAGTTTCAGCTGTTTCCTAAAATTCTCTAAAGGAAGAATTTTCTCCATGATGGGCAACCCACCAAACAGCTTTGCACCTTCAGTTTTCCTATATTTCACCCATCCAAGTAACACAGGTGAAACAATTACAAGGAAGAATTTTCAGCCTGGCTCTCATTTTACTGAAGAGTATACACTCAATTGTGATTTTTCTCAAGGTAATATAGATGTGCAAGAGCTCAATATAAGTAGTCAGACCCCATGGCATCATGGTAGCCCACAAACCCATCAACACACTAAAACAGCAGCTAATGAATTTGAAAGACCCTATAATGATAACAAGCAAAACTAATGTAATTTACAAAATACCATGCAAGGACTGTAACAAACACTACATTGGACAAACAGGCAGAAAACTAGCTAACAGGATACATGAACACCAACTAGCCACAAAAAGACATGACCCTCTCTCACTAGTATCCTTACATACGGATGATAAAGGATACCACTTCATCTGGGACAACACATCCATCCTAGGACAAGCCAAACAAAGACACGCACGAGAATTCCTAGAAGCATGGCATTCCAACCGAAACTATCAATATAACACACCGAGTTAAAACCCATCTACCAGCCCCAGAGAAAAAGAACTGGAAGTGACTTCACCACAGGAAAATGACATCACCAACCCAAAGAAACCCAAACATATAAATAGAAAGCAGGAATTTTCAGCATTGCTTCGCATGAGGTCCATTGAAGATGGAACCTAGTGGGGTGATGAAACGTCTGGAAATGAACCTTCCAGCTCAGCAAGCAAACCTACAGCCAGAAATTGATGGAGAAACTGCAGAGGTCTGACAGCATCCATAGGGAGAAAGTAAAGTCAGCATGGAGTCTGGCAACTCTCCATCAAAATGAAATGTTAACTCTTACAGAAACGGCTATGTTTCTCCAGCAATTTCATTTTCGTTTCAGATGTTCAGAAGAGTATCTGTGGTTTTTGGGTTTATTAACACTTTCTAAAATGACTCAGGATTCAGTGTCAAAAAGCAATTAAAGTGGCAGGCTAGACAAACCAACAGCAATATCAAAAAGTAGAGAGCACTTATCTTTCTAGTTGAGATAAGTGGCAATTTACAGATCAAAATATGCAGATCAAATTGTAAGACTGTTGTTATTTCAAAATGCATTTCCAACTATTACTCTATACCTCTGAGACTTGGAAAACTAGAAAGCAAAAAAAAATAACATTTTACGATGCTAAAGAATCCCAGTTACATTTTAGATGGAAATGCTATTTGCGGAAGGATATGTTCTACTACATCTCCACTTCAAATTTAAGAATTATTCCCTATGGTGCAAGCAGCTCATAGCAAACTAAAGAATTACTTAATTGCATAACATGCAACAACTCGAGCTTATCCATATTTCGCCAAGAGACCATAAAACATTCAGGATAAATAACAACCACCACAACTGATAACTACACTGCACAACTAAATGCAAATTTACATTCAGGATGTTAAACTATTCCCAAATTGCAGTAGAACAAAAGGAATCAATGCACCAGAAGGAAACAGCTGCATTTTGGATTTTTTGATTAAACTAGTTGGTACAATAATTCTTGACATTCAGTTTTGTTCAAACCAGTTTTCAACAATGCCACTACATACCTCTCAAGCATAAAAACAAAACAGACCAATCAGGACTAAATAAATCTTACGAAAATGACTAAAATTAAAGATGCGGTTTCGCTAAGAAATACAATTATTGGTTCCCTCAATTTTCCAACTTGCCAAAAATTCTCAAAAGAGCAGCTTTTAATGTTGAAAATACAGCTCAGTAGCCTTTGCAAGATTTCTCAAAAAGTCAAGGTTGATTGCTAAGCCTCTTGTCGTACGAAGTATATTTCGGTTGCAGCTTAATGTGAACAGGCAAAGGAGGCAGTCCTGAATGAACTCTAAAACCTGCTCAAGTAATACCCCATTCTGCGAAGTCATCAAGCCTCAGACCTTGCATAGTCACAGCTGGCATAATGAAAATTACATCCAAAGATGCAGAAATTGTTTCAAGATGCCTAAAACAATGTAGATTTTAAACTAAGTCAACAACAGGGATATGTTTGCAGGTTAGACTGATAAGCACTGCACTGCGACAAGTTAATTTGTTTTTTTTGCTTTAGGTGCATCATGGCCATTGCTCCAAAGCAAAACGATCACAAGCAAGCATACATCATTACCCATTAAGCCAATAAATGAGTAGGCATGCTTACTCTTACGAAGGACAACAAAAGAAAAAAACTCCTGTGACGGATTGAACAATGCATTCTGATGGAGAAAGCAATAAGGCAAAACACATTTCATACCACACAGGCAATCATCCTTTTACATTTACTGTAAAAATTGCTGTATAAAACCTTTTCCATAGCAAAAGGGAGAAGCAACGTTCATTTTTCAAAACACATTAAATGCAAAGAGTTTTATAAATAGTTATTTTAACTTGGCAAACTTTTTTCACATTAATAAATGTATTAACAGCTCCAGGGATGTTTGCTCAAGAAATTAAAATTGGATCTTGGACATGCAACATACCCTCTAAAGTTTTTGAAACAAAGCTGCATTGCTCTTGGACCACAAGAATCTCCACACTACCTTTACTGGTTCCTGCACATCTTTCTGTGTCTGCCAATGTCGCTTTCCGTCAGCATCATTCCCATCCTCTCTGTCACTGGGTTTCCCCTGTGTTTCAGTTGCATTGTTCAAGTTACAGGCCTGTTCCTTCCCCATACCTGCATTCTGACACACCACATTCAGGAACATATTATATAGATACTCATAAATAGTCTTAAGCATTCTGTATCTTAAGAATTTAAGACTAAAAAATGTGTTTGACTCCTGTTCGGGAAATGCTGCAGCACAATACACTGTGCTATATAAACTGAACAACAGGCCACAAAGGTTGTGAAAGTTAATGCAGAGGAGAATCATTTTCCCTGCAGTGTCGCAAAACCTGCAGATTCAATGCAGTACTTTACTAACCATTCACAGAACAAGATACTAAGATGCTTTATTAAAGTACCACCCTTTAGCCAATCAAATTATCGATTTTGATGCTGAAGCACCTTTGGAGTCACTGTTGATGACAAGCTGCTGAGCAGTTTGCGTAAATCCACCCAATTTTTCATGTGTTAGACTAGAATATTTGAATCAGACAAGCTCATGGAAAATACAATCAACATTAACTAGCACCTTTGTTTCCACAGGATGCATCAAGGAAACAGGCAAAGCTTGATGAATGGTTTCTCCACTCAGTACAAAACTATATAAAAATAGTAATTAAGCAGAGGTTTTTCCACAGGTCGTAATCATTTTTAACCTACATTTACCACAAAAGAATTTAATTCCCTTCTTTTGATTAGGTAGGCAACCAGACAGTAATGATGCAAAACTGTCATTATCATTTTGTTTTATGCCAAAGTCCAATTCTGAATAACTCCAAATGTAATACATCTTTAATCTGTATCAGATTTAGAAAGCTTATTTTAAAGTGAAACATAAGATGGTCAATATATTGCTTAGGTGGCCAGATTTCACACCAGTGATGCAACATTAAAATCCAAAGCTTTTTTTGAATGGGTAAAAAGGTAAAGTCACCACAGTTTTACCTGACCATAAGGCAGCTCTCTCATTACAGAGACATGACTGGTAGTGGTTTAACCAAAGGGTCACCACACTTCAGGTGAGAGGAGAGGTTATGAAGAAGGGTCCTTAACTTAACCCACATTGTTGCCATCACGCTGCATTGCAAGTCAGCTGTTCTACCAACTGAGCTAACCAATCCCTCTTTTCGGTACTAACCAACAAGAAATATAAAATAAGTTCAATTCCAGATCTGTGTACTTTAGAATTTGTCTACTTACAGAGTCATAGAGCTGTACAGCACAGAAACAGACCCTTTGGTCCAACTCACCCATGCCAACCAGACATCAGAAATAAATCTAGTTCCATTTGGCTCGTTCTCCTTGTATTCCATGTGATCAAAACCTTGCTAACCAGTCTACCATGAGGAACTTTATTGAATACCTTACTGAAGTCCATATAAGCTCATGTCCATCACTCTGCCCTCAACCCTCCTGATCTCCCTCTTAAGTATATTTCTACTGCCTTTATACTCTCCTAGGGATTCACTCAATATCTGCTGTCTATATCTGACAAATGCTTCCTCCTTTATCTTAACCAAAACCTCACTGATAATGTTCATCCAGCATTCCCTGCACCTGCCAGTCTTGCCCTTCAGCCCAACAAGAACATAGAGTCTCTGGACACACTCTCATTTTTGAATCTTTCCCATTTCCTGCTGTTCCTTTACCTTCAAACATCCATCTTTGAGAAGATTTGTACCTCAGGTTGAGATTCTGGATGTAGGTTTAATCACTGAACTGGAAGGTTCATTTCAAGACGTTTCGTCACCTTATTAGGTAACATCTTTCGTGGGTCTCCAGGCAAAGCACTGCTGGTAATTCCTGCTTACTATTTATATGTTTGGGTTTCTTTGGGTTGAATGTTGCTTGCCCCAAAGTGCTCCCCCACTAACACCTCGTCACCTGCCCTGACTTATTTCCCAACAGTAGGTCAAGTTTTGCACCTTCTCTAGTTGGTACATCCACATACTAAATAGAAAACTTGCTTGTACACACAAATTCCTCTCCTTCCAAGTCCCTAACACAGTGACAGTGGTAGCCAATGTTTGGGAAGTTAAAATCCCTTTCCACAACCACCCTATTATTCTTACAGATAACTGAAATCTCCTCACAAATTTGTTTTTCGATTCCCATTGACTATTATAATACAAATCCAATAAAGTGACCTTCCCTTTCTTATTTCTCAGTTCCATCCAAATAACGTCCCTGGACGTATTCCCAGGAATATCTTCCCTAAATACAGCCATTACATTATCCCTGATCAAAACCACCACTCCTCCTCCTCCTCTCTTGCACCCCCTCCCCCCACCCTTCTGTCCTTCCTATTAGAATCATTAATTTGTCAGTCCGGTCCATCTCTGTAATTGCTATGATATCCATAGCCCACTGTCCCAACCGTACCCTGAATGACTGAACAAGATTCAAAAAGTAGAACTACAAAATAAAATGCCTCACCAAATCGGGGGAGGCACTTATGCTTAGACGATTAGCTGAGGTGCTTTGTTTAAAGCAATGCAATGTGGACACTAGTGCAAACTTAACACTTACTCACCATACCTTGACACCCTATCTTGTTGGAACAACTGCAATCCATATTGTGAAGGTTCTGTTAGGTATTGAGTTTCAGGGTTTTGATGGAATGCTGATGATGGAACCAATGGTATATCTGAATCAAGATGGCAGGTGACTTATACGTGATAGTATATAGTATATACTTATACTCAAGCACCTGCTTCTTATGCCATTAAATTACTGTATTAGTCTAGATAAATTAGAATCCACATTCAGTTTACATTGAAGAGGAGCTGTAGCAAAACAACTTGTTACAGCATCCAATGTTCAGTAAGGAGCCATGAATTTTATTGTATTAAGGCCCATCCTTTCACATAACAAGGAAATGCAAAATTCAGTTTGAAATGTAGCATTTTCTGGCACTTTCATTATGAAATATGCATAACTATGTACGGAACAGAACATTGCTTATGGAAGCAGAGAAAGGTCTAAAAAGTAAAGGGTAAAGTAGTCCAACTGAATCATAGGGATGCTCTCTCATTGGAGATACAAAGACAACTCGATCATAGAATCCCTACAGTGTGGAAATAGGCCATTCGGCCCATTAGTTCCACACCAACCCTTCAAAGAGCATCCTACCCAGACCCGTCCCCACCACCTTATCCCCGTAACACTGCATTTCCCAAGGCTAATCCACCTAGCCTGCACATGCCTGAACACAATGGGCAATTTAGCCTGACCAACACACCTAACCAGCACATCTTTGAACTGTGGGAAAAAATTCCTGCTGACGCTGAGAACATGCAATCTCACACATACTGTTGCCCAAGGGCAGAATCAACGCTAGGACCCCAGCACTTTGAGGCAGCAGTGCTAACCACTGAGCCACCATGATGCCCAACTGAGGGTCACCCCACCTCAGGCAAGAAAGAGAGGTTGAGAAGTGGAGAGTCTATTTTTGAACTCGCACTGTTGGCATCACGAGAGGATTAGAGGGCAGTTAGAACAAGGGCAAAAAACAAGGATGGAATTCCCCAGGCCTGGGGAAAGAAGGGGCATCTCATTGCACAGCAGGTTAGAGACTGACAAGACAAATTGTGCTGAACAAGATTTATGAAAATGGACAAAAAGTCTACATGCAAATCTAAATGAGAAATAATCTTGCTGAGCCATAAACACAACTGCTCACGTTTGCAGCATCAGCACTTGCAAGATAAAAGAAAACGAAGGCACGCATTCTATTACCATTCCCTGAAAATGCCACACAATTCTTCAAATTTTAATGGACTTTCAGCATTTTTATAATAAAGGGTTTTAGAAGTGGGACATAATACAAATTGATGCCCTGAGTTCAAATCAAAATTGACAGATATAAATAAACATCAGCAAAATGCACAATGAAATAAGACCCTACAACACAGCTGAATTCAAACATGTGCAGCAGCTAAGAGGCACAGGACACACTAGAGTAAGCGTCAAGATAGTTGTACAACCTGCATTTGTATAGTAGTTACAATGTATGCAAACATATTGGCTAATGGGACAAGATTAAACTAGGATATTTGGTAGGCATGGATAAATTGGACTGGGCTTTTCCATGCTGTACAATTCTGATTCTGACTCTACATACACACCTAAACCTATGTTCTGTAAGTAATTACTCCCTACTGTTTCCACAACTATTCTTAACATGCAATTCAGCTTTTCGTTGTGTGACTAATTAAATAACATGATCTAAAAATACCACGCCAATTCTGGAAGGACTAAACCTCAACTACATTTGGAGAGACTATTAGAGTGAAGAAATGGTAGTAAGACTGCTAGCAGCAATATTGAGATAAACTAAGAATCTCAATGTTATAGCATTTCCAATGGCATCTAATTTATTTACGAGAGCACCATGAAATACAACATGTCACTAGGTGTAAGATGGATTAAAACCTTAAGGACACAGGACTGCATATTCTTTTTCTTTATACTGGATACTACACCATTTTAACATTGTATCTACACATGCGCATGAGAGGGGGCACAAGTGGTTGCAAAAAGACTATATGCTTGACATTGTATCTTCACTATTTTTCTTAGGACTACCATTCATTTTATAATGAAAAAGTAAATCATATGTGACATGCTACAAACAGCACTAAACTCGTGCTCTAGAGTTCCAAAGCAACTCTGTCAATATAAACCTTGTGCTAGTCACTATCGTGATAGATAGCCCCAAGAGACCACAACACTAATCTTATCCAAGACTTCATGACAACAATCAAGCAAAGCTAAAGCATTTTATAAACATCATTTCAACCCTCGAATGAAATTACAGGTTTTAATTTCCATCCAGCCACATTGCAACATGGTCAGTTATATTTCACTTTTGGTGTTCCCTCAAAAAACAAATATTAGAACTAAAAAATACCAACACTACGCAACAAAAAAATCACAAGTACAGCCTTAAAACAAAATCTTGGATAAAATTATCAAATTTGCCATTTGCAGTTAAAATAAACAGTCTACTGAAAACAGAAATAAATTCAGTAGCATCAACATCTATGTCAAGGAAAAAAATTTAAGAATAAAGGTCACGTTCTCAAGTTTCAGATTCAGACAACAATATCAAGTAAATTTACTGTAACAGTACCATTTATCCTGTGGCATTTAGGTTTTGCTATTAGTTCTGCGAATAGCTGACTTCTCATTTAATACAACAGTCTTATTCCTGAAGAAATGTGCTCGCGTGCAATTTTTCAAATTAGAAAATGCGACAATTGTGATGGGCTTTAAAAAAAATATCCGACCCCTCCCTCCCACCCCAGACCCACACCCCCCTTCCTCCCACCCCAGACCCGCCGCCCCCTCCCCCCCACCCCAGACCCTCACCCGCCGCCCCCCCATCCCACCCCAGACCCTCACCCTCCGCCCCCCCATCCCACCCCAGACCCTCACCCTCCGCCCCCCACCCCAGACCCTCACCCTCCGCCCCCCACCCCAGACCCTCACCCTCCGCCCCCCACCCCAGACCCTCACCCTCCGCCCCCCCTCCCACCCCTGACCCTCACCCTCCGCCCCCCCTCCCACCCCTGACCCTCACCCTCCGCCCCCCCTCCCACCCCTGACCCTCACCCTCCGCCCCCCCTCCCACCCCTGACCCTCACCCTCCGCCCCCCCTCCCACCCCTGACCCTCACCCTCCGCCCCGCCTCCCACCCCTGACCCTCACCCTCCGCCCCCCCATCCCACCCCAGACCCTCACCCTCCGCCCCCCCATCCCACCCCAGACCCTCACCCTCTGCCCCCCCATCCCACCCCAGACCCTCACCCTCCGCCCCCCCATCCCACCCCAGACCCTCACCCTCCGCCCCCCACCCCAGACCCTCACCCTCCGCCCCCCACTCCAGACCCTCACCCTCCGCCCCCCACCCCAGACCCTCACCCTCCGCCCTGCCTCCCACCCCTGACCCTCACCCTCCGCCCCGCCTCCCACCCCTGACCCTCACCCTCCGCCCCCCCTCCCACCCGACCCTCACCCTCCGCCCCCCCTCCCACCCCTGACCCTCACCCTCCGCCCCCACCCACCCCAGACTCTCACCCTCCGCCCCCCCACCCCAGACCCTCACCCTCCGCCCCCTCCCCCCCAGACCCTCACCCTCCGCCCCCACCCCAGACCCTCACCCTCCCCCCCTCCCCCGACCCTCACCCTCCGCCCCCACCCCTGACCCTCACCCTCCCCCCTCCCCCCTCCCCGACCCTCACCCTCCGCCCCCACCCCTGACCCTCACCCTCCGCCCCCCCACCCCTGACCCTCACCCTCCGCCCCCCCACCCCTCACCCTCCGCCCCCCCACCCCTGACCCTCACCCTCCGCCCCCCCACCCCAGACCCTCACCCTCCGCCCCCCCACCCCAGACCCTCACCCTCCGTCCCCCCTCCCACCCCAGACCCTCACCCTCCGCCCCCCCACCCCAGACCCTCACCCTCCGTCCCCCCTCCCACCCCAGACCCTCACCCTCCGTCCCCCCTCCCACCCCAGACCCTCACCCTCCGTCCCCCCTCCCACCCCAGACCCTCACCCTCCGCCCCCCCACCCCAGACCCTCACCCTCCGCCCCCTCCCCCCCAGACCCTCACCCTCCGCCCCCTCCCCCCCACCCCAGACCCTCACCCTCCCCCCCTCCCCCGACCCACACCCTCCGCCCCCTCCCCCCCACCCCTGACCCTCACCCTCCGCCCCCCCACCCCTGACCCTCACCCTCCGCCCCCCCACCCCTGACCCTCACCCTCCGCCCCCTCCCCCCCACCCCTGACCCTCACCCTCCGCCCCCCCACCCCAGACCCTCACCCTCCGCCCCCCCACCCCAGACCCTCACCCTCCGCCCCCCCACCCCAGACCCTCACCCTCCGTCCCCCCTCCCACCCCAGACCCTCACCCTCCGTCCCCCCTCCCACCCCAGACCCTCACCCTCCGTCCCCCCACCCCAGACCCTCACCCTCCGCCCCCTCCCCCCCAGACCCTCACCCTCCGCCCCCTCCCCCCCACCCCAGACCCTCACCCTCCCCCCCTCCCCCGACCCACACCCTCCCCCCCTCCCCCGACCCACACCCTCCGCCCCCTCCCCCCCACCCCTGACCCTCACCCTCCGCCCCCCCACCCCTGACCCTCACCCTCCGCCCCCCCACCCCTGACCCTCACCCTCCGCCCCCCCACCCCTGACCCTCACCCTCCGCCCCCACACCCCCACCCCAGACCCTCACCCTCCGCCCCCTCCCCCCCCACCCCAGACCCTCACCCTCCGCCCCCCTCCCCCCACCCCAGACCCTCACCCTCCGCCCCCACCCCAGACCCTCACCCTCCGCCCCCCTCCCCCACCCCAGACCCTCACCCTCCGCCCCCCTTTCCCACCCCAGACCCTCACCCTCCGCCCTCCTCTCCCACCCCAGACCCTCACCCTCCGCCCTCCTCTCCCACCCCAGACCCTCACCCTCCGCCCTCCTCTCCCACCCCAGACCCTCACCCTCCGCCCCCCCCAGACCCTCACCCTCGGCCCCCCCCAGACCCTCATCCTCCGCCCCCCCCAGACCCTCATCCTCCGCCCCCCCCCCCCCACCCCAGACCCTCATCCTCCGCCCCCCCTCCCACCCCAGACCCTCACCCTCCACCCCCCTCCCACCCCAGACCCTCACCCTCCACCCCCCCTCCCACCCCAGACCCTCACCCTCCGCCCCCCCCTTCCACCCCAGACCCTCACCCTCCGCCCCCCCCTCCCACCCCAGACCCTCACCCACCGTCCTCCTCTCCCACCCCAGACCCTCACCCTCCGCCCTCCTCTCCCACCCCAGACCCTCATCCTCCGCCCCCCCACCCCAGACCCTCACCCTCCGCCCTCCTCTCCCACCCCAGACCCTCACCCTCCGCCCTCCCCTCCCACCCCAGACCCTCATCCTCCGCCCCCCCCATCCCACCCCAGACCCTCATCCTCCGCCCCCCCCATCCCACCCCAGACCCTCATCCTCCGCCCCCCCCATCCCACCCCAGACCCTCATCCTCCGCCCCCCCCTCCCACCCCAGACCCTCATCCTCCGCCCCCCCTCCCATTCCAGACCCTCACCCTCCGCCCTCCTCTCCCACCCCAGACCCTCACCCTCCGCCCTCCTCTCCCACCCCAGACCCTCATCCTCCGCCCCCCCCTCCCACCCCAGACCCTCACCCTCCGCCCTCCTCTCCCACCCCAGACCCTCATCCTCCGCCCCCCCCTCCCACCCCAGACCCTCACCCTCCGCCCCCCCCTCACCCCAGACCCTCACCCTCCACCCCCCCCCACCCCAGACCCTCATCCTCCGCCCCCCCCTCCCACCCCAGACCCTCACCCTCCGCCCCCCCCTCACCCCAGACCCTCACCCTCCACCCCCCTCCCACCCCAGACCCTCATCCTCCGCCCCCCCCACCCCAGACCCTCATCCTCCGCCCCCCCCACCCCAGACCCTCACCCTCCGCCCCCCCCTCCCATTCCAGACCCTCATCCTCCGCCCCCCCCTCCCACCCCAGACCCTCACCCTCCGCCCCCCTCCCACCCGAGACGCAGCCCGTCCTGCCTTCCCCAGTCCCAGCAGCAGCTTCCTCCACACACCCAGCCAGCCTGCGGCCTAGCGGGACCGGCGTTTTGAAGCCTGCCAGCGCCGAGGGCTCGCACTCACCCTGAGCTCGGACTCGGTGCGGTAGACGCCGAGCCGCTGCAGGCCGGCCGCCAGGTCGTTGACACACAGGCCGCCGTCCTGGTTGACATCGAGCTGCTGGAAGAGGAGCTGCAGCCGGCGCTCCTGCTCCAGGCGAGCCGCCGCCGCCGCCGCCTGCTGCTGCTGCTCCTGCTCCGCAGTGTCGACGCCCTCACACTCACACCACGGGCCGCCCGAACAACGGCAACAGGCGGCGGCTCCAACTCCTTTCATCGCGGTTCGGGTTGAAGAGGGAACGGGATGGAGATGACCGTTAGCCGCTGGCGGGAAACTCTCGCGGGGCCGGCGCTCCGCTCCTCAGGTGATGGAAACACGAGAAGGGGCGGGACGACCGGCAGTCATGACCGACAGCACCCGACTACCAATGGGGCTTCGGGGCCGCGGCAGAACAACCAATCGACGGGAGGGGAGGCGGTAGCCACCGCGTTCACCAATGGTAATGCAGCTCTCTCCGAAACAGCCAATTAGATGGTGGACGCAAACGTATCTGACAGCCCGGTCCGCCAATAGGACTGCCTGGGGTCCGCCACATGAAGGGAGGGGGTGGTTCGTGGGCGGTTGGGAAAATGAGAGCTCCGTGAGAGACAACCGTCCCGAAGCAAGTTGTCGTTTGGGGGTGGGACAGACTGAGCCGGAGATTCATTATGACTGACAGCTCCATCCACCAATAGAACCTCGGAATTGAGCTGAGGCATCCACTCATGTGGACAGATTGGCGGACCGATCTGATCGACGGTGCCTTTCACCAATGGTAATACAAAAGCTTCTCCAGAGCAGCCAATGAAACGTGGCAGCTGGCGGAAAGGCGATGCCTGGACGGAGATTGACAGCGGTAATGACCAATAAACGTGCCCATTCTCCCGAAGACGGCAGGGCGGGATGATTTGGCGGTCGTTAGGATTGACATCAGCATTCATCAATCCCCATTCAGAACTCTGTCCGGTAAGCCAATAATATATGGTGGGTGTGCTGTGGCTTTGATTGATAGAATTGAGGTTGCTAAGCAGCTGGTCAAACTATTAACCATCGAGTGAAGGTTATCAAATGATTGATAACTATGTTATCCAATAGACGTTGGCCAGTGAAGAAGCCTTGGGTACTCCCAAGCGAGGGAATTGTCAAAGTGCAGAAGGGGACCATTTGGCCTATAGAGTTTGTCCTCTCTGTTCATAGCTATTTTAGTGCCCTTCCCGCCACCTGTAACCCTGCATGCCATTCCTTTCCAACCTTGGCCTTAATGAAGACATTAAGTTATCATTTGAACAGAAATAATGGGTAGAGGTAAAGGGAAATGTCCAGGGAATGCTCATTTGGAAAGGCAGCAGATACTCATTTGGCTGAATGGCCTCCTTCTACTCCTGTAACCACAAGACCGTAAGAAATAGGAACCTCTACCCCTCAAAATCATAACCCCTCACCATTTTCTGCCCAACACGATCAATGAGGACTTTTTAAGAACTGTAAATGCCTCTTAAAAGCAGGAGTATTAATAACCAATGATTCTGAATTTTTAAAAATCCATTCATGGGATATGGGCATTGCTGGTAGGGCCAGCATATATCCCTCATTGCTCTGTGTTAAGACACATTGTTCACTCTCCAAAAGTGCGATGGATGCTGGGACAGTGAGTAAATTTAAGGAGGAGTTAGACTGATTTTTAATTGGTAATGGGTTGAAGGGATATGGAGAAAATGCAGGAAAATGGGGGTGAAGGACATATCGCCCATGATCAAATGGCGGAGCAGACTTGATGGGCCGAATGGCTTAATTCTGCTCCAATATCTTATGAAAGAATGTGTGAAACTATCACTTAGTGCTGAGGGGTCCAAAGCAAATAAGGACATGCCAATCTCTGATCTACTTCCATTGAATTCAATATTCACAATTGACCCATTTGGAAGTGTTACACTAATGGGGGATCTGAACCTAAGCAGTAGCTAAGCGGTAGGGACACTACCACTGCACCACAAGAACCCTTTCATTTCATTGTATTATTTATCCTTGCTTCCATTATAGCTTTTTTAAAATCCTGAAGTGTCATCATACACAACCAAACAGCTATTTTCCCAGCCATGGTGTTTTGTCATCCATTGTCCTCTACCAGTAAATCACTTTTGTTTCCAATTAATCTGTTTACACACAGAGCCCTTTGAGATCAATGCAAGCCAGTAAAGATAAGGGAGAGAGGGAGGGGGCAAAATGAAAATGGAGTTGGAAGGGGGGATAAACCAGTTCATCCCCCTATGGTGCTCACTTCTCTCCAAATACATCGAGAGGCTTCCATTGTATTAAACCAGGTTCAGAATCCAAATGTGGGATATGGGCATCCAAACATCTAGAGTGCAATTGACACCTGGATTTCTGAGAGAACGTGAGAATGGGCCAATTAACCTGTTTAACAAAATCAAGTGTCCATGAGAAACATCCAGTGCGGTGGAATTGACTTTTTTGTTTGACATTATGTATCTTGGCAACTTGGCATGAATGGAGAGAACTGTGTGGATACAGGGGTGGTGGTCCAATTAGAGTGTACAGAACAATTATACTTTACAATACCTGACCAACCTGCCATCTAGTGCGTACATGTCCCATGCTAGAAAGCTGTATTTGCAAAGGCCAACACAAAAGCCGTTTACAAAATGTTATGAGCTCTGTTGTCACCATCACCTGGAAGCTCAGTACACAATCCCTTTGTTTCAAGCACCTCTTTAATGCCAGTTAAACCAAAGATAAGTCAGTTCCAAAACCACAAAGCTCCACAATTGTTATCATAGTTTATATTTCTTCCCCCTTTTAAAGTTTCTTTCTCTTTTTGCAAACCGCAAAGCACTTTCCAAAATACTTTTGGGAAACAACAATATTTGTTCTGTATTGGTGAGTGTGTTTGCTGCTCAAAGGCTTTTAGAGTGCAGTTTTACTCAGTCATTGCAAAGAAAATTAAGGTGGTGGTGATGTTAATTTCTGAAGAAGGGTCCTGAAGAAGGATTACACCTGAAATATTGACTTCTCCATCTTCCTGATGCTGCCTGGCTTGCTGTGTTCTTCCAGCCTCCTGCTTGTCTATGTTAATTTCTATAGCCGATAAAGATTGTTGAGTGAGAAGCTATTCCAAACTGATATATTTTGTGCAACATCTTATCAGCCTGGTGTTTCCTTTGAAGTCTAACCTTTGAAGGTCATGCATTCAAATAGGAGCATCAAACTGGTCAGGGCATAGTGGTGTGCAGGGACATGATTTGATTTTTGATTTGATTTGATTTATTATTGTCACATGTACTGAGATGCAGTGAAAAGTTATAGGGTCATAGAGCACAGAAACAGACCCTTCAGTCCAATCAGTCCATGCCATCCATGATCCCAAACTAAACTAGTCCCACGTGCCTGTGCTTCACCCATATCCCTCCAAACATTTCTTAAATATGTATTTATCCAAAGGTCTTTTGAACATGATGATTGTACACACATTCACCACTTTCTCTCGCGGTTCATTTCACACACACATGAACTGTCTGTGTATAAAGCCCCCATGTCTTTTTAAAACTTTTCTCCTCCCACCTTAAATGTATGCCTCCCCAGACTTGAAATCCCCCACCGGAGGGAAAAGGTACCTGCTATTCATCTTATCCATGCCCCTCATGATTTTATAAACCTCTATAAGATCACCTTCTACACTCCAGTGAATAAACATCCCAGCCTATCCAGCCTTTCCTTATGATTCAAACCTTCCATTCCCACCAACATCCTGGTAAATCTCTTCAAAATCCTCCCCAGCTTAATAACATCCTTCCTATAACACAGAGATTGTATTGTATTGTATTCCAGACACATCATACCTTACATAATTACAACAAGGTAATAGAACAGAATATAGTGTTACAGTTACAGAGAAGATGCAGAGAAAGATCAACTCTAATATATGAAAGTCCGATCATAAATCTGATAACAGCAGGGAAGAAGCTGT
The DNA here is from genome assembly GCF_037043375.1 of Chiloscyllium plagiosum. Lineage (NCBI taxonomy): Eukaryota > Metazoa > Chordata > Chondrichthyes > Orectolobiformes > Hemiscylliidae > Chiloscyllium > Chiloscyllium plagiosum. The sequence goes on along the minus strand of NW_028270159.1, from coordinate 9,332,008 downwards.
TCTTGAATCTGTTTTGATGGATCCTATAGGTGGATTGACTGAATATTTTAAACCGTCTCTGTAATGGTGCACATATGGTGTCCTTAATCTGTGAAATGATGAAGTAAATTCCTGCTGTCAGGGCTCTCACTGGGACTAGTTCAAAAATAGAATAATATAAATAGATTAGCAGCTGAAATAATCCTCCTGTCATCACTCTGTGCCCTATTTCACTAAGCTGCCTTCTGAAATCGTACCCAAGGCTACACATTATCACCAACCTTTCAGAATAAAAAGACAAATTTAAAATGGCAAGCAGCTCTGGCAGCATCAATAGAGAGGGACACAGAGACAGGGTTTCATGTCAATGACCGTTCCTTGAGGGTTTATTAGCCAATCCACAGGCTCTGGTCCGGAAACAGCTCAGAGACGCCTGTTCTCTGCCCCCTCCCACTGCTACCCAGCTACCTACCTCTAGCTGCACCACCCCGCTGCTCCCCCACCCCAGGCCACATGGCCAAGGGGGTGTCTGGCATTAAAAAAGTAGTCACGAAGAGCAGTGTGGGAACCAAACAATGGGAACTGGACTCCTCCATGGAAATGTCAATGATGTGGCGATAAGGTTCAAAATCCCCTAAACATCAGAGATGCTGACCAGTAAAAAAGACCCCTTTGCTTCAAGAAAAAAAGGATGGCTTTCATTCCTATAGTGCCTCTCAGAAATCAAAGACATCAAAGTTAGTTTGCAGGACAGCAAGAGGCCACTCAGCCCATCTGGCCAATGCCAGCATTAATGCTTCCACCCAGCTAATTTGTCTGATCCCAACAATATGTGCTTCTGGTCCTTTCTCACGCGTGTGACTTATCAAGGTCTCTCGAAATGCCTCCATCCCTTTCGCCTGTGGGAACTAGTTCCACCTTATCCCCACTATCAGTGTCCCGAATTCCTGACTGAATCTATTCATGGCTGTTATACGTTTATATCCCCAAGTCTGGCCTCCCCCAGCGTTGGAAACATAATCTCAACATTAACCCTATCGTAATGTAAAGTCTTCTATTGGGTCACCCCTCAGTCTCAATAAAAGCCCCAATCCATTCAGTCTTTGATGATAATTTGAGAGCCTCTCAGTTCTGGGATCATCCTTGTCATTCAGTTTTGCACTTTACCCTGTGTCCCTGTAATATTACATGGAGATCCGAAGTGGTCACAATATTCCAAGAGTGGTCTGACCAACGTTCAGCACCTTTTTGGTGTAACTCCTTCGAATCCTGTCCCTCTCTTTGTCCAGCTGGGTAGTGTTCAAGACAGAGGTAGTGGTTTCAAATCACACTCCAGAGGACTGAGTGTGATGCCCTGGTGACGGAGTGCCACACTGTCAGAGAGGTTGTCTTCTGGGTGAATTGACAAGCCAGGACCCTGTCTGAATTCTGGATGTAAAAGATCCTGTGACAGTAAGAGGGGCAGGGGAATTCACCTGGTGTTCTGACTGTTGTGGGTAAATCACCACAAGCTACCTTTAATTCAGTATTTACTAAGAAATCTCACAATTAAGTACTGAAACGCTGATTTTAACTTTACTGCATGTAGCAACCAAAGTAAGATCCCTCAAGTAAACAAGTTAAGTCTATTTGGCTATTACCCGATTAACAATGGAATTTAGCTACAATTCCAATTTGAGGGGAGGTGATGGCTGAGTGGCATTATCACGAGACTATCAATCCAGAGACCCAGGTAATGTCCCAGGGACCTGGGTTCAAAACCCACCAGGCCACAGGGTGGAATGAATTCAGTAACAATCTGGAATGAAGAGTCTAATGATGACCTTGAGTAAATTGTCAGCAAAGCCCAGCTGGTTTACTAATGACCTGCAGGGAAGGAAATCTGCTATCCTTACCTGGTCTGGCCTATGTGTAACTCCAATGCGGTTGACTCTTAAAGTGCAATTAGTGATGAGCAGTAAATGCTGACCTAACTGTCATCCCATGACTGAATTAAAAAACAACAGTCTGTCTCTGGAATTATCCAAGGTTCAATCCTTGTGCAATATTATTAGAGTCATAGAGACGTACAGCACGGAAACAGACCCTTCAGTCCAACTCATCCATGCAGACCAGATATCCTAAATTAACCTAGTCAGCACTTGGCCCATATCCCTCTAAACCCTTCCTATTCATATACCCATCCAGATGCCTTTTATATGCTTAATTGTACCAGCCTCCACCACTTCCTCTGGCAGCTCATTCCATACACGTACCATCCTCTGTGTGAAAAAGTTGACCCTTGGGTCCTTTTAAATCTTTCCCCTCTCACCTGAAATCTATGCCCTCTAGTTTTGGAGCCTCTACCCTGGGGAAAAGACTTTGACTATTCACTCTGTCCACATCCCTCATGATTTTATAAACCTCTATAAGGTCACCCCTCAGCCTCTGATGCTCCGGGGAAAATAACCCCTGTCTATTCAGTCTCTCCCTACAGTTCAAACCCACCAACCCTGGCAACATCTTTGTAAATATTTTCTGAACCCTTTCAAATTTCACACCATCTTTTCTACAGCAGGGAGACCAGAATTGAACATAGTATTCCAAAGGTGGCCTAACCAATGTCCTGTTTTTCAAAACTCTGCTGTTGCGGTGGCACAGTAGCTCAGTGGTTAGACCCCGCTGCCTCACAGCAACAGCAACCTGGGTTCAAGTCCAGCCTCAGGCGACTGTCTGTGTGGAGTTTGCACATTCTCCTCGTGTCTGCATGGGTTTCCTCCCACAGTCCAAAAATGTGCAGCTTAGGTGGATTGGCCATGCTAGATTGCTCACAGTATCCAGGGATGTGTAGGTTAGGTGCATTAGCCATGGGAAATGCAGGATTATTGGGAAGGGAGATGTATCTGGGTGGGATGCTCTTCAGAGAGTCAGCATGGACTCATTGGGCTGAATGGCCTGTTTCCATACTGTAGGGATTCTCCGAAGGGTTCTTGTGTTGGATTGTACAGATCTTCATCCTTCAGATCTATGGGGTGACATTATTGATAATCCTTCAGATTCTTTGATCCAGAATATTGATTACTCTTTTGGAGTCCTTGAGTCAGCAGCTTGTTTCTTCAGCAGAAGTATTTTCTTTGTTCCTTTTACACTTGGTGTTAGCTGTCTGTTTGAAGACACAGCTTTCCTGTGATTAACTCCTTAATTTTTTCTGGAGGGTAATTATTTGCCCTTGTGACATAAAGCTACCGGTTATCAAGCAAATGTCAAAATAGTTTGCTTGGTGTCACCTTGATTCTTTTCCCAGGTCTAGCTAGTCACTGTCAATCCCCAATACAGTGACTTGCCTTTGTCCCTTTGCAATTTATTCTGTACAGAGTTATTGTTGATCCCTTCATATGTAACCGTTTATCTTTGTTAATCCTTTCAATTGATGAACAGTTATTAAAGTTCTGAAGTTTATAATATCACTTTTTTAAAAATTTGGGGGATGAGGGTGTCGCTGACCAGGCCAGCATTTATTGCCCATCCCTAATTGCCAGGGGACATCAAAGAGTCAATCACATTGCTGTGGGTCTGGAGTCACCTGTAAGGATGAACCAGATGGGCTTTTACAACAATCAACAACAGATTCATGGCCATCATTAGATTCTTAATTCCAGACATTTATTGAATTCAAATTCCACCATCTGATGTGGCAGGATTCAGACCCAAGTGCCCAAAATTTTATCTGGGTTTCTGAATTAATAGTCCAGTGATAATACCAGTAGGTCATTGCCTCACTTCGGCCAATATTTATCCCTCATGTAACATCATTTAATCAGTTATAGAGTCATAGAGTCATAGAGATGTACAGCATGGAAACAGGCCCTTCGGTCCAACCTGTCCATGCCGACCAGATATCCCAACCCAATCTAGTCCCACCTGCCAGCACCTGGCCCATATCCCTCCAGTTGCCTGATCATTAGAGAATTTTACAGTATAGAAGGAGGCCATTTGACCCAAAAGACCTACCCAGCTAGTCCCACTCTCCAGCCCTATCTCTGTCATCCTCGAAGTTAATGACTTTCAAATACGTAAGGTATTATTCTGTTGATATGGGTGGGAGCCTGCTCTGTGCAAACTGCATTTCCTTCGTGTCAACAGTGACTCTGGGGGTGGGTGAGGAACTTCAGTCATGAGGATAGATTGAAGACACCGGGACTGTTGTTTTTGGAGAGAAGGCAGCTGAGAGGAGGTCAGACAGAGGTTTTCAAAATGATGAATTTTCAAAATTCCTCTGGGGAGAGTAAACAGGGAGAAATTATTCCTGCTCATAAAAGGATCAGTAACGAGTGGGCATAGATTTAAAGTGATTTGCAGAAAGAGCAAATGCAAGGTGAGAAGATTTTTATTGACACGGTGAAGAATGAGGCTGTTTGGAAATGTAGTCGAAGAAGATTCACCTGGGGCATCCAAGAGGGGCATTGGGTTAGGATTAGGGTTAGATAGAAATAATGTGCATGGGCACAGGAGCAAGCAAGAGACTCACACAAGGTCCACTCAAAGAGCTTGTACATGATGGGCTGAATGGCCTTGTTCTCCACTGTAACAATTTTGTGATTCATTGGCTGCAATGTGCTTTGTGTCCACCTGGTAATGAAAAGCGTTCTGGCAATGCAAGTGTTCTTTTTCACAAGACTCGGGGAATCTCTCAAAGAGGGGACGGCCTCACTTCTGCGTGTCTGCAAACTTTCCCCTGAAACCATACAAATCAGGGGTTACATTTAGAAAGGGGTGTTCTATCCAAGATGGCGGTGGGATAGCAGGGCTGCTTGTTGTCTTAGGCCCAGGGCTCATCCACTCCCATCCATTTCCTTTCTCTTTTTCTCCATTTACTTCTGCACTTATTCTTTCGTTTCTCTTTTCTTTGGCGGATTAGTCGGTGGGATTGGGGCAGCAGTGAGATTGGGGCCTTGAGTGGTAATGATGGCAGCCCTCCCCAGCAGTCAGAGATGGTAGTGGATCTGGCACCTCCTGGTGATTGGAGCCAAGAATGTCCTTGTTCAGGGGCAGCAACGGAGTTCTCCAGCGATCGGATGTAGCGGCAGCTGAATCTTCAAGATGGCAGCTTCTCAGATCAGGGTGGTCCTGAGTGGGAGTCTTGGTGCAGGAGTCTGGCCTGACAGTAGTGGCAGGGGCTCCTGGTTGTCGTAGGCCCAGTGCAAGGATTTCTGGTTGTAGTAGGCTTAGAGCAGGGACCCTTGGTTGCAGCAGGCCCAGAGCTGGGACTCTTGGTTGCAGTAGGCTCAGAGTGGTGACCCCTGGTTGCAGTGGTCCCAGAGCTGGGACTCCTGGTTGCGAGTGGGCCTAGAGCAGGGACTCCTGGTTGCAGTGGGCCCAGAGCAGGGACGCCTGTTTGCAGTGGGCCCAGAGCAGGGACTCCATTTTGCAGTGGGCCCAGAGCAGGGACTCCTGGTTGCAGTAGGCCCAGAGTGGGGACTCCTGGTTGCAGAGGGCCCAGAGCAGGGACTCCTTTTTGCAGTGGGCCCAGAGCAGGGACTCCTGGTTGCAGTAGGCTCGGAGTGGGGACTCCTGGTTGCAGTGGGCCCAGAGCTGGGACTCCTGTTTGCAGTTGGCCCAGAGCAGGGACTCCTGTTTGCAGTGGGCCCAGAGCAGGGACTCCTGTTTGCAATGGGCCCAGAGCGGGGACTCATGTTTGCAGTGGGCCCAGAGCAGGGACTCCTGGTTGCAGTAGGCTCGGAGTGGGGACCCCTGGTTGCAGTGAGCCCAGAGCAGGGACTCCTTTTTGCAGTGGGCCCAGAGTGGGGACTCCTGGTTGCAGTAGGCCCAGAGTGGGGACTCCTGGTTGCAGTGGGCCCAGAGCTGGGACTCCTGTTTGCAGTGGGCCCAGAGCTGGGACTCCTTTTTGCAGTGGGCCCATAGCGGGGACTCCTGTTTGCAGTGGGCCCAGAGCGGGGACTCATGTTTGCAGTGGGCCCAGAGCAGGGACTCCTGGTTGCAGTAGGCTCGGAGTGGGGACCCCTGGTTGCAGTGGGCCCAGAGCAGGGACTCCTTTTTGCAGTGGGCCCAGAGCAGGGACTCCTGGTTGCAGTAGGCCCAGAGTGGGGACTCCTGGTTGCAGTGGGCCCAGAGCAGGGACTCCTTTTTGCAGTGGGCCCAGAGCAGGGACTCCTGGTTGCAGTAGGCTCGGAGTGGGGACCCCTGGTTGCAGTGGTCCCAGAGCTGGGACTCCTGTTTGCAGTTGGCCCAGAGCAGGGACTCCTGTTTGCAGTGGGCTCAGAGCAGGGACTCCTTTTTGCAGTGGGACCAGAGCGGGGACTCCTGTTTGCAGTGGGCACAGAGCGGGGACTCATGTTTGCAGTGGGCCCAGAGCAGGGACTCCTGGTTGCAGTAGGCTCGGAGTGGAGACCCCTGGTTGCAGTGGGCCCAGAGCGGGGACTCCTGTTTGCAGTGGGCCCAGAGCGGGGACTCCTGTTTGCAGTGGGCCCAGAGCGGGGACCCCTGGTTGCAGTGGGCCCAGAGCGGGGACCCCTGGTTGCAGTGGGCCCAGAGTGGGGACCCCTGGTTGCAGTGGGCCCAGAGTAGGGACTCCTGGTTGCAGTGGGCCCAGAGCGGGGACCCATGTTTGCAGTGGGCCCAGAGTAGGGACTCCTGGTTGCAGTGGGCCCAGAGTAGGGACTCCTGGTTGCAGTGGGCCCAGAGTAGGGACTCCTGGTTGCAGTGGGCCCAGAGCAGGGACTCCTTTTTGCAGTGGGCCCAGAGCAGGGACTCCTGGTTGCAGTAGGCTCGGAGTGGGGACTCCTGGTTGCAGTGGGCCCAGAGCTGGGACTCCTGTTTGCAGTTGGCCCAGAGCAGGGACTCCTGTTTGCAGTGGGCCCAGAGCAGGGACTCCTGTTTGCAATGGGCCCAGAGCGGGGACTCATGTTTGCAGTGGGCCCAGAGCAGGGACTCCTGGTTGCAGTAGGCTCGGAGTGGTGACCCCTGGTTGCAGTGAGCCCAGAGCAGGGACGCCTTTTTGCAGTGGGCCCAGAGTGGGGACTCCTGGTTGCAGTAGGCCCAGAGTGGGGACTCCTGGTTGCAGTGGGCCCAGAGCTGGGACTCCTGTTTGCAGTGGGCCCAGAGCTGGGACTCCTTTTTGCAGTGGGCCCATAGCGGGGACTCCTGTTTGCAGTGGGCCCAGAGCGGGGACTCATGATTGCAGTGGGCCCAGAGCAGGGACTCCTGGTTGCAGTAGGCTCGGAGTGGGGACCCCTGGTTGCAGTGGGCCCAGAGCAGGGACTCCTTTTTGCAGTGGGCCCAGAGCAGGGACTCCTGGTTGCAGTAGGCCCAGAGTGGGGACTCCTGGTTGCAGTGGGCCCAGAGCAGGGACTCCTTTTTGCAGTGGGCCCAGAGCACGGACTCCTGGTTGCAGTGGGCTTGGAGTGGGGACCCCTGGTTGCAGTGGTCCCAGAGCTGGGACTCCTTTTTGCAGTGGGCCCAGAGCAGGGACTCCTGGTTGCAGTAGGCCCAGAGTGGGGACTCCTGGTTGCAGTGGGCCCAGAGCAGGGACTCCTTTTTGCAGTGAGCCCAGAGCACGGACTCCTGGTTGCAGTGGGCTTGGAGTGGGGACCCCTGGTTGCAGTGGTCCCAGAGCTGGGACTCCTGTTTGCAGTTGGCCCAGAGCAGGGACTCCTGTTTGCAGTGGGCTCAGAGCAGGGACTCCTTTTTGCAGTGGGACCAGAGCGGGGACTCCTGTTTGCAGTAGGCTCGGAGTGGAGACCCCTGGTTGCAGTGGGCCGAGAGCGGGAACTCCTGTTTGCAGTGGGCCCAGAGCGGGGACTCCTGGTTGCAGTGGGCCCAGAGCGGGGACCCCTGGTTGCAGTGGGCCCAGAGCGGGGACCCCTGGTTGCAGTGGGCCCAGAGTGGGGACCCCTGGTTGCAGTGGGCCCAGAGTAGGGACCCCTGGTTGCAGTGGGCCCAGAGTAGGGACTCCTGGTTGCAGTGGGCCCAGAGCGGGGACCCATGTTTGCAGTGGGCCCAGAGTAGGGACTCCTGGTTGCAGTGGGCCCAGAGTAGGGACTCCTGGTTGCAGTGGGCCCAGAGTAGGGACTCCTGGTTGCAGTGGGCCCAGAGCAGGGACTCCTGTTGCAGTGGGCCCAGAGCAGGGACCCCTGTTTGCAGTGGGCCCAGAGCGGGGACCCCTGTTTGCAGTGGGCCCAGAGCGGGGACCCCTGTTTGCAGTGGGCCCAGAGTAGGGACCCCTGTTTGCAGTGGGCCCAGAGCGGGGACCCCTGTTTGCAGTGGGCCCAGAGTAGGGACCCCTGTTTGCAGTGGGCCCAGAGCGGGGACCCCTGTTTGCAGTGGGCCCAGAGCGGGAACCCCTGGTTGCAGTGGGCCGAGAGCAGAGACTCCTAGTTGCAGTGGGCCCAGAGCAGAGACTCCTAGTTGCAGTGGGCCCAGAGCAGGGACTCCTGGTTGCAGTGGGCCCAGAGCAGGGACTCCTGGTTATCAGCAAGGCCCAGGTGGCAGTGAAACTGGAGACGTCTGGTTGCAGGGTAAGTGTGAGTTCAGCACAGGGTGGGTCCAGTCACAAAGAGATGGCACCTAAAGACTGGGTCCATGTATATGGCGGTGAGGTGGTGGAGGAGGGGTGGCAGCACAGGACTCATGGTGAGGACAATGGAACAAATTTAGACTCTCCTTTGGTTATATCCTTTTACCCATTTTATTTTTAAACTATTCAAAATGGTGCTGGATTGTGGCAATAATTGAAGTTTTTCTCTGTATTTTACCGTGTTATTTACTGTAAGATACAAATGACAATCAATCATTTCATTCATTCATCCATCTTGTTACTTTCCACAATAACTGAGGAGGCTTTTTTACCTCTGTGTGACCTGAGTCTGTAGAAAAGGTTACGCTCAAATATTTAGACTTCACAGAGTCTTTTATTGTCTCTGTGTGTGTGAGAGACTGTGTCTGTGTGTGTGTACCTTTGTAACCTTTGCCTCCAAAATGTAGCAATTCACCAAGTCTTGCTAAATTCTGGTGCTATCTGACTTGGTCCTAATCAGTTTGGTAATAAATCTATTGGGCTTCTGTACCAATGTGCAATGTGCAAACACTGTTGAAAGTGTTTGGTGTCCCATGGAATTTTCCCCGGTGTGTTTATCCCCCGAACAACCCTCATGAGACTGGGCTGTTTCTTGTTTTAATTCCTGCCTCATGATCCAGTTCAGGCACACTGCGACCAATCACTTCATCAAATTAACATGCTTTGCCAGGATTGTGTGCACAGTCAGTACGCTGGGCTTTGCAAAGATGATCCCAGGAGAGTGAGTGGATGGGGAGGGTTGAGATTCTGAAAGGGATTCTTAGGAAGACAGCGAAGATTTATCCACCCCACAAGAGAGGCTGAAACAGAGAGCCATGAACAAAAGACAGTCCCAGCGAATCCGTACAGCAATTCAGGAGAAAGCTCTTGACCAAAGATCTTTGTGAGCGTGAAACCCACTACCATGAGGAGAGGCTAAGGTGAAGGACTGAAGGAGAAGCCACACAATGGAATAGAAGGAGATGGTGATGGGCTGAAGGGGAAAAAGGGACAGTAGGAGACACCGACGAAGCAGAAACACTGTGTTGTGTGTTTGTAGAAGTATGTTCGACTGTCAATCTAAGAGTCAGATCACATGACATGTCTGCCATTTTGGAGGGAAACAGCTCAGTCTCACCTTGGTACCATGTCGAGTGAACAACTCATATAATAAAGCTCCCACTGCTGTTAAACTCTTTGGCCTCTTCCTCAGTTTTATTCTTGTGTTACATTTCAATCAGGAAGGCTGATGTGTTTAACAGCAGCAGGAGTTTTATTATAGAGGGGATTAAGGTTAGACTGAGCTGCTTCCCTCCAAAATGGCAGACTTGTAACGTGATCCGACTCTTAAAATGACAGTCCAACGTACCTCATAAATACACAACAATTAGCAGTATCCTGTTGGGCCGAATGGCCTGGTCATGAGGTGTTGATGGTGTAGTGGTAATGTCACTGGGCTAGTCATCCAGAAACATGTGCTAATACCCTGGGTTTGAATCCAACCATAGTAGGTGGTGAAGTTTGAATTGAATAAGTCATGTCTGATCTAACAGCAACTGTTGTTATAAAACCCCATCCAGTCCATTAATGTTCTTCAGGGAGGGAAATCTGCCATCTTTACCTTGTCTGGCCGATATGTGACTCCAGACCCACAACAATGTGGTAGACTCATAACTTCCCTCTAGGCAATATGTTGATTTGATTTATTATTATCACATACCAATATACAGCGAAATGTACCCAGGCAAAACACAAGTACAGCAGGGTAATGGAACAGAACGCAGAACATAGTGTTACAGCCATAGAGTGCTGGCCTAATCAGTGACACCCATATCCTATGAATGATTTCAAAGAAAAACCCTTTGTATTTCAATGTAAAGCCAAATTTAACAATTCTCCCAGTAAAAGAAACGCAAATGGTAAATAGGAGTGGGCATATAATCACTCCCGAGGTGATTTAATAGGTAAATGTAGACAAGCATGAGGCTGGGGGAACACAGCAAGACAGGGCAGCATCAGGAGGGAGAGCGACACAGCAAGGCAAGTAGCATCAGGAGGGAGAGGGACACAGCAAGGCAGGCAGCATCAGGATGGAGAGGGATACAGCAAGACAGGCAGCATCAGGAGGGAGAGCGACACAGCAAGGCAAGCAGCATCAGGAGGGAGAGAGACACAGCAAGGCAGGCAGCATCAGGATGGAGAGGGATACAGCAAGACAGGCAGCATCAGGAGGGAGAGGAACACAGCAAGGCAGGCAGTGTCAAGAGGGAGGGGAACACAGCAAGGCAGGCAGCATCAGGAGGGAGAGGGACACAGCAAGGTAGGCAGCATCAGGAGGGAGAAGGACACAGCAAGGCAGGCAGCATCAGGAGGGAGGGGAACACAGCACGGCAGGCAGCATCAGGAGGGAGAGGGATACAGCAAGGCAGGCAGCATCAGGAGGGAGAGGGACACAGCAAGGCAGGCAGCATCACGAGGGAGAGGGCCACAGCAAGGCAGACAGCATCAGGAGGAAGGGGAACACAGCAAGGCAGGCAGCATCAGGAGGGAGGGGAACACAGCAAGGCAGACAGCATCAGGAGGGAGAGGGCAACAGCAAGGCAGGCAGTATCAGGAGGGAGAGGGACACAGCAAGGCAGGCAGCATCAGGAGGGAGAGGGACACAGCAAGGCAGGCAGCATCAGGAGGGAGAAGAACACAGCAAGGCAGGCAGCATCAGGAGGCTGGGAGAACACAGCAAGGCAGGCAGCATCAGGAGGGAGAGGGACACAGCAAGGCAGGCAGTATCAGGAGGGAGAGGGACACAGCAAGGCAGGCAGCATCAGGAGGGAGAAGGACACAGCAAGGCAGGCAGCATCAGGAGGGAGGGGAACACAGCAAGGCAGGCAGCATCAGGAGGGAGAGGGACACAGCAAGGCAGGCAGCATCAGGAGGGAGAGGAACACAGCAAGGCAGGCAGCATCAGGAGGGAGAGGGACACAGCAAGGCAGGCAGCATCAGGAGGGAGAAGGACACAGCAAGGCAGGCAGCATCAGGAGGGAGAGGGACACAGCAAGGCAGGCAGCATCAGGAGGGAGAGGGACACAGCAAGGCAGGCAGCATCAGGAGGGAGAGGGACACAGCAAGGCAGGCAGCATCACGAGGGAGGGTCACAGCAAGGCAGACAGCATCAGGAGGGAGGGGAACGCAGCAAGGCAGGCAGCATCAGGAGGGAGAGGGACACAGCAAGGCAGGCAGCATCAGGAGGGAGAGGAACACAGCAAGGCAGGCAGCATCAGGAGGGAGAGGGACACAGCAAGGCAGGCAGCATCAGGAGGGAGAAGGACACAGCAAGGCAGGCAGCATCAGGAGGGAGAGGGACACAGCAAGGCAGGCAGCATCAGGAGGGAGAGGGATACAGCAAGGCAGGCAGCATCAGGAGGGAGAGGGATACAGCAAGGCAGGCAGCATCAGGAGGGAGAGGGATACAGCAAGGCAGGCAGCATCAGGAGGGAGGGGAACACAGCAAGGCAGGCAGCATCAGGAGGGAGGGGAACACAGCAAGGCAGGCAGCATCAGGAGGGAGAGGGATACAGCAAGGCAGGCAGCATCAGGAGGGAGAGGGATACAGCAAGGCAGGCAGCATCAGGAGGGAGAGGGACACAGCAAGGCAGGCAGCATCAGGAGGCTGGGGGAACACAGCAAGGCAGGCAGCATTAGGAGGGAGAAGGACCCAGCAAGGCAGGCAGCATCAGGAGGGAGGGGAACACAGCAAGGCAGGCAGCATCAGGAGGGAGGGAACACAGCAAGGCAGGCAGCATCAGGAGGGAGAGGGACACAGCAAGGCAGGCAGCATCAGGAGGGAGAGGAACACAGCAAGGCAGGCAGCATCAGGAGGGAGAGGGACACAGCAAGGCAGGCAGCATCAGGAGGGAGAGGAACACAGCAAGGCAGGCAGCATCAGGAGGGAGAGGGACACAGCAAGGCAGGCAGCATCAGGAGGGAGAGGAACACAGCAAGGCAGGCAGCATCAGGAGGGAGAGGGACACAGCAAGGCAGGCAGCATCAGGAGGGAGAGGAACACAGCAAGGCAGGCAGCATCAGGAGGGAGAGGGACACAGCAAGGCAGGCAGCATCAGGAGGTAGAGGGAACACAGCAAGGCAGGCAGCATCAGGACGGAGGGAACACAGCAAGGCAGGCAGCATCAGGAGGGAGAGGAACACAGCAAGGCAGGCAGCATCAGGAGGGAGAAGGACACAGCAAGGCAGGCAGCATTAGGAGGGAGAGGGACACAGCAAGGCAGGCAGCATCAGGAGGGAGGGAACACAGCAAGGCAGGCAGCATCAGGAGGGAGGGAACACAGCAAGGCAGGCAGCATCAGGAGGGAGAAGGACACAGCAAGGCAGGCAGCATTAGGAGGGAGAAGGACACAGCAAGGCAGGCAGCATCAGGAGGGAGAGGGACACAGCAAGGCAGGCAGCATCAGGAGGGAGAGGGCAACAGCAAGGCAGGCAGTATCAGGAGGGAGAGGGACACAGCAAGGCAGGCAGCATCAGGAGGGAGAAGAACACAGCAAGGCAGGCAGCATCAGGAGGCTGGGAGAACACAGCAAGGCAGGCTGCATCAGGAGGGAGAGGGACACAGCAAGGCAGGCAGCATCAGGAGGGAGAGGGACACAGCAAGGCAGGCAGCATCAGGAGGGAGAGGGAACACAGCAAGGCAGGCAGCATCAGGAGGGAGAAGGACACAGCAAGGCAGGCAGCATCAGGAGGGAGAAGGACACAGCAAGGCAGGCAGCATCAGGAGGGAGAGGGACACAGCAAGGCAGGCAGCATCAGGAGGGAGAGGGAACACAGCAAGGCAGGCAGCATCAGGACGGAGGGAACACAGCAAGGCAGGCAGCATCAGGAGGGAGAGGAACACAGCAAGGCAGGCAGCATCAGGAGGGAGAAGGACACAGCAAGGCAGGCAGCATTAGGAGGGAGAGGGACACAGCAAGGCAGGCAGCATCAGGAGGGAGGGAACACAGCAAGGCAGGCAGCATCAGGAGGGAGGGAACACAGCAAGGCAGGCAGCATCAGGAGGGAGAAGGACACAGCAAGGCAGGCAGCATTAGGAGGGAGAAGGACACAGCAAGGCAGGCAGCATCAGGAGGGAGAGGGACACAGCAAGGCAGGCAGCATCAGGAGGGAGAGGGCAACAGCAAGGCAGGCAGTATCAGGAGGGAGAGGGACACAGCAAGGCAGGCAGCATCAGGAGGGAGAGGGACACAGCAAGGCAGGCAGCATCAGGAGGGAGAAGAACACAGCAAGGCAGGCAGCATCAGGAGGCTGGGAGAACACAGCAAGGCAGGCTGCATCAGGAGGGAGAGGGACACAGCAAGGCAGGCAGCATCAGGAGGGAGAGGGACACAGCAAGGCAGGCAGCATCAGGAGGGAGAGGGAACACAGCAAGGCAGGCAGCATCAGGAGGGAGGGAACACAGCAAGGCAGGCAGCATCAGGAGGGAGAAGGACACAGCAAGGCAGGCAGCATTAGGAGGGAGATGGACACAGCAAGGCAGGCAGCATCAGGAGGGAGAGGGACACAGCAAGGCAGGCAGCATCAGGAGGGAGAGGGAACACAGCAAGGCAGGCAGCATCAGGACGGAGGGAACACAGCAAGGCAGGCAGCATCACGAGGGAGAGGAACACAGCAAGGCAGGCAGCATCAGGAGGGAGAAGGACACAGCAAGGCAGGCAGCATTAGGAGGGAGAGGGACACAGCAAGGCAGGCAGCATCAGGAGGGAGGGAACACAGCAAGGCAGGCAGCATCAGGAGGTAGAGGGAACACAGCAAGGCAAGCCGCATCAGGAGGGAGGGAACACAGCAAGGCAGGCAGCATCAGGAGGGAGAGGGTCACAGCAAGGCAGGCAGCATCAGGAGGGAGAGGGTCACAGCAAGGCAGGCCACATCAGGAGGTGGAGAAGTCAATATTTTGGGTATAAGCCTCCTTCCGTACTGGGTGGTGGGGGTAAGCGGCGTGGGTAGGGAGAGGGAGCGGTTGGGAGGGAGTTGGGGATGTGGGAGGGAGGTTATTTGAAATTGGAGAACTCAATGTTGAGATCCTCTGGGCTGTCGGCTGCCCAGGCGGAAGATAAGTTGGTGTTCCTCCAATTTGCAGTTTGGTTCATTGTGGCGATGGTGGAGGCCAAGGATGGTCATGTTGGAAAGGGAGTGGGAAGGGGAATTGAAATGGGTGGTGACCGGGAGGTCAGGCTGACTCTTACGGGCCCAGTTACCAATTGGAGCAGCCCCAACTCCATTCCCAGACCCTTCCCTTCCCTTCTATTCCTCTGACTGACCTTTCCTTCCAGCCACCAACCGGATCCATTCCTCCCATTGACCAACCAGGTTATACCCTCTACCTGTGTTCACCTATCACCATCTCACCACTCCACCCCTCACCCCACCCCATAACCCTCCCCATCCATCCCTCCACCCTCCCCCTTTATCTGCAGCTCCCCCCACACACATCCCACATTGACTTCTCCACCTCCTGATGCTGCCTGGCTTGCTGTGTTCTCCCAGCCTCCTGCCTGTCTACTTTTGATTCCAGTATCTGCAGTTTTATTGTCTCTCAGTAAGTGAATGAGTTGCCGGAAGCAGTGGCAGAGTGTTGTAGAAATATAAGCAGTCAATCTGTTTGGTCTGGCCTAACATCTCTCAGACACACACACCAATCAACCCCACTGCCCTGTGGCTGACCACTTCAACTCCCCCTCCCACTCCCACAGGGACATGAAAGTCCTGGGTCTCCTCCACTGCCAAGTCCCAGCCAACCAACACCTGGAGGAAGAATGCTTCATCTTCTGCCTTGAGACCCTCCAACCCCACAGCATCAACGTGGATCTCACCAGTTTCCTCATCTCCCCTCCCACCACCTCATTTCCAGATCCAACCCTCCAATTCAGCACCACCCTCTTGAACTGTCCCACCTGACCATCGTTTTCCCACTTATCCACTCCAACCTTCCCTCCAACCTGTCACCATCACCCCCCACCTGCATCTACCTATCGCCTTCCCACTTATCTTCCCCAGCCCCTCCCCCACATTCCTGATGAAGGGCTTATGCCTGAAACGCCGACTCTCCTGCTCCTTGGATGCTGCCTGACCTGCTGTGCTTTTCCAGGACCATACTTTTCGACTCCATGTGACTCCAGCCTGCCCTGTGGGTAATGGATGCTGAGTGACATCCACATCCCATGAAAGAGGAAATGAAAACCTCATACTCAAAATCTCTGATGGTTGCTCCACAGTTGGGTTCATTTACAATGGACATCAGATGGCTAGCCAGGAGGATGGGAGTAGCTGAGCAAACAAATGCAGAAGCATCTCAAAGAGGTTTTGTATCAGACAGTTCCACACTAAAAAGGTAAAAACAGTGACTGCAGATGCTGGAAACCAGATTCTGGATTAGTGGTGCTGGAAGAGCACAGCAGTTCAGGCAGCATCCAAGGAGCAGTAAAATCGACGTTTCGGGCAAAAGCCCTTTATTCCTGATGAAGGGCTTTTGCCCGAAACGTCAATTTCGCTGCTTCAGATGATCACCAGTTTGAGTCTCTGTTGCGTCTGAAGGCGTTATGTAAAACTGAGCATTGTCTTCCTCTCTCTGTACCAAAATACAGGAACCTGCAGTGATGGAGGTGGGATTAGTTTAGAATGACATCATGGTCAGCACAAGACGAGATGGGCCGAAGGGCCTGATCCTTTGCTGCACTGTTCTTTGTTCTGTCTGAGTTTCAGGAAGGAGGGCGACACTGCCATCTGGTGTATGATGGAGAGACAGCAGCTAATACAACAGCATCAATTTTAACACGAAGCTGAATACAGCCAATCTGTAATCAAGACAGAAAATTCCGGAAATACTCCTTGGTATTTAACCAGTAAAGAAGCCTTGATAGATTCACTGTTGGCTTGTTTAACAAGGGCCCTCTTGGGCTCAGTGGTAGTGTCTCTACCCACGGACCAGGAGGCCTGGGTTCAAGTCCTGCCTGCCTCAGAGGTGTGTAACAACATTACTGAACAGGTTAATTAACCATGATGTGTAGGTGCTAGTGCTGAATTGGGTGGGTGAGAACCTGATGGAGGGGCAGCATCTGAAAGCTTGTGATTTCAAATAAACCTGGTGTTGTGTGACACTGGAAGTTAATTAGCAGAACAATTTAAACATAAAGTGGCTTGATGTCTCACTGTATAAAAAACTTTATTCTCAAAGCTGTCACTTTTTCTGTAATAATAAAAAGAAACCTTGATTAATGTGCTCAGGTCTCTGCAGTTTGAACTCACATCCCTCTGACTCAGAGCCCCATCCAGTGAGCTAAGGGTGGATCTGTCAGTCACACTGACACCTGCTGGGTTTTACTGCTCTGCTGTAGGGTTGGGTCTCCCAGCCCCAGGTGACATGATCTGAGTGAAATGGGCTTGCTGTGAATTTCCCAGAACCATTGAATCCCTGCATTGTGGAAGCATTGTGGGCCCATCGAGTCCATACTGACCATCCAAAGAGCAGCACATCCAGACCCATCCCTTACCCTATCTCTGTAACCCTGCACTCCCCATGGCTAACCCATCTAGCCTGCACATCCCTGGACATTATGGGACAATTTAGCATGGCCAACTCCCCCGAACCTGCACATCTTTGGACTGTGGGAGGAAACTGGAGCAGACATGGGGAGAATGTACAAACCACACAGGCAGTTGTCCATGGCGCTGTGAGGCAGCTATGCTGCCCTCGAGAAACTTCAGTCCCTCTGGAAGTTTGAGCTGAGCAAGTATCGGCCTTACGTAAGCGACACAGCTCCCTGCAGTAATAGCTAACATCAAGTGTTCCTGGACAGAGGGGTTAACTTCTTCATCAGCTGCTCCCCACACAGTCTGTGGCTGATATGGGAAAGAGACATTCAGTAAATAGGAGAGAGAGAGAGCAAGAGAGAGGAATGCTTGGATAGGCAATCAGTTTTCCCTCACTAAACTCTCCTAAAACAAAGACCACACACTAAATTAACTGGGTGTTCTGTGGCTCTGGCAGTAACTAGGCCCTAGATGTAAACGTGTGTGTTTCATTGAATCTGATCATTAGTCTTCTTGAATATTAAATGTGGGCTGTTTAATTGTCTGGCTGCTGTCCGATGCTGCAGGAGCCTGTAGCCTGGCTCCGTGTGCCCAGTGATACACTCTGGAGTGTGACTGTCCTACTTTGACCAGCTGGGCTGGCCATCTGAGTACCCCGGGTTGTTCCATCCAGTCCAAAACTTAAGGACAGCCAAGAAAATGGAGGAGGCCTTTTGGCCCTTGTTTCAACACTCCCTGAGATCTGCGACACGGCGGCTCAGTGGTTAGCACTGCTGCCTCCCAGCACCAGGGACCCAGGTGCAATTCCAGCCTCCAGTAACTGTCTGTGTGGAGTTTGCACATTCTCCCCGTGTCTGTGGGGGTTTACTCTGGGTGCTCCCACAATCCAAAAGATGTGCAGGTTAAGTGAATTGGCCATACTATGTTGCCTGAAGTATTCAGGGATGTGTAGGTTAGGTGCATTACTCAGGGATGCACATGGAGTAATAGAGTATGACCTGCTGTGCTTTTCCAGCACCACTCTGATCTAAACTCTGGTTTCCAGCACCTGTAGTCTTCACTTTTACCTAGTTGATTTTAACCTTACTGCGAATCCTCTTGCAAGGATGCCTACCTTGGAGAAGTTCTCCTGATTTTAATTAAGTCCAGGTGAATGCATTTTGAGTTCAGACTAAGCCTTCTGAGTGGTTTTATGACCCAATTATCCTTTAAAACATGCAATATGGAGTCAATGTTATTTTTCAGTGCTGGCCAGCTTAAGATCACCTCAGTTATAGGGGATTAGGATCAATATCCAGCCTCCGATTCTCCTCCTGATGTGAACTAATGAGCAAAGGAAGTGATTCACCGCCGGAGGGAAGTGCTTGTTAGAAGCACAAGGCAAAACGAAACCAAGCTGGTCATAAAAAGGCACAGCCTCCTGACAAATGCCAGTGCCCACCAGCAGCTCCTCTTGAACAGACTCTTTTCAGTTTGAATTCATCCAAAATTCTTCAGCTTGATTCCTAATTCCCACTGAGTGTCCTTCACCACTCCCCATCTCCTGAGCCGCTCTCATTTCAGCTACACCTCTATTTTACAATCTCCTTCCTAGTGTTCAAATCTGTCCATGACCTCCCTCCTCCCTGTCTTTGTAACATTCTCCAGGTCAAAGGCCCCCTAAGGTCTTTGTAATCCTCCAATTCCAACTGGCCTATTTTGATTTTTTTTGCTTTTAGTGGTTATTGTAAGAGGAATAGTACATAGTCACACCTGCAATTAAACACGCTCAATGGCTTGGCCCCCACAGCCCTCTGCAGCAATGAGTTCCACAGATTCCCCACCCTCTGGCTGAAGAAATTCCTCCTCATCTCAGTTCTAAAGGATTGTCCCTCCATTCTGAGGCTGTGTCCTCTTGTGCTAGTGACAAACCCTTTGTCCCCGGGATCATTCTAGTGAACCTCCTCTGGACGGCCTCCAACACCAGCCCATCATCCTTGAATACGGGACCCAAAACTGCTCAAAATATTCCAAATGTGATCTGACCAGAACCTTATGCAGCCTCATGAGTACATCCCTGCTCTTGTATTCTTGCCCTCTTGAAATGATGCTAACATTGCATTTACCTTTCTGACTGCAAATTGAACCTGCATGTTTACCTGAAGGGAATCCTGAACGAGGACCAAATCCGTTGTGCTTCAGATTTCCGAAGCTTTCCCCCATTTAGAGAGCAATTTGAGATCAGCCCTGATCATATTAAGTGGCAGAGCAGAATTGAGGGGTTGAACTGTCTGATTCTGTTCCTAGTTTTCATGTTCTTATGTCTGGTTGATTCAAATATCTATACTTTAACATTGTTGAAAGAATAAATGGAAGCATTGAAAGACAGTTCAAGATAAAAAAGATTAAGCTGTGTCTTTTTGTTCAATTAAATCATTCACAAGGCTCCCTAACATTGAGAGATCCAAAAATGTAATCCAGAAAATGATTGGGTTACTTACAGGTGGTCCAATTGGTCCTGGAGGTCCAAGCTCTCCTGGAGGTCCAGGATGTCCCTGAGAGTCAAACAGAGAATAGGTAAGTCTGGGACTGAACTTGTCCTATTGTGATTCAACTTTCTAAAGCATTTAAAAAATAGTCCATGCTTCTATTCTTCCTTCTAAAATGCGTAACCTCCCATTTTCCCACATTCTATTCCATCTGACACTTCTTTGCTCACTCTCCCAGTCTGTCCAAGTCCTTCTGCAGCCTCAACGCTACCTGTCCCTCCACCTAGCTTTGTGCCATCTGCAAACTTAGCAACAATGCTCTCAGTTCCTTCATCAAAATTGTTACTGTATATGAAGAGTTGTGGTCCCAACACTGACATCAATGGAAATCCACAAGTGACCGCTGCCATTCTGAACGACCCTTACTCTCTGCCTTCTGCCAGTTGACCTAACACCAAGGGCTCGAATCTTACTTCGCAGCGTCCTGTGCAGTACTTTGTCAAAGGCCTTCTGGAAATCCAAATAGATCATGTCAACTGGCTCCCCTTTGTCTAATTTGCATGTTACCTCCTCAAAGAATTCAAACAGATTTGCTAGGCATGACTTCCCTTGACAAGACCATGCTGACTCAGCCTTACTTCCAAATACTCTGCTATCACATCCTTAATAATCAAGTCTCTATTCTTACTAATGACCAAGATCATGCTATCTGCCCTACAGATTCCTGTCTTCTGCCTCCCTCTCTTCTGTAACAGGGATGTTATTCCAGTCCATGGCCTTGTGAACAGTGGAGGTTGGGTCACTGAGTTCACTGAGGACTGAAGGCATTAGACTTTTGATAGACAGGGGAAGATAAGGGTTATGGAGTGGGTTGGAAATAAGAAAACAAAGTTGACACTATAACCAGATTAACCACAATATTATTGAACTGAAAAATGAGGAAAGATATCATTTCACTGGAGGCAGTTCAGAGATAATTCACTTTGGACAGCATGGTGGCTCATTGGTTAGCACTGCTGCCTTACCGCGCCAGAAACCAGGGTTCAATTCCAGCCTCGGGCGACTGTCTGTGTGGAGTTTGCACATTCTCCCCGTGTCTGCGTGGGTTTCCTCCGGGTGCTCCGGTTTCCTTCCACAGTCCAAAGATGTGCACGTTAGATGAATTGGCCATGCTAAATTGCCCACAGTGTTCAGGAATGTGTAGGTTAGATGCATTAGTCAGAGATAAATTAGATTTTAGATTAGATTAGATTCCCTACAGTGTGGAAACAAGCCCGTTGGCCCAACAAGTCCACACCAACCCTCCGAAGAGGAACCCACCCAGACCCCTTTCCCTCTGATAAATGCACCTAACACTATGGGCAATTTAGCCAGGCCAATTCACCTAACCTGCACATCTTTGGAGTGTGGGAGGAAACCGGAGCACCCGGAGGAAACCCACGCAGACACGGGGAGAATGTGCAAACTCCTCACAGACAGTCGCCCGAGTCCCTGGTGCTGTGAGGCAGCAGTGTTAACCACTGAGCCACTGTATAAATGTAGAGTAATCGGGTAGGGGAATGGGTTTAGGTGGGTTACTGTACAGAGGGTCGGTGTGGACTTGTTGGGCCAAATGGCATGTTTCCACACTGTTGGGGGTTCTGTGATTCACTAATTAATCCCTGGTACGGATTGTCTTATGAGCAAAGGCTAAACAGGTTGGATGTCTATTCACTGGAGTTTAGAAAAATGACAGGAGATCTCATTGAAACATAACAGATTCTGAAATGGTCAATGCTGAGAGGATGTTTCTCCCTCATGAGAGAGTCTAGGACCAGACTGCATCATCTCAGAATAAAGGAACACTAATTTCAGGCAGAGGAATTCTGTGTCTTTGGAACTCCTTGCCACAGAGAGCTGAGTGGGGGCAGGGTCCTTGTGTATATTTAAGGCTGAGACAGATTCTTGATCAGTCGGGGAATCGAGGGGTACAGGGAAAGGGCAGGAAAATGGACGTGAGGAACGTTGGATCAGCCACGATCCTATTGAATGGTGGAGCAGGCTTGAGGGGCTGAATGGCCTCCTCCTGTTCTTATTTCTTACTGTCCTGATGGCCTTTTCTATCAGGGTCAGTGACTGGTGATCAATGCTTACTGGGTACAGGTACTTCTTGGATAACATGTGTTACAGCAGCGTGATTTGTTTATAATGTCACTGAGCAATTAAGGAACGGTATTGCTTACCTCTGTTTGCAACATTGCGATTCCCGGGAGGGTCGTTTTGTGCGGTCCACTCTGCAAATGCATCAATGTCAGCTGCCAACAGAGCAGCTTTCTGAGAGAGATACGTTGGACAGCTTCCTGTGAAAGGTACACTACTTTTAGATTATAGCTTTTCTTGAAAAAATGGAGGGGCATATTGACAAGAACGTTAGCAAGAAGCGTCCTGGTGATATAATTGCAAAAGAGAGGCTATAACATCAGAAGAGAAGCTCGATATTATAAAGCATTTGGAGCGTAAGGAGAGAATACGTGATCTAGCTCGCTTAACAGGAATGAGGGAGTCTACCTTTCACACCATGATGACCCTCTGTCCCAGCATTAACAATATATTTTTAATTGTACTGGGCAAAATTTACTTTTGTTTCATTGATAAATATAATTTATACCTTCAGTCAGACTGTGCTATACTTTGCGTTAGATCTTTGGGTGATTTTTGAGCGATTGTGGGTGATATTCTGCCCTTAATCCCACTTTTCCATATTGGGCCCATTATTTATGTTATGCAATTTTCTATGTAGCAAGGTTTCACAATAACCTATAAGAGCGTTATAAGAGAACTACCTACATGTGGCATGGGTACAGTTCAGGGCACAGTCCTGGAGAGTCCTGGATTGACCACATCTGGAGTAATTGTCAGCATTCTGATCACTGCATCTTAAGAAAGACATATTGACCTTGGAGGGAATGCAAGTAAGGTTTGGCTGAATAAAGTTTGGACTCTTGAGCGTAAAAGACAGAAATGTGTGAGGTGATGCATTTTGGGAGCTCTAACATGGCAATAAAGCACAGGGTGACCAAGCACAGAGGATCAGAGGGGCGTTGGTGTACATGTCCATAGATTCTTCAAGGACAGCAGGGCAGGTGGATAAAGTGCATAAGAAGGCATATGGGACACTTGCCTTTATTAGTCAAGATTTTGAATACAAGAGCAGGTGGGTTATGATGGAGTTGTAGGTAATTGGTGAGAGCACAGCTAGAGTACAGTGTGGGGTTCTGGTCACCACACTACAGGTAGGATGTGCTGGACAGGGTGCAGAGGAGATTCACCAGGATGTTGCCTGGGTGTTTCAGCTATGAAGTGAGACTAGATAGGCTGGGGTTATTTTTCTTGATGATTCCTGATGAAGGGCTTATGCCCGAAACGTCGATTCTCCTGCTCCTGGGATGCTGCCTGACCTGCTGTGCTTTTCCAGCACCACACTTTTTGACCCTGACTTCCAGCATCTGCAGTCCTCACTTTCTGCTGTACAGATGTGGAGGAGCCGGTGATGGACTGGGGTGGACCAAGTTAAAAATCACAGAACACCAGGTTATAGTCCAACAGGTTTATTTGGAAGCACTAGCTTTCAGAGCATTGCTCCTTCATCAGATGGTTGTGAAGCAGGGCCATAAGACACAGAATTTATAGCAAAAGATCATAGTGTCATGCAACTGAAAGGATATATTGTACAAACCTAGATTGCTGTTATGTCTTTTATCTTTTCGAATGGGTTACAGGTTTCGGTTCATTAATATGTAAATCCCAGAACTACCTTTAAGTCACATTCCCATGATAACTTAAGGTTTTATTAAAAAAAAGTGATATCTCAGCTCAGACAATGCATTAAAGGTATGAGGTTAGAGTCTATCTGTATCCCAATCTTGAGTCAGACTGGTTCTATTTCCAAAGTAGGAATTTATAAAATATTATATGGGTTGACTGCCTGCAGGTTGTGTGCTTTTTGAGCAAAACAGAATGTATCTGCAAATATAATTTTGCAAGTGCAAATTCACCCCATAGACTTATATATGTGTGTATGTCTATGAGAGAGAGTATGAGTGTGTGCATGTGAGTGTGAGTACGTATGAGAGAGTGTGTGTTTGCGTGTGTGCATGCTTGGTAAAGTGTGTGCGTGGGTGTGATGGGGTATAAACCTGTAGAGGATGTGTGTTTGGGTGTGAGTGTGGGGGGTATGTGTGCATATATGAGAGAGAGCATGAGGTCCCAGTTGGGGCCATCCCAGGGGTACCAAACTTGGCTATCAGTCTCTGCTCAGCCACTGTGCATTGTTGTGTATCCTGAAGTCCACCTTGGAGGATGGTCACCCAAAGATCCAAGGCTGAAAGTCCCTGACTGCTGAAGTATTCTCCGACTGGGAGGGAACATACCTGTATGGCGAATGTTGTGCAGTGTTCATTTATCCGTTGTTGTAACATCTGCTTGGTCTCATCAATGTACCATACCTCTGGGCATCCTTGCCTGCAGCGTATCAGATAGACAACGTTGGCAGAGTCACGTGTGTACCTGCCACGTACATGGTGGGTGGTGTCCCCACATGTAATGGTGGTATCTATGTCAACACTCTGACACGTCTTGCAGTGGTTGCCGTGACAGGGTTGTATGGTATTGTGGGAGAAAGTGAGGACTGCAGATGCTGGAGATCAGAGTCAAGATCAGAGTGGTGCTGGAAAAGCACAACAGGTCAGGCAGCATCTGAGGAGCAGGAAAATCAACATTTCGAGCAAAAGCCCTTCATCAGGAAGTTGTGGTTGATGTTGTCCTGACGGCTGGGCAGTTTGCTGCGAACAATGATCTGTTTAAGGTTTGGCGGTTGTTTAAAGGAAAGAAGTGGAGGCGTACGGAAGGTCTTGGCGAGGTGCTCATCCTCATCGATAATGTGTCACAGGCTGCGAAGAACGTGTTGTAGTTTCTCGGCTCCCAGGAAGTACTGGACATCGATGGGTACCCTATCGGTTGCACCCTGAGTCCCTCTCCTGACGAGGTCATTACGGTTTCTCGCTGTGACACATCGGAACTGGCAATTGATGAGTTGAGCATCGTATCCTGTTCTTATGAGGGCATCCTTGAGCACCTTCAGGTGTCTGTAATGTTCCTCCTCATCTGGACAGATCCTGTGTTACGCAGACTCAGTCTTTTCAAACCAGAGGAGCAGTTTTCACTATGACCACTAGGTGGTAGCATGCCCATTAATTGAGGTCAGGAATGTCACTGGGATTCCAGCAGCTAGTCTCGCTGGTCCTTTGGCGGGGGGAGACATTGGTCTTGGAGACATGAGTTCATCAGCATCGCTCCCAAAGAGAGCTTTGTCATTTCTGAGACTCCAGTAAATCGCAGAGGTTGCAAGATGTTGTGGTGCAGTGGGCTGCCTCTGAGCTGGACTGGGCTTGTTTCTCACAGCCAATGTTTTTATCCATTCATTTATGAACTTGGGCATCACTGGCAAGGCTATCCCTAATTGCCCAGAGGCCAGTTGAGCGTTCACCACATTGGGACTGGAGTCACGATTAGGCCAGACTGGGTTCTGACGGCAGATTTCCTTCCCTAACAGATGACACAGATTGTTCTTGTGAATCAGATGGACTTTTCTGACAGTCAACGGTGGTGATATGGTCAGCATTAAGCCATGCTTTTTTAAAAATTCCAGATTTTTGTTTCGGAATCAAATTTCACCTGCTGCCCCGAGCCCACATTACATCAGCCCAGAGCTCGGGAATATGGGTCCTGTGATGTCCACACTGTGAAACGGCTTTGCCCTGTGGACGATGTGTCTGGAACGTAGCCAAATACATTGACTGTCACCCATAAATTCTTCAATGTGCATCTGGTAGGAGGGGAGAGGACGAGAGTCTCTGGGTCAGCTATACTTCATGTGAATAGTGCCCCACACTCAGGTCCAGGTTGAGTTAAATCAGTATGTCTCACTTACAAAGCCCTTCCAGAACAACGTATGCAATGGAAAAAAGACAGAAGTAAATGTTTAGCCTGCCTCTCACACTGTGGAAAGTTTTTGTGAGGCATGTGATTCATTCTGAATTCCAGACAAATGCGTTTCCTTAACCCCTTAGCTTTGTTACCTGCAGACTCGATTATTCAATGCATTCCTGTGCATTATCCCATCTCCTACTCTCCAGAAACTTGAGGTCTTCCAAAGCTATCTCCGAACTCACAACAAATCCCATTCTCCTGTTCCCCTCTGTGCTTGCTGCTCTACATTATCTACTGTTTGTTTTTACAGACGCAAGGAATACTGCAGCGAGTAACTCACTGCCTGACTCTCCAAAGCCTGTCCACCATCTATAAGGCACAAGCCAGCAGTGTGATGGAATATTCCCCACTTGCCCTGGGTGGGTGCAACTCCAACAACACTCAAGAGGTTCGACAACATCCAGGACAAAGCAGTCCCCGGGACACATTCATAAATATCCACTCCCTTCAGCACTGATGTTCAGTAGCAGCAGTGTGTACCATCTACAAGATGCACTGCAGATATTCACCAAAAATCCTCTAACAGCACCTTCTAAACCCATGACCACTTCCATCTAGAAGGATAAGGGCAGGAAACACATGGGAACACCATCCCCTTCAAGTTCCCCTCCACGCCACTCACATCATGGATTGGAAATATGTCGCCATTCCTTCACTGTCGCTTGGTCAAAATCTGTACCACACAAACTGCAGAGGTTCAAGAAGGCAGCTCACCACCACTTTCTCAAGGACAGCTCAGGACAGGCAATAAATGCTGGGCCCAGCCAGAGGCGCCCAAATGCCATGAGTGAAGAATAACTAAAGGCTTTGTTGTATCATGTGTAGTGATGGTTTGGGTTGGTTTGATGTGTAGTGATGGTTTGGGTTGCTTTGGTATGTAGTGATGGTTTGGGTTGGTTTGATGTGTAGTGATGGTTTGGGTTGGTTTGATGTGTAGTGATGGTTTGGGTTGGTTTGGTATGTAGTGATGGTTTGGGATGGTTTGATGTGTAGTGATGGTTTGGGTTGGTTTGGTGTGTAGTGATGGTTTGGGTTGGTTTGGTGTGTAGTGATGGTTTGGGTTGGTTTGATGTGTAGTGATGGTTTGGGTTGGTTTGGTGTGTAGTGATGGTTTGGGTTGGTTTGATGTGTAGTGATGGTGTGGGTTGGTTTGATGTGTAGTGATGGTGTGGGTTGGTTTGATGTGTAGTGATGGTTTGGGTTGGTTTGATGTGTAGTGATGGTGTGGGTTGGTTTGATGTGTAGTGATGGTGTGGGTTGGTTTGATGTGTAGTGATGGTGTGGGTTGGTTTGGTGTGTAGTGATGGTTTGGGTTGGTTTGATGTGTAGTGATGGTTTGGGTTGGTTTGATGTGTAGTGATGGTTTGGGTTGGTTTGGTGTGTAGTGATGGTTTGGGTTGGTTTGATGTGTAGTGATGGTTTGGGTTGGTTTGGTGTGTAGTGATGGTTTGGGTTGGTTTGATGTGTAGTGATGGTTTGGGTTGGTTTGGTGTGTAGTGATGGTTTGGGTTGGTTTGATGTGTAGTGATGGTTTGGGTTGGTTTGATGTGTAGTGATGGTTTGGGTTGGTTTGGTGTGTAGTGATGGTTTGGGTTGGTTTGATGTGTAGTGATGGTTTGGGTTGGTTTGATGTGTAGTGATGATTTGGGTTGGTTTGATGTAGTGATGGTTTGGGTTGGTTTGATGTGTAGTGATGGTGTGGGTTGGTTTGATGTGTAGTGATGATTTGGGTTGGTTTGATGTGTAGTGATGGTTTGGGTTGGTTTGGTGTGTAGTGATGGTTTGGGTTGGTTTGATGTGTAGTGATGGTTTGGGTTGGTTTGGTATGTAGTGATGGTGTGGGTTGGTTTGGTGTGTAGTGATGGTTTGGGTTGGTTTGATGTGTAGTGATGGTGTGGGTTGGTTTGATGTGTCGTGATGGTTTGGGTTGGTTTGATGTGTAGTGATGGTTTGGGTTGGTTTGATGTGTAGTGATGGTTTGGGTTGGTTTGATGTGTAGTGATGGTGTGGGTTGGTTTGGTGTGTAGTGATGGTGTGGGTTGGTTTGATGTACAGTGATGGTTTGGGTTGGTTTGGTGTGTAGTGATGGTTTGGGTTGGTTTGATGTGTAGTGGTAGTTTGGGTTGGTTTGATGTGTCATGATGGTTTGGGTTGGTTTGATGTGTAGTGATGGTTTGGGTTGGTTTGATGTGTAGTGATGGTGTGGGTTGGTTTGATGTGTAGTGATGGTGTGGGTTGGTTTGATGTACAGTGATGGTGTGGGTTGGTTTGATGTGTAGTGGTGGTTTGGGTTGGTTTGATGTGTCGTGATGGTTTGGGTTGGTTTGATGTGTAGTGGTAGTTTGGGTTGGTTTGATGTGTCATGATGGTTTGGGTTGGTTTGATGTGTAGTGATGGTTTGGGTTGGTTTGATGTGTAGTGATGGTGTGGGTTGGTTTGATGTACAGTGATGGTGTGGGTTGGTTTGATGTGTAGTGGTGGTTTGGGTTGGTTTGATGTGTAGTGATGGTTTGGGTTGGTTTGATGTGTAGTGATGGTGTGGGTTGGTTTGATGTGGAGTGGTGGTTTGGGTTGGTTTGATGTGTAGTGATGGTTTGGGTTGGTTTGATGTGTAGTGATGGTTTGGGTTGGTTTGATGTGTCGTGATGGTTTGGGTTGGTTTGATGTGTAGTGATGGTTTGGGTTGGTTTGATGTGTAGTGATGGTTTGGGTTGGTTTGATGTGTAGTGATGGTTTGGGTTGGTTTGATGTGTAGTGATGGTGTGGGTTGGTTTGATGTGGAGTGGTGGTTTGGGTTGGTTTGATGTGTAGTGATGGTTTGGGTTGGTTTGATGTGTCGTGATGGTTTGGGTTGGTTTGATGTGTAGTGATGGTTTGGGTTGGTTTGATGTGTCGTGATGGTTTGGGTTGGTTTGATGTGTAGTGATGGTTTGGGTTGGTTTGATGTGTAGTGATGGTGTGGGTTGGTTTGATGTGGAGTGGTGGTTTGGGTTGGTTTGATGTGTAGTGGTGCTTTGGGTTGGTTTGATGTGTCGTGATGGTTTGGGTTGGTTTGATGTGTCGTGATGGTTTGGGTTGGTTTGATGTGTAGTGATGGTTTGGGTTGGTTTGATGTGTAGTGATGGTGTGGGTTGGTTTGATGTGGAGTGGTGGTTTGGGTTGGTTTGATGTGTAGTGGTGGTTTGGGTTGGTTTGATGTGTCGTGATGGTTTGGGTTGGTTTGATGTGTAGTGATGGTTTGGGTTGGTTTGATGTGTCGTGATGGTTTGGGTTGGTTTGATGTGTAGTGATGGTTTGGGTTGGTTTGATGTGTAGTGGTGGTTTGGGTTGGTTTGATGTGTAGTGATGGTTTGGGTTGGTTTGATGTGTAGTGATGGTTTGGGTTGGTTTGATGTGTAGTGGTGGTTTGGGTTGGTTTGATGTGTAGTGGTGGTTTGGGTTGGTTTGATGTGTCATGATGGTTTGGGTTGGTTTGATGTGTAGTGATGGTGTGGGTTGGTTTGGTGTGTAGTGATGGTTTGGGTTGGTTTGATGTGTAGTGGTGGTTTGGGTTGGTTTGATGTGTCATGATGGTTTGGGTTGGTTTGATGTGTAGTGATGGTTTGGGTTGGTTTGATGTGTAGTGATGGTTTGGGTTGGTTTGATGTGTAGTGGTGGTGTGGGTTGGTTTGATGTACCGTGATGGTGTGGGTTGGTTTGATGTGTAGTGGTGGTTTGGGTTGGTTTGGTGTGTAGTGATGGTTTGGGTTGGTTTGATGTACAGTGATGGTGTGGGTTGGTTTGATGTGTAGTGATGGTTTGGGTTGGTTTGATGTGTAGTGATGGTTTGGGTTGGTTTGATGTGTAGTGATGGTTTGGGTTGCTTTGGTATGTAGTGATGGTTTGGGTTGGTTTGATGTGTAGTGATGGTTTGGGTTGGTTTGATGTGTAGTGATGGTTTGGGTTGGTTTGGTATGTAGTGATGGTTTGGGATGGTTTGATGTGTAGTGATGGTTTGGGTTGGTTTGGTGTGTAGTGATGGTTTGGGTTGGTTTGGTATGTAGTGATGGTTTGGGTTGGTTTGATGTGTAGTGATGGTTTGGGTTGGTTTGATGTGTAGTGATGGTTTGGGTTGGTTTGGTGTGTAGTGATGGTTTGGGTTGGTTTGGTGTGTAGTGATGGTTTGGGTTGGTTTGGTGTGTAGTGATGGTGTGGGTTGATTTGGTGTGTAGTGATGGTGTGGGTTGGTTTGATGTGTAGTGATGGTGTGGGTTGGTTTGGTGTGTAGTGATGGTTTGGGTTGGTTTGATGTGTAGTGATGGTTTGAGTTGGTTTGATGTGTAGTGATGGTGTGGGTTGGTTTGATGTGTAGTGATGGTTTGGGTTGGTTTGGTGTGTAGTGATGGTTTGAGTTGGTTTGATGTGTAGTGATGGTGTGGGTTGGTTTGATGTGTAGTGATGGTTTGGGTTGGTTTGATGTGTAGTGATGGTTTGGGTTGGTTTGATGTGTAGTGATGGTTTGGGTTGGTTTGATGTACAGTGATGGTTTGGGTTGGTTTGATGTACAGTGATGGTGTGGGTTGGTTTGATGTGTAGTGATGGTGTGGGTTGGTTTGATGTGTAGTGATGGTTTGGGTTGGTTTGGTGTGTAGTGATGGTTTGAGTTGGTTTGATGTGTAGTGATGGTGTGGGTTGGTTTGATGTGTAGTGATGGTTTGGGTTGGTTTGATGTGTAGTGATGGTTTGGGTTGGTTTGATGTGTAGTGATGGTTTGGGTTGGTTTGGTGTGTAGTGATGGTTTGGGTTGGTTTGGTGTGTAGTGATGGTGTGGGTTGGTTTGATGTGTAGTGGTGGTTTGGGTTGGTTTGATGTACAGTGATGGTTTGGGTTGGTTTGATGTACAGTGATGGTTTGGGTTGGTTTGATGTACAGTGATGGTGTGGGTTGGTTTGATGTGTAGTGGTGGTTTGGGTTGGTTTGATGTGTAGTGATGGTGTGGGTTGGTTTGATGTGTAGTGATGGTTTGGGTTGGTTTGGTGTGTAGTGATGGTGTGGGTTGGTTTGATGTGTAGTGGTGGTTTGGGTTGGTTTGATGTGTAGTGATGGTTTGGGTTGGTTTGATGTGTAGTGATGGTTTGGGTTGGTTTGATGTGTCATGATGGTGTGGTTTGGTTTGGTGTGTAGTGATGGTTTGGGTTGGTTTGGTGTGAAGTGATGGTTTGAGATGGTTTGATGTACAGTGATGGTTTGGGTTGGTTTGATGTGTAGTGATGGTTTGGGTTGGTTTGATGTACAGTGATGGTGTGGGTTGGTTTGATGTGTAGTGATGGTTTGGGTTGGTTTGATGTGTAGTGATGGTTTGGGTTGGTTTGGTGTGTAGTGATGGTTTGGGTTGGTTTGATGTGTAGTGATGGTTTGGGTTGGTTTGATGTGTAGTGATGGTTTGGGTTGGTTTGGTATGTAGTGATGGTTTGGGTTGGTTTGATGTGTAGTGATGGTGTGGGTTGGTTTCATGTGTAGTGATGGTTTGGGTTGGTTTGATGTGTAGTGATGGTTTGGGTTGGTTTGATGTGTAGTGATGGTTTGGGTTGGTTTGGTATGTAGTGATGGTTTGGGTTGGTTTGATGTGTAGTGATGGTTTGGGTTGGTTTGATGTGTAGTGATGGTTTGGGTTGGTTTGGTGTGTAGTGATGGTTTGGGTTGGTTTGATGTGTAGTGATGGTTTGGGTTGGTTTGGTGTGTAGTGATGGTGTGGGTTGGTTTGGTGTGTAGTGATGGTGTGGGTTGGTTTGGTGTGTAGTGATGGTTTGAGTTGGTTTGATGTGTAGTGATGGTGTGGGTTGGTTTGATGTGTAGTGATGGTTTGGGTTGGTTTGATGTACAGTGATGGTTTGGGTTGGTTTGATGTACAGTGATGGTGTGGGTTGGTTTGATGTGTAGTGATGGTGTGGGTTGGTTTGATGTGTAGTGATGGTTTGGGTTGGTTTGGTGTGTAGTGATGGTGTGGGTTGGTTTGATGTGTAGTGGTGGTTTGGGTTGGTTTGATGTGTAGTGATGGTTTGGGTTGGTTTGATGTGTAGTGATGGTTTGGGTTGGTTTGATTTGTCATGATGGTGTGGTTTGGTTTGGTGTGTAGTGATGGTTTGGGTTGGTTTGATGTGTAGTGATGGTTTGGGTTGGTTTGATGTACAGTGATGGTTTGGGTTGGTTTGATGTGTAGTGATGGTGTGGGTTGGTTTGATGTGTAGTGATGGTTTGGGTTGGTTTGATGTGTCATGATGGTTTGGGTTGGTTTGATGTGTAGTGATGGTGTGGGTTGGTTTGGTGTGAAGTGATGGTTTGAGATGGTTTGATGTACAGTGATGGTTTGGGTTGGTTTGATGTGTAGTGATGGTGTGGGTTGGTTTGATGTGTAGTGATGGTGTGGGTTGGTTTGATGTGTACTGATGGTTTGGGTTGGTTTGATGTACAGTGATGGTGTGGGTTGGTTTGATGTGTAGTGATGGTTTGGGTTGGTTTGATGTGTAGTGATGGTTTGGGTTGGTTTGATGTACAGTGATGGTTTGGGTTGGTTTGATGTGTAGTGATGGTTTGGGTTGGTTTGATGTGTAGTGATGGTTTGGGTTGGTTTGATGTGTAGTGATGGTTTGGGTTGGTTTGATGTGTAGTGATGGTTTGGGTTGGTTTGATGTACAGTGATGGTGTGGGTTGGTTTGATGTACAGTGATGGTTTGGGTTGGTTTGATGTGTAGTGATGGTTTGGGTTGGTTTGATGTACAGTGATGGTGTGGGTTGGTTTGATGTGTAGTGATGGTTTGGGTTGGTTTGATGTGTAGTGATGGTGTGGGTTGGTTTGATGTGTAGTGATGGTTTGGGTTGGTTTGATGTGTAGTGATGGTGTGGGTTGGTTTGGCGTGTAGTGATGGTTTGGGTTGGTTTGATGTGTAGTGATGGTTTGGGTTGGTTTGATGCGTAGTGATGGTTTGGGTTGGTTTGATGTGTAGTGATGGTTTAGGTTGGTTTGATGTGTCATGATGGTTTGGGTTGGTTTGATGTGCAGTGATGGTTTGGGTTGGTTTGATGTGTAGTGATGGTGTGGGTTGGTTTGATGTGTAGTGATGGTGTGGGTTGGTTTGATGTGTAGTGATGGTGTGGGTTGGTTTGGTGTGTAGTGATGGTTTGGGTTGGTTTGATGTGTAGTGATGGTTTGGGTTGGTTTGATGTACAGTGATGGTGTGGGTTGGTTTGATGTGTAGTGATGGTGTGGGTTGGTTTGGTGTGTAGTGATGGTTTGGGTTGGTTTGATGTGTAGTGATGGTTTGGGTTGGTTTGATGTGTAGTGATGGTTTGGGTTGGTTTGATGTGTAGTGATGGTGTGGGTTGGTTTGATGTGTAGTGATGGTTTGGGTTGGTTTGATGTGTAGTGATGGTGTGGGTTGGTTTGATGTGTAGTGATGGTGTGGGTTGGTTTGATGTACAGTGATGGTTTGGGTTGGTTTGGTGTGTAGTGATGGTGTGGGTTGGTTTGATGTGTAGTGGTGGTTTGGGTTGGTTTGGTGTGTAGTGATGGTTTGGGTTGGTTTGATGTGTAGTGATGGTGTGGGTTGGTTTGGTGTGTAGTGATGGTTTGGGTTGGTTTGATGTGTAGTGATGGTGTGGGTTGGTTTGATGTGTAGTGGTGGTTTGGGTTGGTTTGATGTGTCATGATGGTTTGGGTTGGTTTGATGTGTAGTGATGGTTTAGGTTGGTTTGATGTGTCATGATGGTTTGGGTTGGTTTGATGTGCAGTGATGGTTTGGGTTGGTTTGATGTGTCATGATGGTTTGGGTTGGTTTGATGTGTCATGATGGTTTGGGTTGGTTTGATGTGTCGTGATGGTTTGGGTTGGTTTGATGTGTCATGATGGTTTGGGTTGGTTTGATGTGTAGTGATGGTTTGGGTTGGTTTGATGTGTCATGATGGTTTGGGTTGGTTTGATGTGTCATGATGGTTTGGGTTGGTTTGATGTGTAGTGATGGTTTGGGTTGGTTTGATGTGTCATGATGGTTTGGGTTGGTTTGATGTGTAGTGATGGTTTGGGTTGGTTTGATGTGTAGTGATGGTTTGGGTTGGTTTGATGTACAGTGATGGTTTGAGATGGTTTGATGATCAGTGATGGTTTGGGTTGGTTTGATGTGTAGTGATGGTGTGGGTTGGTTTGATGTGTAGTGGTGGTTTGGGTTGGTTTGATGTACAGTGATGGTGTGGGTTGGTTTGATGTGTCATGATGGTTTGGGTTGGTTTGATGTGTAGTGGTGGTTTGGGTTGGTTTGATGTACAGTGATGGTGTGGGTTGGTTTGATGTGTAGTGGTGGTTTGGGTTGGTTTGATGTGTAGTGGTGGTTTGGGTTGGTTTGATGTGTCGTGATGGCTTGGGTTGGTTTGGTGTGTAGTGATGGTTTGGGTTGGTTTGATGTGTCATGATGGTTTGGGTTGGTTTGATGTGTCATGATGGTTTGGGTTGGTTTCGTGTGTAGTGATGGTTTGGGTTGGTTTGATGTGTCATGATGGTTTGGGTTGGTTTGATGTGTCATGATGGTTTGGGTTGGTTTGGTGTGTAGTGATGGTTTGGGTTGGTTTGATGTGTAGTGATGGTTTGGGTTGGTTTGATGTGTAGTGATGGTTTGGGTTGGTTTGGTGTGTAGTGATGGTTTGGGTTGGTTTGATGTGTAGTGATGGTTTGGGTTGGTTTGGTGTGTAGTGATGGTTTGGGTTGGTTTGATGTGTAGTGATGGTTTGGGTTGGTTTGATGTGTAGTGATGGTGTGGGTTGGTTTGATGTGTAGTGATGGTTTGGGTTGGTTTGATGTGTAGTGATGGTTTGGGTTGGTTTGATGTGTAGTGATGGTTTGGGTTGGTTTGATGTGTAGTGATGGTGTGGGTTGGTTTGGTGTGTAGTGATGGTTTGGGTTGGTTTGATGTGTAGTGATGGTTTGGGTTGGTTTGGTGTGTAGTGATGGTTTGGGTTGGTTTGATGTACAGTGATGGTTTGGGTTGGTTTGATGTGTAGTGATGGTGTGGGTTGGTTTGGTGTGTAGTGATGGTTTGGGTTGGTTTGATGTGTAGTGATGGTGTGGGTTGGTTTGATGTGTAGTGATGGTTTGGGTTGGTTTGATGTGTAGTGATGGTTTGGGTTGGTTTGATGTGTAGTGATGGTTTGGGTTGGTTTGGTGTGTAGTGATGGTTTGGGTTGGTTTGATGTACAGTGATGGTTTGGGTTGGTTTGATGTGTAGTGATGGTTTGGGTTGGTTTGATGTACAGTGATGGTTTGGGTTGGTTTGATGTGTAGTGATGGTTTGGGTTGGTTTGGTGTGTAGTGATGGTTTGGGTTGGTTTGATGTACAGTGATGGTTTGGGTTGGTTTGATGTGTAGTGATGGTTTGGGTTGGTTTGATGTGTAGTGATGGTTTGGGTTGGTTTGATGTGTAGTGGTGGTTTGGGTTGGTTTGATGTGTAGTGATGGTGTGGGTTGGTTTGATGTGTAGTGATGGTTTGGGTTGGTTTGGTATGTAGTGATGGTTTGGGTTGGTTTGATGTGTAGTGATGGTTTGGGTTGGTTTGGTGTGTAGTGATGGTGTGGGTTGGTTTGATGTGTAGTGATGGTTTGAGTTGGTTTGGTGTGTAGTGATGGTGTGGGTTGGTTTGGTGTGTAGTGATGGTTTGAGTTGGTTTGGTGTGTAGTGATGTTTTGAGTTGGTTTGGTGTGTAGTGATGGTGTGGGTTGGTTTGGTGTGTAGTGATGGTGTGGGTTGGTTTGGTGTGTAGTGATGGTTTGAGTTGGTTTGGTGTGTAGTGATGGTTTGGGTTGGTTTGGTATGTAGGTGATGATTTGAGTTGGTTTGATGTGTAGTGATGGTGTGGGTTGGTTTGGTGTGTAGTGATGGTTTGGGTTGGTTTGATGTGTAGTGATGGTTTGGGTTGGTTTGATGTGTAGTGATGGTGTGGGTTGGTTTGATGTGTAGTGATGGTTTGGGTTGGTTTGATGTGTAGTGATGGTTTGGGTTGGTTTGATGTACAGTGATGGTTTGGGTTGGTTTGATGTGTAGTGATGGTTTGGGTTGGTTTGATGTGCAGTGATGGTTTGGGTTGGTTTGATGTACAGTGATGGTTTGGGTTGGTTTGATGTGTAGTGATGGTTTGGGTTGGTTTGATGTACAGTGATGGTTTGGGTTGGTTTGATGTGTAGTGATGGTTTGGGTTGGTTTGGCGTGTAGTGATGGTTTGGGTTGGTTTGATGTGTCATGATGGTTTGGGTTGGTTTGATGTGTAGTGATGGTTTGGGTTGGTTTGATGTACAGTGATGGTTTGGGTTGGTTTGATGTGTAGTGATGGTTTGGGTTGGTTTGATGTACAGTGATGGTGTGGGTTGGTTTGATGTGTAGTGATGGTTTGGGTTGGTTTGATGTGTAGTGATGGTTTGGGTTGGTTTGATGTGTAGTGATGGTGTGGGTTGGTTTGGTGTGTAGTGATGGTTTGGGTTGGTTTGATGTGTAGTGATGGTGTGGGTTGGTTTGATGTACAGTGATGGTGTGGGTTGGTTTGATGTGTAGTGATGGTTTGGGTTGGTTTGATGTACAGTGATGGTGTGGGTTGGTTTGATGTGTAGTGATGGTTTGGGTTGGTTTGATGTGTAGTGATGGTTTGGGTTGGTTTGGTATGTAGGTGATGATTTGAGTTGGTTTGATGTACAATGATGGTTTGGGTTGGTTTGATGTACAGTGATGGTTTGGGTTGGTTTGGTATGTAGGTGATGATTTGAGTTGGTTTGATGTACAGTGATGGTTTGGGTTCAAGACAGACTGGTTGAGGAGAAGGCAATGTCAAGAACTGACTTCAGGCTTAGTCTTCAAAGTAACAAGATCTAAATTCATTAATACTGTCTTTTAATAATCGACACACTTGGGTCTTAGTTACATCAGGTAATTTACATGTCTTCTTTGCATGCTCATGTCCACATCGCATCTGGTCTGGTGTGGTTATCTGGAGTTGTAAAATTTCTGGAATGTTACCGACACTGTGATATTTATACTCTGCGATGTGTAGCTTTGTGACATGGTTTCAAGGTCGCTCTGCAGTCCAGAAGTGCTTACACAACAATGACGCTTCAACAATACCTCACTGGCTGTACAGTAATGGGCTTTGGGCTGTCCTGTGGTTTTGAAAGACAACAACAAACTTTCATTTACATATCTTAACTTTTAACCTCATGAAAGGTCTTACAGTGTTTCATTGGACCATTTACAGGACAGCATTTGGCTCTGAGTCCATTAGGAGATCTTTGGACAGAGGGGCGGGGGCTTTAAGGAGTGTCTTAACAGAGGTACAAGATTTTTTGTGTGTCTTTCTCTCTCTGTAAGGTAAATGAACATGTCCAAATTATTTTAACATTAATACTAATCTATCTGAAAACAATTAAATACACTATTGTGGTCATAAATTGATCCACATGTCCTTTTTTATGGCATTTAAATGTATTTTGCTAGTTAACCATTCTGCAATCCAATTTTTCCAATCTGTAAGATATTATGAATCCCCCCTGTCGGGGTCTCTGGTGTGGTGTGGTGTGAATCAGACTGGTTCCCTCTCTGCTGGCTCTTTCTGGAATAAATGAGGTCATGATAATTGCTCAATTATTGAGTGAATACAGAATTCAGTGTAATCAGCCCACTGCACCCTCAGTGATTAATCAGGACTGACAGGCCCAGCTTTGATTTGACCTGACCATGTCCATTCCGAAGGCACACTGTGACAATGGGACTTTTTCTGTTTGTGTTCAACTGTGCTCCTCTGAGAACGTACTCCAGCTGTTCAATTGTGGAACACACATTAATCATTTACTATCAGTAGTGGGCTGAGTTTGATTTCCTCTGAAATTGCGACTCTTTTGACTCCTGCTTGTGACTCCAAGAAACCAGATGGCGCCACTCACTGCAGAGTTTTACATCACAGTGTTCTATTTACCACATGGCTTGGAGGCACTGGTGTTGGACTGGGGTGGACAAAGTTAAAAATCACACAACACCAGGTTATAGTCCAACAGGTTTAATTGGAAGCATTAGCTTTCGGAGCGACGCTCCTTCACCAGGTGGTTGATGATGGTGATGAACGACCTGATGAAGGAGCAGCGCTTCGAAAGCTAGTGCTTCCCAATAAACCAGTTGGACTATAACCTGGTGTGGTGTGATTTTTAACTACTTTCCACAATGTGCCTTTGTGAAGGGCAAGCCTGTTAAAGAGCCACCTCTCATGTAGATTTGGAACACTTATGTGTTTGGTGGGACCCATAAGACAACATGGAGAGGAGTGTTATTTTGGATCCTTTGGTTCTGAATTTGCCCCTTCCTGTTCTGAAAGCCAGTGAACAAAAAGTGACTGAGGGGAGATTTGATTGACAAAAGTGTGAGGTAATGCCTTTAGAATCCCTGCAGTGTGGGAGCAGGCCATTCAGCCCACACTGACCGTCCAAACAGCATCCCACCAAAACCCACTAACCCTGCATTTCCCATGGATAACCCACCTACGGGCACTTTAGCATGACTAATCCACCCTAAGCTGCACATCTTTAGACTGCGGGAGGAAACCGCAGCACCTGGAGGAAATCCACACAGACAAAAGGAGAATGTGCAAATGCCACACAGACCATTACCAAAGGGTGGAATTGAACCCTGGTCCCTGACGCTGTGAGGCAGCAGTGCTAACCACTGAGCCACCACAACACCCCCTGGAGGGAGGACACGATGAACGGTATGACTCAAGAAAGTAAGGAAATTCAGGGCGATGTCTGTGTACGTGTACACAGGTCCTTGAAGGGCAGCAGGTCAATAAAGTGATTACAAAGGCATATGGGATATTTACGTTTATTAGTGGCGGCATTACATCTAAGAGCAAGGAGGTTAGGATGGAGCTTTTCTTTTTAATTTGTTCATGGGGTGTGGGCATCATTGGCTAGGCCAACATTTATTATCCATCCTGACTACCCAGAGGGCAGTCAATAGTCAACCACATTGCTGTGGGTCTGGAGTCACATGTAGGCCAGACCACATAAGGATGGTAGATTTTCTTCCCTAAAGGACATTAGTGACCCAGATAACATTAGTTAGGCCACAGCTGGAGTACTGTGTGCTGCGGTAGTCACCACACGACAGGAAGGATATGATTACACTGAAGGGGATGCAGAGGAGATTCACCGGGGACAGACAAATTCAGTTCTCAAAAAAGGTTGGATAGGCTGGGGGTTAGAGCAGGGGATTTAGATGGGATTTGAGGAGAATTGTTTTCACTCAGAGGATGGTGGCTATCTGGAACTCACTGCCTGAAAGGGTAGCAGAGACAGGAACCCTTAAGACATTTAAGAGGTATTTGATACGCCACAACATACAAGGCCATGCGTCAAGTGCTGGAAAGTGGGATAAGAGTAGATAGATAGGGCAGATGTTGTGAAACTTCAAAGGGTGCAGAAAAGATTGACAAGGATGTTGCCGGGATTGGAGGGTATGAGCTACAGGGAGAGGCTGAATACGCTGGGGCTGTTTTCCCTGGAACATCGGAGGCTGAGGGGTGACCTTATAGAGGTTTATTAAATCATGAGGGCCATAGATAGGATAACTAGACAAAGTCTTTTCCCTGGGGTCAGTGAGTCTAGAACTAGAGAGCATAGATTCAGGGTGAGAGGGGAAAGATATAAAAGGGAGCTAAAGGGCAACTTTTTCACACAGAGGGTGGTGCATGGATGGAATGGGCTGCCAGAGGAAGTGGTGGAGACTGGTACAATTACAACATTTAAAAGACATCTGAATGGGTATATGAATAGGAAGGGTTTAAATGGGTCTGGACCAAGTGCTGGCAAATGGGACTAAGTCAGATTGGGGGGGTGGGGGTTATCTGGCCAGCACAGACAGGTTGGACCTAAGGATCTGTGTCTGTGCTGTACGACTCTATGATTGGTGACTGTTGTCAGTATTTCCATGCCACTGCGAGGGCAAATGTTTAATTCTGGAGTTTATGAATTGAATTTAAATTCCACCAGCTGCTGTGGTGGGATTTGAACCCATATCACTAGAACATTACCCTGAGCCTCTGGCTGAAGAAATGCAGGGGCAATGTGAGGAAGAGTGTTCTTCAGTTCACGGACCCCGACAGTGTGGCAACAGGCCATTTTGGTCCAACAAGTCCACACTGACCCTCCAAAGAGTATCCCACCCAGACCTCCATTCCCCTACATTTACCCCTGACTAACGCACCGAACCTACACATCCCTGAACACTATGGCCAATTCACCTAACCTGCAAATCTTTGGATTGTGGGAGGAAACTGGAACACCTGGATGAAACCCACACAGATACTGGGAGAATGTGCAAACTCCACACAGACAGTCACCTGAGGCTGGAATTGAACCTGGGTCCCTGGCACTGTGAGGCAGCAGTGTTAACCACTGAGCCACCGTGCCACACTATACGTAATTGAGGAGAGAAGAGGCGGGATCAGTGAATGAGTTCAAAGGGAAATAGATCGGGCACCTGAGGGAAATGGCCTCATAAGGTGAGGAAACGAAAACCAGTATGGACTTGATGGGCTGAGTGACCTCCTCTGTGATTCATGTTGAGGTATTCAGTCCACGGGAGATGTACCTTCACCCATCTCCAAGTGCCCCACTTCTCGACCTCCAAACCTGAACAGCTCTGGGTGCTGTTGGAGTGGATACTGATGCTGCCCTTGTCCAAGTGTCCAAACTTCCTCAGCAGCAGCATTGGGTTGCAATCACCAACCGGAGAATGGAACGTTTCTGTCCTTTGTGTGCAGTGCTTGTGAAAGCTGCAGTATATAGTCAGCTTGTGTATGTTTCTGGGAAGGATAAAGAGGCACTGGAGAAAATGTGGTTGACTTTTTATTTCGACAAGGATGATGCAAGTTGAGAGATACTTTTCACTCAGAAGGTGAAGGCCTATTGGTTGGACCAATTTGAAACTTGTAAAGTTGTTCTAAGATCTGATAGAGTAGATCTGGAGAACATGAGGGGGAGATCAGATCGAGAAACCATCTGAATAAGATGGTCACAAATGAATTAAATAGAAAATCAGGATGTAATTTGGGGATAAATACTTGCTTAGAGAATGTTGAGAATCTGGAATTTGCTACGCAATGGAATACTTGAGGTGAACATCAGTTCTTTACAGGGAAGCCAGATCAATACATGAGGGAGAGAGCAATAAAGGATGTGGTGAAGGGTGAAATGAAGAGGTGGGGGAGGAGGCTCCTGAGGGACATAAGAATCAGTGTACTCCTGTGAGGCCGAATAGCCTGCTTCTACACCAATGTGTTTTCTAAAGTATGCGTATAGGCACACAGCAGAAGCCTAGTCATTTAGGGACAGTTACAAGTGGGCTTTAGCTATACCACTGCAGAGTGGAGGAATGAGAAATAAAAGTAAGACATTCTCAGGTATTGTGTGAAATTGTATGACTGTATGCTGGATTGTATGAGACTCATTTATGTCTAGATTGAAAGAGGTAAAATAAGCTCAGGGCCATGATCCCAGTTACCTTGCAACGAAAGCTGCTCTCTCTGTAGGGAATTGATGGCTTTGTAGTTTTGTCAATGTGCTTTGTAATCCAGTAACCCAGACTAGTGCTCTGGGAGTCGAAGAGTGTGGTGTTGGAAAAGCACAGCTGGTCAGGCAGGATCCAAGGAGCAGGAGAGTCAGGTGGCTACCTGACCTGCTGGGCTTTCCCAACACCACACTCTTCGACTCTGATCTCCAGCAGCTGCAGTCCTCACTTTCTCCTCGTGCTCTGGGAATAGGGATTCAAGTCTCATGGTGGTCTCTGGTAGAATTTAAATGCAACTGACCAAAAACGCAATCTGGGACATAATGTTAATCATGGTAGCCACCAATTGTTTTGAGTCATGAAAATTCCATTCAGTTCATTAATGCCCCACTAACGAAAGGAAATCTGCCATCATTACCCAGTCTGGCCTACATGTGTTTCCAGAGTCACACATAGTCAATGTAACAACCCTCTTGAATGGCCATCAAACTGCTCTATTCAAGGGCACTTCGGGTTGGGCAACAAATGCTGGCCTTGTCATTGACATCCACACCATATAAACGATTAAAGTCATTGAACCAATGAAAGTCCAACTTCTGCAGTGGCTGACATTTCCAAAACACAATGTCATCTGCCTAAAGGGAGGAATGGCCAATGTTAATCTGTCAATCAGTCCAAAATATGGAAGAAACACAGACAAGTTATACAATTCTGAATCCTGATGAACTCATACACAGCTTCCAATCTATAGACTCCAGTTAAACAACTATTGTCTCGTCTTCACATTTAGAGCAGTTATTTGGCCAAGTGTCAATGGTTTAGTCACTATCTTTAAATAGCATGGGGCCAAATCCTGAAGGGAGGGGCCATGTATTGTGGAATTTGATCACCCATTGGGTGACTTCACTGAGCTGACTTTATTTCATGAGATCACTGTTGCTTTTGCCTC